>NW_026067903.1:9580325-9590119 GCF_014885135.2 Alexandromys fortis | reverse complement strand
TTTATTTATTTATTAAAGATTTCTGTTTCTTCCCCACCACCGCCTCCCCTTTCCCTCCCCCTCCTCCAATCAAGTCCCCCTCCCTCGTCAGCCCAAAGGGCAATCAGGGTTCCATGAAGTGATATTTTACATTCTAAACTGTCTGTTTCAGTTACTCCCTGTGAAGGAAGGTCAGTGTTACCTGGCAAGTGTAAAGGTGGAAAAAAGGAAATATATGAAAGACACATGAAATATGGGCACAAGGAGAACCTAGGCAAACCCACATATGAAGTATTGGTGTTTGAAACAGGGACATTTATTGTGGTAGCATTCATTCTATCCCACCAGCTGTCAGCAGTAACCTAAACAGGGTCTTCGCCATGATTAATTTAGTTGCCTTCCTAACAGAATTACCAAAATCCTAGAATATTAAGGAAGCATACCTTTATTTATATTTATAAGGACTTTTCCAGAAAGTGTTAACAGATGGGGGAAAAGCTCCTCCTCTGAACAAGGTTATGGGCTATGGAGAAAGGGAAAAAAATAGGTGATTGTTATTTGTTGGCATTTCATGATCTGTCTGCTGCCACAGACAGAACCTGATCCCACTACCATACCATCCCCACCATGATGGGCTGTGTCCTCTGACTAAATCCCTTCTTATGTCACTTTCGTTAAGTATTTTGTTAGAGTAACATGAGAAGGAACTAATAGAGATGCTCACACGCAGAGATCCAGAATTGGGTTTCTGTCAGGCTAGGGCAAGAAGACAAGAGGATTAAAGGCATTATCAAGAGCATCATGTGAATTATAGATCATAGGGCAATGCTCAATAGAATAGACAAGAGAGATGGATGACAAGACGTATGCAAGGGAAAGAAGATGGATGAAAGATTTTTTTTTTTGAGATCAAGTGCTGTGGAAGTATTTAAGATTGGCTTAGAACAAAGCTATGTGCAAAGCTCATGGTATTTAAATGGAGCATGGAGGAAAGGAAGCAATTACAATCAATGCAAATCAAGGATGGGACCATTAAGATGGCAATCACTCAGAATAGCAGCTCATGAGGGATAGGAAAATGGTGAGAGTGATGAATAGCTCGCTGGAATATACCAAGATTTAAATCACAAGTGCAAGTCACTAAGCAGCTTGAATGCACCAGCATATGGTAGAGCTAAATGTCTTTTCTAATTGCTTTTTTTTATCCCATGTATATGAGGGTTTTGTCTCCATGTATGTCTCAGCGCCACGTGCATACATAGTAAATACAGAAGGCAGAAGAAAGCACTGGAGCCCCTGAAACTGGAGATGGCTGTGAGCTGCCATGTGTGTACTACGGTTCAAACTCGGGTCCTGCAGAAATGCAACTGATGCTCTTAACCATTGAGCCATCTCTGCAGCCCCCAAATTCATAAATATCTTTTATTACAAGGCTTTAGACATTTATAGTCCTCACACTGAAAAGTAATAGTTTGAGAGTAGTATTGTTGAAAATGGAGGAAGCCTATTTATTTCTCTTCTAACTCGGACTAAAGGACGATCTACAGAAACAGCTTGGACCAGGTTGTAGAGAAGGCAAATTAAAAGTAAGAACAGAGAATCTGTGTCTATCAAGATATGAGAGTCTAGGGAATTTTGTTCTGTTGTGTGTTTTGCTAGACTGTGGAATTCTAGTCCGCAGTGCAGTAGTGCGGATGTGAGTAGAGGAACCAGAAGCTCAACTGGAGACCAAGACAGCATAAATATATGAAAGAGGATAGACAATAAATCAAATTACAGCAATGACCATGACAATGGAAAAGCAAGTCTCAGATACTTACCTTTGTTTGACTGTGCCTCTCAGTTATTCAGTCAGCCATAAAGACAACCAGCCATGGCACTACTGCTTTGAACCTTATAATGTGGCTAAAGCTGAGGCTTAGAGTTTTGGAGACCTTGTCACAGCTGTCATTTGCAGAAGCCAGAGATGTTGATGAAGTCACATGGGCTAGTGATCATTGTCTGCTGGCCAAGAATTCAAGGCTGTGTAGAAAATAGTTAATCCGTCTGGTCTTAAAAGTCTTTTCTCCTTGTTAATACTTGTCTCAGAACTTCTGTGTGTGTTGAAGAGGAGAGGATAGGCAGTTTAGTGGGATTCACATTATTCATTCCGAGGTTTCTGATATGGCTCTAATAGTGACCATAGCAGATATCAGCTTGAAGAATAACAAGACATATGAGCTCAAGGTGGTAGGCATGACAGAGTGAGATCCTCACTACTGCGAGCTCAATTTTATTTCTTTACCATGAAATCAAAGACGTGAAAAGAGAGACACACTTTCTTCTCAAATTTTGTCAGTTGATTTTAGACTGTTTATCAGTTTCTAAACTATGCACTTGCCTGAATGTGTATGCTTATAGGACAAAATCAAAGACAATAAAATTTACTAGTATCGTGTGCATTAGACATTTAATGAAGGTCTATGAAGGCATGGACCTTACAACCAATATGCTTTGTTTAGTTCTTGTGACTGAGTGAGGCTAATAATGCTCTGTGCCCCATCTTTTCTGCAAATTGGTAAGATATAGATAGATAAAATGGTTGGAATAAGAAGTTCATGGGAAGCCGGGCAGTGGTGGCGCGCACACCTTTAATCCCAGCACTCTGGAGGCAGAGGCAGGTGGATCTTTGTGAGTTCGAGACCAGCCTGGTCTACAGAGCTAGTTCCAGGGCAGGCTCCAAAGCCACAGAGAAACCCTGTCTCAAAAAAAAAAAAAAAAAAAAAAAAAAAAAAAAAAAAAAAGAAGTTCATGGGATCCTTCTCAAAATTTAGCTATTCACTACTATTTGAAATAATCAGTAAATGCTACTTATTTTATTGAAATTCTCTTTTGTTTTTCTTTGTGTAGTTCTGGCTGTCCTGGAACTCAGCCTCACGCTCAGAGATCCACCTGCCTCTCCCTCTCAAGTGTTAGGATTAAAGGCCTGCGTCACACTACCCTGCCACTAAAATTATCTTACCTATCCAGATAAGAGTTAAGCCAACACACACACACACACACACACAGACACACACACACATTCCACACTCCTCTCTAAATGTAAGCCAGCAACTCAGTTCCAGGACTTGCTAGGTGTTTCCAGAAAGAGTGGACACCACAGAAACATGGTTCCTGTGTTGTGCTGTGGCTCTCTAAGATGCTTGGGAAATCTGCCAAAATATTTGTTCCTGTTTGACAAAGCATGACTGGGTGGCAGCATCGTCCCCATGTCCTGTTAACTTTGCTGTTTCTATCACCACCTATTTCAGTTCCTGACCCTGTATTTCTCAGCCTGAAATTCATCTTATGCCTTCTTTAAATTGCTCACAAATTTATTTCCCATTAGCTGCAGAGTTACCCATAACGTCTTTTTTTGCTTGCTTCCGGCTTATGCACTTCTTTCTGTCTTTTTTGAGTCAGCTTCTAAATGTACTGTCGCAAGCCACGTGTATCATCAGAGTGGGTAGAGAGGCTGTGGCCTGATCTCTCTGCCATGAAATTGGCAAATTGTTGTCATTTCCGGAGCACACATGGGCCACTTTGTTTCCTACAGAGGAATAACTCCCATGAAGACAAGCAGGTGCTTCGTTTATACCATTTCGTGGTTGAGAGAGTTCCTAATTGCTGTGGAAGCCAGAATTGTTAGTTGGTCATTGAGATAGATACATTGCTGTCATCAGAAAGGAAAGCAACTAGAGGTTTAAACTGAAATTTGCATGTCTGTCAAAGCTGAGCTAACATAATCAAGGTTTTTTATCAGAATTTTAAGAATTGTTATAATGTTGCTAATGTCAGTTTGTTTACTTTAGTCCTTTAGGATGTTTGAAATTGGCGTAGATTTTGGTGCATGTATCAGGCAGAGACAGCAGCAGTGACAAAAACCAAATCTTACTTTTCTAGTATCTATCATCAATATGTCTGTCTGTCTGTTTATCCATCTACACCAAGTACTGATTTACTGTAAATAAAAAGAAATGTTAAAAAGTCGAATTAATCATTTATGATTAAGACTATATATTACTAAATTTTCAGTATGCAACTATGCATTTTAATATTTAAAATAGCAACAGGGGTTTTTCTACTTTCAATGGGTGATTATGGCTCTCTAGTTACGTATAATATATGAAATTGCTTTGATAATCCTAGGTAATTATAATGTTTAATTATTAATGGAGTGTGTAGTATTTGGGGGTCATTTATTAAATGTAAGAAGTTTCTCTTATGCTGAATCATTTTAATGTTGAGTCAACATTAAGAATACTCAAACTTTGTTGATGTGCTGTTGATATCCAGTTGGAAAATCACATGGTTGAAGAAGTTGTCACTAGAGCAAGTGGGTGGTTGTGAGTCCTCAGGTAATCCATGAGCTTATAAAATTTTCTATATGATATCTATTTGTTTTGAATTTATATTGAGATCATCCAGTAAATCATCACAAATTGAGCCCCAAAAACAGCCCAAATTGAGACCAAAAAAAAAGCATAATAGTGCTTTATTTTGCAGCAATACTGTTAGCTGGAATAAAAAACATTTGAATTCCAGTATTTATTGCTAGTTATTACTGTATTGGTTCTTAAGTGACTGCCCAGTCAAGGCTCTCTGTAAAGTTGTTTTTGACCTATATAACTACAAGTGTGCCTTTCAATATAGTCTTCATTTTTTTATTAATTTGTTCTTTGACAATTTCATATGTGTGTCTAATGCATTCTGGTTACTCTCATCCTGACACTCCCTTTTCCCTCCCTACCTTCTCAAGCCTCTCTCCACTTTTCTCCAAGTCCCTTTATCACAGGGATATTTTTATTTAGTCACTAGTGTTTTAGTGTTAAAAACCATCATGACACACTGTTTAAAATGTGAATCTGGAAAAGAGAAAGGAGAAGTATATTGGACAGTTGAGAGGAAAGAAGGGGAAAGGAAATTATGTAATTACAAAAATCAAAAAAATAATTAAAAAATATTTCTTTAAAATCACTGCTCAAAATGGACTTGCCTAGAGTGCAGGAGGAACTGAGTTTAAATATCCAAGAACTAAAATTAGAAGGTTAAAAAAACTGAACAAAATTTCAATTTGAAAAATATTAAAGTGAAAATCAAGGAAAATATACTTAAATTAAATTCATTAAAATTTATTCCAGAAAAGAGAAATCATACTTCAATGAAAATCATTCTAAAATAAATGAAACGATCTCCTGTTAATATTTGTGTTTACTATGACATTGAATTCAGTTAAAGTGCAGTTGAAGTTGTAAGTAAAGATGTACGGATGAAGCTGGGTAGTGGCGGCACGCATCGTTAATCCCAGCACTCAGGAGGCAGAGGCAAGCAGATCTCTGTGAGTTCCTGGCCAGCCTGGTCTATAAAGCGAGTTCCAGGACAGCCAGAAGTTACACAAAGAAACCCTGTTGTTGCAAGGAGAAAGGGCCTTCTTTTGATCCCGTCCGCCCGGCTAGCTTACACGCGAAATACTCACACAGAAACTGTATTAATGAAAACACTACTTGGCCATTAGCTCTAGCCTTCTATTGGCTAACTCTCACATCTTGATTTAAGCCATTTCTATTAATCTGTGTTCACCACGAGGTCATGACATTTAGCATGTCTGACCTGGCGTCTCCATGGCGGCTCTCTCCTCTCTGACTCTGCTTTCTTCCTCCCAGAATTCAGTTCCGTCTCCCTGCCTACCTAAGTTCTGCCCTATCTCCAGGCCTAAAACAGTTTCCTTATTGATTAACCATTGAAAGCAACACATAAACAGAAGGACCTCCTGCACCNAGCCTACCTAAGTTCTGCCCTATCTCCAGGCCTAAAACAGTTTCCTTATTGATTAACCATTGAAAGCAACACATAAACAGAAGGACCTCCTGCACCACCCTGTCTCTAAAAACAAAATCAACAAAACAAAGATGTATGAACAGTGCAGATGACGGGGACAAAATAGCCGCACAGTCTGCTTCCTGGCGATTCTTGGCATGGATTTTAGTGTACTCAATATCAGGGCATGTTTACTTCAAACCTTATGTTTCCCATATACAAAGCACATGCTCCATCTACAAACTAAATTCATTGCTTCTAAGTTTACAAAAACACTACCAGTTTTGCAAACAAGGTGATCTTGTATTGTGTTTATGAAATGTATTCATCTTAGAAAAACGCTTTTGAAGAATGAAGATGGTGCCAGAGGTGTGATGCGGTAATACAGCACGCACAGGAGCTTTCGGCAGCAATACTTGGCAGTGAACCATGGGAATGATATGGATACTATAGCTATGAAGGAAGAATCTTGATTCTCCTTGGAGGTCACAATAAAGGCAAAAGTGGTCCTGTATTTATGATTTGCTGGGCCAGAAATTCATTTATAAATCTAGCTCCAGAATAAAGGAAGTCTCTGTGGAAGAGTCCTTTTGGCTGGTGTATAACAAGAAGAGAATTTGTGATTTCCAACACATTGTACAAACGTGCTCGGGACTTAAAGTTTTAGTCTATACATACAGAAGAAACTCCCAAATATCACAATTGATAAGTAAGGTAAGCTCAAGGTATGGCAGGCCAAAAGAGAAGTCAGCAGGAAATATTAAGATACATGACAAAGAGAAATCCAGTGACAACATGCCTCACTCTGGACTACAGAGGAGGAACAGAGGATTTTATACTGTCTAAAAGAGACTTTAAAACATTAATTTTTAAAATTGCCCAAGTCCAAGTAAATAAAAAGAAGAAATGGTTTTAATAAGACAAGAAATATGCTATAAAAGATTCAGACATTAAATTTAGGAAACAAAAAAAATCCAATTTAAAGTGAAACGTCTGTAGAATAGGTTAAGCAATGCTGATGGAACAAAGCTGAGGAGAATGTTACAATCCCCAGGGCAGCACTTGGCGTGTGTTCTCTCATGAAAGAAAATTCTGGAAAAAAAAAGTCACTTTCCTGTGTGTCTGTCAGAACTTCAAAGTTGAATCAAGAAAATGAGGCAGCTTATGATGTTAAAGTTCATCTCATTAATAGTGTTCACAATTAAGAATTAGTTAAGTTTGTTATAGTGTTGGTCATGAAAGAAAAAGAACATTCTTAACTGTTGGGAAAAAAAAAACTCATTGGACTTACAGGAATGTCACCAGACAAAAAATGTAGAGAGAGATTGCCTTCTCCAGAACCAACAGAAATGAAAGTCAACTTTCAATTCAACATAAAATTAATTTTAGCCATAAATAATGATGTTTTGTACCTACGAATAGGAAGTTAACCAACTGCAGAACATCACTGAAGAAAACTATGACAACTATATTTCAACCCAAAGATAATTACATAATGGAATGCAAAATACTAAGCATTGACAAAGGTGGAGACACAATGGTAAAATCTAAATAACTGAGTTGAAAAATAATCATAAGACTAGATGGAAGGATTGTTTTAACCCTCTGAAGGAAGATATATGATGGCACTGAGATGACAAACTAAAAATGGGGCAACAAGAGGAAGTCTACAGATACCATTGTGGGAGTACCCTCAAGGTAGGTTGCTTGTTTAAATTATGTAATAGAACATGTTGGCTTTTGAGCCTGTCCTGGAACTAGCTCTTGTAGACCAGGCTGGCCTCAAACTCAAAAAGATCTGCCTGCCTCTGCCTCCCGAGTGCTGGGATTAAAGGCATGCACCACCACTGCCCAGCTGTTGTCTCTTAATTATACCAATGGGAAAACAGAGAGAGAGAGAGAGAGAGAGAGAGAGAGAGAGAGAGAGAGAGAGAGAGAGAGAGAGAAATGAAAGGAACTAACAAATAGAAAACAGGTCTGTCTCATAGAAAGAGGGCTGTTATAGGGCAATGTGTGGCAATGATGAACTTCAAGACTTCTCTTCAATTTCCCTCAAGAAGCCAAGAGTCATTTAATGTTCTATGATGCCCTCACCCTCCTGTGCATCTGTGTTACCTCACCATTAATTCTTAATGTTTTCTTTTTTCCATAATATGTCTGAGAGAATTCTTGGATCCTGTGTTAATTTTACTTCAATGTAAGTTTCCTAGGCTGTTTCTAGTCATTGATGACAATGGCACAACCTTTGTCAACCTGAACTTTAATATCTTTTAGTTTAATACACATTATAACATCCTTAACCAAATTTTTGTTCATTAAAAAAAACTGGCAAAATTAAATTTCTACTTTGACAGAGAGAGGCATATATGTGGGACTGCACAGTTTATGGTGAATTCTACATCTTCAGTTAGATAGCTGTCATTGGACATTTTCCTGGGTAACCTGTGTGAGAAACTGTATGAGGCATGTACTCTAAAATGGTATTTACTATTTAACTAATGCATACCTGTCAAACAGTGAGTCCTCAAATAGCTTTGACATTTTTAGTGATCACTCTAGCAATTTTCACAATTTAGCAACCAAACTATTTGAGATATCACATTATTTTAACCCCCATTAAAGATATTAGTTACATGGGATAACATAAAGACTTTCAAAGGTTTGTTTTGTTTTGTTGGCTTTGTAAGATGAAGCCTCTCTATGTAGCCCAGCTGACTTGAATGCCTGTCCAAGCGATCTCCGTCTTCTGAGGGATGAGATTAAAGACATAAACCACCATGCCTCGTTGTAACTGTTAACCATTTTAACCCTAGCCTCTATTATGCCTTTGGTTCATCCGATTAATTTCTGACTCTTCTACACAGTTATCAACATGGAGCTAGGAGAACAGGCTAGTTCAAGTAATGAAAAGAAGATTGTTATATACAAAGCAATGCCATTTTTCTTGTTCTGGTTTTTCTCCATGTCCTCCTTTTCTTGTCATGTTCTGTGACCCAGGGCTTCTAGGCAGTCTACAACTGAGGAGCCTGCAGCACACTGGCCTGCTCTGCTCATGGGGGGTGGAAACAGGTGACCTATTCACCTGGTTCTTGAGATTTTCCTCTGTAGCCTTTTATATGTTAAACAATATTTCTCTGTTCTTATTTTTCTATGACTTTTTTCTTCCTTTTATGGATGTTGATTTGTTGATTTTTTTGTCAGATGCTTTTATTTTTCAGTTTATGAGATTGTTTATTTTAATTTATTGCATTATAAATTGCTATTTATTAAAAAGTTATACAACTCTACATTCCTGGGGGGGAAGCTCATTTCTGCTTGCAACTAATTCAAAAAATTCTTCATCTTTTGCTATTTTCTGGGAGTTTACAATATTTCTTGTAACTTCACTAATTAAGACAAGTAAAGTTATATTTTTAGTTTGTTGGAAAGTTTTTTGAATAGTATAATAAGTATGACATATTTTCTGGGAATAAATTATTTTTTTTTCTCCCAGCCTCCCATTTCCCTCTCCTCCTCCCTCTCCGGTCTGAAGAGCAGTCAGGGTTCCCTGCCCTGTGGAAAGTCCAAAGTCCTCCCCTCTCCATCCTGGTCTAGGAAGGTGAACATCCAAACTGGCTAGGCTCCCACAAAGCCAGAACATGAAGTAGGATCAAAACCCAGTGCCATTGTCCTTGGCTTCTCAGCAGCCCTCATTGTCTGCCATATTTAGAGAGTCAGGATTTATCCCATGCTTTTTCAGTCCCAGTCCAGCTGGCCTTGGTGAGCTCCCAATAGATCAGCCCCACTGTCTCCGTGGGTGGGTGCACCCCTTGTGGTCCTGACTTCTTTGCTCATGTTCTCCCTCCTTCTGCTCCTCAATGGGACATTGGGAGCTCAGTCCGGTCCTCCAGTGTGGGTCTCTGTCTCTATCTCCATCCATCGCCAGATGAAGGTTCTATGGTAATATGCAAGATATTCATCAGTATGGCTATAGGATAGGG
>NW_026067903.1:9493781-9579969 GCF_014885135.2 Alexandromys fortis | reverse complement strand
AAAAAATAAACCTCCAAAAACAAAGAAAATACATTGAATACATGCATGAAAATCACAATGATGATGTTTATCATCTCAAATAAATAAAAACTACATTTACATCTGAAAAAAAAGATATGTGCTTCCCTGCTCCCCTATCCAACCTTCCTTTATCCCAGTCATCCCTTTTCCCCAAGTTCCCCCCATCCTAATAAACTATTCTTAAGATATTCTTCAGTGATTTTATTGGTTTTGTTTTATTAGTAGTTCAGATATTTCATCTAAAATTTAATTTAGCAAAAATTTGTTCATAATCTTTCTTTGTGATATTTTAATGTGTAGAAAAAATGACATAATTTCTTATATTTCAATATTAGGATTCATGTTGTTTATTTAGTTAGTTTATTATCTTTGGTGTTCATTTTAAATAATTTCTATTTCTATGGCCTTTTATCCGGGATATCTATTCTTCTGCAGTTTCATTTTGTGTATTTTTTTAATTTTACCTTCTACACCTTTAGTCTGTAGAATTTCAATTTGAGCATTCTCTTTCATATCTAGTAAGTTGACGGTTTCATTATATGAAATACAGTTTATAACTGCTGTTTTAGTTGCCTTACAGCTAACACCAACACTGGTGTCTGTTCTGGAGAAGTTTCAACTCACTGAGAGTTTGTTGTTGTTTTTTCTAGCTTCCTTGTTGTAGATCACTACTCCTCGCTGTTTCTTTGCATTAAAATAAAGTTATCCAGTCCATTCAAGTTGAAGAAAAGAACAGTTTTTATGAGCCAGCGGGCTTCCTGGAATGCTTCTGACAACACAGTTTTTTCTAATAACACTGTGAGCTCAGGTCTCCTCTGGCTCTGCACAGTCGATTTCCCACCTGCCCGCAAATTCCTAAACTATCGTTCATTGCTCATTTTGTTGTAATGTGAGCTACTCAAGCCCATTTCTATCATACCCTTACTCACACTTTTGTTTCTCCTGCTAGACCTTTTCTGACTCCTTACAATGTCTTTTGATTTTGGCAACATATTGTCCGTTCATTTCTCATTAACTCCAGTCTGTGCATTCAACATTTCTCCTATCTTGGTCATAGCCTGCAGTTTTCCTTTCCTTTCTTTCTAACTGTAAGTGATGATTTACCCAAACGTGTGCTTTCTAGATGAAGAGGAAGATGCCAGGATATTGAAACAAGAATAAAGTGAAAAATGGATAACTGAATGTTGATGGGAATTTAAAAAGCATTTAAATACTTTCACCTGCTTGTGGCTTGCATTCCTCATTTAGCCCCTGATGCCATAAATGTGGGTATCAATCCTTTATCCTTCATCAAGGTAAAATTGTAAAGATGTATTTGGATTTGCTCATGGTGTACTTTGGACTGCTTAGAAATGAGTTTCTATGAAAGGGGCTTTATTAGTGTCCCATCATGATAATTAGCTGGATTCAGCTAGCACCAGGATTATGCATGTAGGAACCTGTAAATAACTGTTTCTATCTGGTTTCTGCATACTAACATACAATAAATGCTCCACCGCATCCTGCTGTGTGTTGGTCACTCAATTTTATATTACTGTGAACATTTTATTTTCCACATATACCAGTCTTCCCATTCAGCATAGATGAAATCTTAGTTCTTAAAACGTTCTAGTGCTCATGAATAATGGTGCTTTCCAACATCCTTGTGCAGGTTAATGTGTGACCGTAAGTTTTTGTCTCACTTCGGAGGATAAAAAAAAAGGTACACTTTCTCTACTCTAAGGGTACAGTAAGTTCAGTTCTGTAGCAAACATGAAATCATAATGCAAAGTTGTTGTTTTAAATCATCTCCAACAGGAACCAACATTTCCTGGTGTTCCATGGCATGGTATTCTAAGACTTTTGTATTTTTTCCAAATTTTAACTGGAAGGTACTGGTACATTATTGCTTCAATTTGCAGCTGCCTGGCAGTACATATTGTCAAGCATCTTATTAGAGGTGTATTTCCCACTTGTATGTCTTCTTTGCTGAAATGCCATATCCAGCCTTCTACACACGTCCTAACTGCTTGTTTTGGTCCCACTGGTTTTTAAGCATTCTCTGTGTCTTGAACAAAACAGTCCTCTATCAGATGTGCTTTTATGATTTGCCATGTATGTGTCTTTTCTTCTCATTCTTTTGAAATCATGATAGGTTCTGTCCTTGAGCCTACATTACTTTTCAAACTGCTTGTAATAACCAAATCATTATTTGTATTAATAATTATGGTACACGTAAATTCTTTTGTTGTGTTTAGACAGAACTTGCTAATTCATCTAATACTAATTTATGAATAAAGATATTATACCCATACTCTAAATAGGGATAAAATATATTGAAATATATTGAAAGTTTGCTAGATTTCTAAAACCAGGTACTTTACAAAAAATTTAGGGAAATAATGAGTAATTTGTAATAGCTAGTTCTCTGCCTCCAGAGACCTAACTTCAACTACAAAAGTATCAATATTTTTTTTAAAAAAAAATGAGGGGTAGTATCTAGGTGAGTGGATAAAGTATTTATGTAGCACACATAGAGTCCCCAGCATATCATAAGCCACGTATGTGACACACCCTTAAGATCAATGCTAGAGACATAGAGAAAAGATCAAAAATCCTTTCTTGCTTGCCTAGATAGTGTATTTGAAGCCAGCCTGGGACACATAGACCTTGTATATATTTATATACTATCCCACTGAGACTAACTAGTGTTGCCCGTTTATGCATGGTAGTCATCTAGTGGAATGTGGGCAAACTACGAATGACCTCTGTTCCAAAGAAAATTATCCTTCCCCCTCAGGTGGCCATCATCTGCATAGCTCCTTAGCTATAGGATGGATCTCATGAGCGAGTCCCCTTTCACATCGACATTTTGAGTGTCTACGTCTTGCAAAAGCCTTTTTTGGTATCCAAAGCTAAAATAAATTCATTCACAGTAGCTATTCCTTGTGCCATGTGAACACAATAGTTTTTCACAGTACTTGTTAATCTCAAAGATGGGAATAGAAAGACCACTGACCCAAATTATCCTGACCAAATGAATTAAAGCAAGCAATTAATTTAAGCAAGCTTTTGTATTTGTGTTTAACGGTTACCTCCCCCTGAGCATTGAACATAAGGAAGACAAGGCTTTATTAGTTCAGAGGTAGGGGTTTCCAAATGGGGGGTTTGGAGGGCAAAATGCGCAGAGCATACACTTAAGCTTGTCATATCAAGCTCCTGATACAAAGACATGACCGCAATGTGGTCATAACAATGTAGTCATAGCAAAGTAGTAATAACAACATTTTGAAACAAAGGTAGGGTAGCAAGATTGTTATAAACAACTTTTTGAAACAAAGACATGGTTGCTATTTCCTAAAACAGGCTGTTAAGGTTACAAGTGGGGCAGAGTTTAGTTCTTGAGAAACAGATTTCATTATAATCAGTAATGAGTCTACTTTGTCTTTACAATAAGATGTCTTTTAAATCTAAGATGGATGCAGGCTAGCACATCATACTTCTCGTTGTACTGTGGCCCTTACATTCCTTCTTCCCACCTCTTCCAGGATGTTCCCTGAGACTTGCAGCTGAGGAGACTTCTTATAAATGCCCCATTTACTTACCACTCAGTCACTTACTTTCAGCACATTGACTAATTAGAAGTCTCTGCATTAGCTGTTGCCTACTGAAAAAAGAATCTTCTCTGACCAAAGCCGAGAGCCCCAAAGATGCATGAGTATAAACCTAATAATTAGAAAGTTTACCACTGTGGCCATTAAGCAAGACAATAAGTGTATATCCCCACCACATACCCAGGGCCTATTACCTCCCAGCCATAGTAATTTTTTTTTACCATGTTTAATATATCAGAAGAAAAATTCCAACTGTGGAGTAGGTTTCAAATTCAATAAGGTTGGTTTGGTTAACCAACAACATCTTATAATATCTATAAATTTTGAAACTGAATTGTAAGCTACAAAACATCAAAATTTAAGGAAAAAATACTTTCGAATTTCCCTTGTCTTCAAAAAGGCTGGAAGCTGTAGGGTTGTTGATAGCAGTCACCCACATCAACCCTGTTTATAAATAGAATTTTTACACATTTTTTTCAAATTATGCTTTCCACTGTGATTTTTCACCTAAGAAGATTTGGAGGCCATTGGATTGTTATTATAAAAAGTGTTTTAAAGTGTTTTCCTTATAAGTAAAAGTTGACTTAAATATGATAAAGGATTAATTAAAACCTATTTTTATTTAAAACTCAATATGGTGCCCATATTATGTGCTTGACAACTTGCCAGAAAAAAATAAATAATATTCTCATTTATTCTTTAAGAATTTCATATGTTTTATTATATCCACCCCTTTAATGAGATTCTCTCCCAATCCCCTGTCTCTCACCTCCCTTTTCCTTAAAAAAAATAATAATATTATTATTTGTGTTGACCAACTACACCTGTGGATGGGACCTGCCTTAAAATGTGGGCAATATATCATGTCATCCCACCGAAGAAAACTGACCTATCTCTCTTGTCCTGCAACAATCCAATGCTAATAGCTCCTTGGCTATGGGTGGCACTGTGTGTCTGCTTCCCCTCCTTCATACTGGAATTTTGTATGAATTTGCTAAGAACATTTAATGAGCAAGCTTATATTGACTTTGACTTTATTTTGATAAACAGAACTTGGTGTTTGTAGCAGCTCAAATCTGACATCTGCACTTATATGAATATTTTTCTAGCATCCTTCATCTGTCTTGAAGTGATAGCTGATTTGTGAGACTTCCATTAAATTAAAAATCTTACAAAAATATTTGAGTTCTTTGTTGTTCAATTCACAGATCTTTAAAGGAAGACCTCATATGCCAGTAGCCAATGTTTTATAAAGAAAATAAGAAAAAGAAAACAAGCCATTCTAATAACCATATAATACATGCATCCAATCTGTTTATCAACATGTGTGGTCATGATTTTTGAATAGTTTATAATAATTTTTGATAACAGTAAAAGATATGTGAAATCAGAAGTTGCCATCAATAGCAATTCAAGGCTCAGAGTCCAAGCCATTGGATTGTTTTGTTTGATGAATAATATTATAAATGTTTTAATACTATTATAAATGTTTTAAATGAACTTAGTGCAGAATCACTTATTCAGCATATTCTTAATAAATCTTAATTTACCTTTGATTGACTATAGCTTGATAATAGTTTTCTGGTTTCTAGTGTGAGCTGAAGTAAGCTCATTCTGTGCTGGCTCAGTGAAGCTACCTAATCTTTGTCTTATTAAATAATCTCTGCTAGTATTTTTAAAGTTTTCTATCCATTTCAGCTCCGTTATAACTATGATATTGGCTCAAAGCCTACATTTTCCTTTTATTTAGTTTTTACTCTTTTAACACAGGATGGCCTTGAACTCATAACCCTCTTTCTTTGCTTCAATGGTACTAGAATTTCAGGCATGTGCCACCACATGCAATTTCACCTTCTTGCTTATTACTGTGGTTTGTAGAGCTTGATATTTCTTCCGTTCTCTTTGTTATAACCCGGAAGGATTAAACTATACGTGTCATTTTTTATTTACATATTGCTTACCTTCTTGTACTTATTAATTTGTGTGTGTGTGTGTGTGTGTGTGTGTGTGTAATACGTATGCAATGGGCTGGTACCATGACAACCATGGGGAGGGAAAGGACAGCTTGCAGGTGTCAGCCCTCTCCTACCACCAGGTAGATTTCCAGGATCGCTCAGGTTGTCAGGCTTGGCAGCAAATGCCTTTATCCACTGAGGCATCTCATCTGCCCATGGCCACATTTTAAATGTGTGGCACCAGGGCCTGCTGAGTCTTAATGGAGAGGATTTGGCAGAAAAAATGGTCCCTGACTGAACCCCCAGGTTGTCTATTAACACCTACCATTACCTGCCATCTAAATGTAAGTTAAATAATCTTCCCAATTTGTATGTTGGCAAAATGCCACCGCAGCAGATGGACAAGACTGTATGTAACTGGAAATTATGCATATACATTTAATATGTGGACTGTGCACATAATTCCTTTCTAGGAACAGCCAAACATCCTCCTGCCCGCAGCTATTTAGTGTGTGTACTGTTTACACCATATGCCAGCACAATGGGAGGGCCTTAACTGAGAGGCAAAAGGGAACAATCATACATTTCATGGAAACTGTTTCATGGAGTACATTTATCTCATTCAGGGGAGGGAACATATGCAAACTATTGTGAGTATAAATGAGATTATTTCAAGTAATATATTTCCAAAACCAATTTTGGTATTTAAAAAAGGCAAAACAGTTTAGAAATGATAGAAAGAAAGAAGTGTGTTACTTTCTACCAGGACACCCTTAAGCTTTTAGATGTCTATTTCTTTTCCTCCTATCTCATCACATTCATGCAATAAAAGCAACGTATTCAGTGCCACCATAATTCTCTGTACTAATGAAATTGTTCTACTCTGTCTCTAAATAGTTCTTATGTTCGCCTACCTCTACGAGTCTTTCCTAGTTTCCCATTAACTGGTGCATTAAGCAAGTTGTATTTTTTTCTTTAAATTCAAAGTATTGCATTTTCCAGTTATTGGTAGTGAGTCTAAGATTCAGCCTTCTAGAGCCATTTTAAAGTAGGAAAATGTCAGTCACACTGACTCAGCCACAGTACAGAGTATGAATGGAACACCTTCCATCAGTACTAATACAAATGAGGTTGTCAAAGCTCTCAGCTCTGTGATTTCAGGAACTCGATTTTGTCAGAATTCTATATTTCCACTTGATTCCTCGAAGAAGCGAATGATAAAGTGGATTAAACATGGAGGTATTTTATTAGAGAAAGTGCTCTTGTGACAATGTCGAAATCGTTCTGGGAAAGGAGGACTCTTCCAGACAATATGTGAAGCCAAGAAAAGAGAAATGTGAGTTTTTGGACTTCTTTGATATGCTGAAGTAAAAATATAAGTTCAGCAATACCGAAAAGGAGTCCTCAAAATATAGGAATCCAGTGCCTTCTTGGAATAGACTTAATTTAGCATCAGGAGCTGTGAGGAACTCTTAGCAACATGGCCTCGAGGATGTAGTATTTCAGGAGGCAGCAACTGCAGCTCACGGTCAGTTACACTTGTAATTGCATGTCTCCATTCTCTTGGTCACCATAAACCTGCAAAGTGATTAATCTCTTAAAGGGAACATTTCCCACTAAGTCCATAAGGAATCCGCTTGTATATTGTCAATAGTGGCTTTGCTTACATTAAGAATTATTCTTTGTGGTAAAATATTCATCTAACCAAGATTGATAATCTTTTCTAGTTAATGGAATTTTCCGGAACAGCAAAACAGCCGTGGCACTGAGTTAGTAAGCTCACACCTTAAACAGAGATTCAGTAAATGTTTCAAACTATTTGATACCTAGATATTTTATTCAGGTATTACTGAGTTCTATCTGAAATGGCACCCGACACAAGAAATAAATGCTAGCATGTAGTTCCAATGTCATCCAGATGTGTGGAGAATGGCTGTTTCAGCTTGCCTCTGAAGCTCTGCTCTCACATCCTATGCTGACAAACCATTGCTGCTCCTGGAATCCTTAGATCAAATCAACACAAGATTTTTAATGACTTTGGATCCCAGTTCATTATCTTTTTATCCTGGGAACAATAGATTTCTGAGATTTGCAGGCAATGTTTCAGGTCTCTATCTGTTTGACCAGGAGAACAGAATGGCTCTCAGGCATCTCAGAAAGGATGGCAGAAAGGGCCGAGTGACTGGAATCTCCCCACATGTTCTACCTTCCAAAAACTGAGTTAGACTTCCATACCTTGTGGTATAAGTTTTCCCAATGCCAAAACACGCAAGTTCCAGTACACAAGCACTTTCCAGTCACTTTAGCTATGTTTTGTACTTAGCACAAAAGTTTCACACAGCCAATGCCAAGTGAAACTTATTAGAACTTTCAGAGGCATGGATCCAGGAGAAAAAGATCATATTGGCAATTTGGCACAAATAACCAACTACTCTGTTTTATATTGTTCTACAAAGGTGTGTGTATGTGTGTGTGTCTGTGTCTGTGTGTGTATCTGTTTTTTTGCCTAAGTGTTTCTATGTCTCTATATGTGTGTATGTATATACACACATGATATGATGAGGAAATAATTAAAACTAGCACTTTTTATTAAAGGTTAAATCCATCTATGATGACTCCGACCTACTTTTTCGTTCTTTGTAAATGACTAGCTGAAGAAGAATGGCAGGAGTTTCACCCAAGCCTCTGGTTGTGACTGTAACATTTGATTTACACTTAATGAGGATAAGATGCATAAGGAAGTTCCTTGATTTGAAAATGTTACAGGCCAGGTTATCTGGTGAGATTCCAGAATTTCTGTGTCTGAAACAAAGCCTAGTGCTGGACATCATTTTAATGAATTTAAGACAATCTCACCTGCTCTGGGTCTTAGGACTGTCCCCTTTTGAACTGTAACTCAGGAACTGTTTGAATAGCATACACTCATACTCCCTACACATATTCACCCAAGTGCAGTCTATTTGCCAGGATATTGATGTTGACAGTTCTAGCTAAGGTACCGTCCAGTGTACTAATACCCTACTTCTACTTTCCCTCTTCAGATAAACCCTAACATAATAGTAAAGAGAATTGAATCCAGTGTCATGATGAGTAATTTCTTGATGAAGGAATCATCTTCATTTTCACTACACAATAAGAGGCTTGAAGAGATTAGTGCCTTCTTTAGCATCATTTCCGGGGTTTTGTACATAAGAATCAGGAAACAGACACAGTTGTTTTGTTTCTTTTGTTACACATTAGCCTAGATTGATCTAGAATTCAGGATGTTCTCATATAGTCCTTGAACTCATTGGAGCATCCTTTCTACCTCAGGCTCTTGAGGTACCAGGACCAGCACTTTGAGGCAAGGTATGCAGGTAGTCTCTGCTCTGGCCCCACAACATTATGGTCTTGATTTATATTCTTCAGTTTTGAAACGCTGGTGACAAAACTTGGGGTCCCTCACATGCTAGATGAATGTTCTGTCTCTGCATTGAATCCTGAGCCTTTTTCTTATTGTTTGGACTGTGTGTTTCAGGGCTAAGAAGCCAACGTCTTATAGTAATTCATCATGCCTATTTTGTTTTCCTTCTAGGACTACAATGATGAAATTCGCCAAGAACAGCTCCGGGAGTTGTCTTACTTAAATGGCTCAGAAGAGTCTGGCCGTGGCCGAGGTCTTAGAGGCAGAGGAATCAGAATTACTCCCATAGCTCCTTCAAGGTACGTGAGTTCTCACTCTTAGTGGATTAACAAAAATGATGACTTCAGGCATCTGCTCTATGTCAAAATTCCAAAGAGAACTAAACAATTAATTAACACTCACATAATAATATGACAGTAAGTCTAGATGCTTAAATAGTACAAAACACAACAGCCTCATCAATACTCACATTATAACAAAACAGTAAGAATGGATGGTTAAATAGCATACAAGAAATGGCCCACATTAATTCATCACATTTTTTTTAACTTGAGATAAGTACTTTTTATAAACTTTGGAACAAAAGTTGGGTGGGCCAAGTGTGGTAGCCCACACCTTTAATCCCAGAACTCAAGAGACTGAGAAAAGGGAATCTATGTGTGTTCAATACCAGCCTGATGTCCATGGTGATTTTGAGGCCATCCATGGAGCTAGTTTCAGAAACAAAACAACAACAAATGTAAGGGAGAATATTAAAATGTTACCTAAAATAATAGATACATTCTGACTGCAGAATTCATGAATTTGAACACTTAACAACTATTCTTAGAAACTAAGGTGGGAACCCGAGATGCTCTACTTCCCTGTTCTGTCCCCAGGATTAGGTCACAGAGGTTACATAGTCCTTTGCTTTTTTAAAACCAGAAATGATAGAAAGCTGCACATTTTATCCATGCCATATATGGTTCTTGAAGGGATATAATATTGTCAGTTTACATATAAATGAATTGAATATATCTTCATCATGTAAGAAGAAAAGCTCACTGTGGCAGCACTAACATCTTAGCTATATAAACTTCATGAATATATTTGGCTTTGCAAAATCCTTGATGATAATTTTTTGTTTTGTAGGATTCTGAATGAATTTTTTAAGCTTGAAATAGAAGACATTAATTTGCCAAATGGCAAAGATGCATGCATACTGTAATACCCAAATCAGAGACCAAACAGCAGTGAACTCAGACTAACATTCCCGAACATCTATTTCAGGGGCAGAAAACAAACATCGAAAAGTAAGGCATAGTGGGAAGTCTAGGGTCATAGTATCAAATGCCTTCCAATGGTGCTGTAGCTGTTACTGTCTTTGGTTTTCTTTTTCTCACTTCCCCACAAGTTCAACAGCTTTGCCCACCTTGCTGCCCGTTTCTATTCTGGTGCCCTACACTCTGTCTGGCCTCTTATCAGCTATCTTAAAGCTGATTCTTCCCAATCATAGCCCAGAACTAGAAAAACCTGGAAGCAAAATCAACCTTTTTCTGATTAAAAGTTATACCACACACACCACACACATACACACAAACACACACACATCACAATCTTCACACACAAGATGCATAATCCATTTACTCATTCACTTTCTTTTCTGTATAGCTGGCTAATATTTGTAAAGGACAGACTACGAATAATGTCCCATCTGTCATGATAAAAGTATAAGATATGCTAACATATTCTGCGATTTCTGCCCCAAACACTTCAATCATTATCAATACACCACTGCCTTTTCCATTTAATATTTTAAAACCTTGCTTGTTTTTCAGAAAAAAAATTAAGGATTCCAAAATAGAATATTCAACATTTAGCTCTATACATGAATCTATGTAGAAATTTTGGGACAATTAAATCTACCTGAAGGAAAAGACACAAAAACTTTTCAGAGCTTTTGCTCATACTTCATCCCAAAAATTAAAAAGTAAACATTGTTCTAATTTTCCAGGTCTTATCCTTATTGATACAAGATGCAACATTTTACTTGAGACAAGTCTTTTATAAAACTTGCATTTCTTGCCTGATTTTGTTTGATTCCAAAGTAGCATCCTTGTAAATCATCTTAAATAGGTTAATTCTAGAGTCTGAACAATAAAACCTCACAAATTTGTGGTACAGAAATATTATTTTAACTATTAAGCAGTTTAGCAGGTAAATATTAACTATATATTTCACACACCAAACAAAGCAAAATATCTTCAGTATTCCTTGAGAATCTAACTACATAAATTACTTATCTTATTATGATATCTTAAAAACATCATAGTAATAGAATTTGTTCTAGTACTAACATAGGGGACCAGATCATGAAAGAAACTTAAAGGAAAAATGTTTCTTTTGGCTCAGAGTATTTGCCAAAATTTGAATGGACTTAAATTTTGGTGAATCTTTATTCCAATGTTTTAATTCATTTCTTAATCAAATAAATAAAGGAGCACTATTAACATTAAGGGCAGATTTTGGATGATTTGGGGGGCAACACTAGAGGTAACATATAGAACTGGTAGATTTTAAAGGGATGTCACCCTATCTGTATTTTGGAAAGGATCTTGGGAATTGGCATGATGAGCAATTAGCTGTGTTCAAGGCTAAGAAGTGGTGAAAGAGACTGAATCACAACTGGGGAAACAATGAAGACAAACCCACGACCTGAGGCTGGCAGAAAGGAACAGCACTTGAAATACAGAGAAACAGAATAGAGAAAAGAATAAAAGTCGAAAGAAACATTTTCCAGATAATAGTTCGGAGAAGTCTTAAATATAACTCAGGAGACACAGGGTCATGGGAGCTATAAGAGGAAATTGGTAGGCTGTGGGCTTGGCAGGCTCAGCCAAGTGTCTTCCCAGAGTGCTGAAAACAAGAACTAAAGAGATGACATTTGGTTCAGAAATGAACATGAAGAGAAGATTAAATGCAGAAAATGCTCTTTGAAGAAGTCAGAAACTGAAAGAATACTGCACTGGGGATTTAGCCCTGGACAGTATCCTAAAAGAGATGGTGCATGCTTTAGGTTGAACGGGAGGAAGCAATGGTGTTAAGACTGCCAGGAAATGACAAGACATATAAGAGGGAATGAGACACACTGGAAGAAGTTTTGCTAAGATTGGGTCTATGAGTTAGTTGAAGAAGAAATGTAATGAAAAAATCAGAATCAGTATGAGCATGAAATAATTGTAAAGCAGAAATATTATATAGATTTAGAAATCTAGGTACCTCTCAATCTGAAATATATTATTTTAGGTCTAGGTAATTTAAATATTTACCTACTATTATTCATTGACATAGCCAGCACATGTAGTTTATTATCAACACATGTACATTTTGATAGCATTAAAATGCTAAACTAAACAGGAATTATCACCCTAGTCGTCAGACCCAGGAGTATGTTACCATTAAGGAACCAGGGACTTGGAGGCTATATTAATGACATGTCTCATCATAAGCTAATATTCAATAAGAAGCAACTCAACAGAGGAAAGAACAGTTATTTGGCTCACAGTGTGAAGGGGATACGTTCATCATATTTGGAAAGGCCTTGTGGAAGATGACTCACAGCGATGGGGACCTCTGACTGGGAGAGTTTTGCTCTTTGAGTGTCCACAGATAACTAATCCTTCCAATAAGGTTCCCCATCCTACAGATTCTAGAACTTCCCAAAACATCACTAAGAGCTGGGCATCATGTGTTTATGCATTTCACATACAGACAGCTCAGGAGCTTGGTGGAGGCAATGGCACTTAACAGGTATCTTAATGTCATCTGATAACATTAGCTTGTTATCCCAGCCATTGCACTTGAAACTGGCACTGCGTGTTTGGGTCCTTTATGGACTTGGCTCTAGGCTACTGTTTTGTATAGTCTCTACTCATAAGCTGGGTAAGCCAAGAATTCACTCCCAACACTCATTTTCTGTTGACCGAGGTTTCTGTCCTGCTCGATCCTGCCAGCCATTTGCCCCCCAAAACACATAGAGGCTTACATTAATTATAAACTGATTGGCCGAATAGCTCAGGCTTCTTATTAACTTTTATAACTTATATTAGCCCACAATCTGGTCTGTGTTAGCCATGTGACTTGGTACCTTTTCTGGTGAGGCAGTCACATCTTGTTTCCCCTGTATCTGGATGACGACTGCAGACTGAATCTTTTCTCTTCCCAGAATTCTCTTGTTCTCATTGCCCTGCCTCTACTTCCTGCCTGGCTACTGGCCAATCAGCATTTTATTAAACAAGTACAAGAAACAAATCTCTACAGTGTAAAGCCATTGTCCCACAACAATTTTCTTCCAGGATGAAAGAGCCAGTTGATGGCTGTTCAGAGCAGTTTAACCCATGCCTCCATTGATGGCACAGCTGAACTCTATGATCATTGACATTCCAACGATCATCACTTTTCTCAAAGCTTAGCATTCTTGCTGATAGCAGTAATTTCTAGAGGTCAACTTTCAGACAATGAAAAGTGAAATGACCATGTATTTGTTTAAAGATTTCAGGTGAACATCCTTTCTATATGTTTCAGAATGTCAGAAAAAATGGCTACATCCTTTGCTCTCATGCTTTTGTTCTGTGTGGTAGAAAACATTCATTAGGCCTTCTCATTGCTGGGCACTAATTCACCAGCCCTGAGGTTACCTAGTGAAAATCTGCCAGTGACTTCACTATCTCGGGAGATAATAGTGTGATGCGTAATTCAAGCTACTGTAATTGCACAGTGTCATCACTCTGGCCAGAATGTCACATTTTATTGATTTTTTTTGAAATATGACCACACTGGAGATCACTGTCAACAACTCCCAACATGGAGATAGTCTACACACACACACACACACACACACACACACACACACACATACACGGTCCCACATGTAGCCAACATACTACATCTCAGAAAATTGTCTGTTTGTTCTTTTAAAGTCTGGAATATAATCAAGAAAGACTTCAGTTTTCTTTTTCCATTTCTTTTTTCTCCTTTTTTTAAAATTATATAATTGAAAATATCAAAATATATTTCATGGCTTTCATTAAATCATAATATTTAAAGAAATATGCTTTAATGTGACTCAAAGCACTTTATGTATTCTATAATATCTATCAGAGAGACTGATTTATATAGATGCAATGAGCTGAACACATAATTTCTTGTCTTTCTTTTCTTTCATCTACTTGCCTCTTATTTCTCATAGGGGCCGTGGGGGTGCTGTTCCTCCACCACCACCACCTGGACGTGGTGTTCTTACCCCTCGGGGGACCACTGTTACCCGTGGAGCTCTTCCAGTGCCCCCAATAGCCAGAGGTGTCCCTACACCTCGTTCCAGGGGGACAGCAGCTGTACCAGGATATAGAGCACCCCCACCTCCAGCCCATGAGGCTTATGAAGAATATGTAAGTACCCCCAAAAAATTGTTTTGAGGAAGAATTAAATTTACTGGTTCAGAAAGTAAACTCCATTCCATAAAAGTAGAAGGTAATGTCAGTTGTAGGGCACAAATATCATTTACAACAGACGTTAAGCCATAGATTTACATGTGAACACTTAGGAAAAAAAATTCATCAATGTCATCATTGCAGTTCATATGACATCAACTCTACTGAGGTGTTCCTATCTTTATAAATTTTGATCAGCTTTCAAATTGGAAATAGTTATACATTATTGCAAGTGTGGTATGAATTTTATGCTCATAGAATTTACTTGGAAGTGAATAAACATTAGGGAAAATGAATAAATATGAGCATCAATGTATACACTGTATGCACAGATGGATATCCTCCCATTTTCACAACTTTCACTTTCACTGGCCATTTGAAAGACATGTGATTGTCATCCAGAATTGAAATGTATAGTGTAAACAGGAAATGCAGGTCTTTAAATACCCTCCTACCATTCCTGTCTCCAGAATTTTATTCTTGTGGAGAACCCAGCAGTGTCTACTCCACCACCTCTTTCAAAGGTCCCAGGGACTAACAAAGGTTCTATTTCACCAAAGTTCCTCCTGAGGCACACATGAGAATATTGGGGTTGCTTACAGCACATGGTGAGGTGTTACTAATAGGAGCAGGGGTGACTCTGGAGCAACCACATTGGAAAGTCTTCTTCCAGCGTGGATGGTGGTTTTCCTGTAGCTCCATAAGTGGGATCTCTTTCACCAAATCATCTCCAAGCTGTGGAATCCAGTTCACCACCCCTAAATCCACATGCAATTAGAGCAGAATTGCATACAATTGTCTTAGAGAAGTGAATGGCTATTCAGGTAAGTTTCCAATATAGACCTTCTTCCCTCTTCTTCTATGAGCAAATGTCAGCATGCAGCATATCCAGCTGTGGTTATCTTTGTAATAACAGACACAGTTGATCTTATGAAGATGGTAGTTACTGTCTCAGGGGATAATGCTGTGCAACATGAACCCTCTGTATGTCCACATCATTTGTTATCTCCTAGAATTCTCTGACCTTGCTAAGAAAAGTCACTAGTCCAGGAGCCACTGTGTTATAGTCTCTCTGTCTGTTTCTGCTGTATTATGAAGCTTGGAAAGAGAGTTTCCTGCTCATGTCCTGTGATTTTGTAATCTCAGGAATCTACCATAATGATCCAAACCAGATCATCATGCAATAAAAAAGGATTGTTGTTGGGGTTGGAAAGATGGTTCAGTAGTAAAGAGCACTTACTGCTCTTGCAGAGGACCTGGGTTTGATTCCTTGAATCCATGACAGTTTACAAGTCTCTGTAATTTTTGTTCCATGTAGATCTGATGTTCTCCTCTGGTCTCCAAGGGCACTGTGACATGCCTATACATACATGCACAAGCATTCATACACGTAATTTCACCCTGTAATCTAGGCATTTATTTCATTCTGCCAACAAATGTCCTCTTAAATGCCTTCTGCAAATCGTTGCTCATTAAGTTGAAACCCTTCAATAATAATTGCTCTCATGTGCTGGGCTCTAAAATCATATAAATCATTATACCCTATATGCTAGCTAATTACCAGTCAAAGCTTCATCCAAAAATAAAGTAATCATGGTTGGTTGGTTCCACTCTAGAAGATACTAATGCTTAATGCTGGGTGCACATTTTTGTTTTAACATAAAACACTGACAAATGTCTTAAGGACTGAAGGAAGATTAAACAAGGGCATTCTAGAACTGACAAAATATGTTCATCTGTATTATCTTTTATATACCAGATGCTGATGTTTAAAACTTGGACATTTATGGAAAGTCGGAAAACATAACTCAACTTGTAATTAAGCTGACACAAAGTTTAGTCAGGAATATGACACATTATTTACAAAATAAGTCCATACTACATGGGTGAACAAATACGTGGGGGAAGATATGAAAACTTTTCATGTTTAAAACAGGATTTTCTGTTAGAAAGAATTTGATAACATACAAAGTTTCAGGCGAGTCTGCTGAGCCACTAGTGGCAATCTCTTGAGTACCTAACTGGACTATAGTTAGAGACCTCTGCTTTCTGCTCAACTTCCAGACTATTGATGCCTCTGTACTAGGAAGGAAAAACAAAAGTTTAAGTGTCTCAATAGCAAAATAATAGCACCATGCTGAGTTGATAGTGAAAAATCTCAAAGGAATTCTTAACTCTCAGATAAAATTTTGCAGAAAAAAAAAAAGGTTTCCTTTGTTATAAACCCCAGTGTGAGTCAATTCCTTCTTCACAGGCCTTCTCCTGCTGGGCCCCAGCATTAAGTTTCTGACCACACAAAATGTGTGGAGGTAATCAAATCTGCTCCTGCAGCTGACCTGAAAACAGTAATTGAGACCGCTGTTCTAAGGTCATCATTACATACATACATACATACATACATACATACATACATACATACGTGTATACACACACACACATAGTTTGGGGGTTATTATCCCAACATTATATATTTGAAAGCTTCTTTTTTGTTAAACATCTTCTCATGAAACACATTCACAACTTGCTGAGCCATCACTATAACTGAGGGAAGTTAGAAAAATTGACAATTGTATTTGAACAAAAATTCACATAGAATGAATTAGAATCTCATGAGATCTACCAGAGGTTAGAAGTGAAATAACACTTTTGAAGACACAGACAGGTCTAATCATGGTATATTAAGTCACTGGGGCAGAGTCACTGGGGCAGATGCCGATGCTACCAACTAGCTATTAATTTTGGTGTGATATTAGAGATGCTTAGGCTAGTTGTGCACCTTCTTCAGTGTCCAGAAACACTGTTCTTCCTCTCAGTAACGATCAGAGTAGAATCCTCCCTGGTGCTTTCTCACAGAGAACACACTTATGCTGACAGACTACCTGCACATCCAGGCAGTGACTGAATTTCCAAGTCAGTGTTTAGCACATCTTCTGATTCCTTTATGAATACCTCCACTACAGGGATCTGGATATCCCTAGAAACCAGGTGCTAGAGAGACGGCCATCTGTAGAGATGGGAAGGACTGTCAAAAATCAAACCTGTCTGGGAGACAGAGCTGGTCCCATAACCACCATAAACAGTGGATTTGCTTTGTGGGACTCTTATCTCGCTCTGGCATCTGTTAAAATTCATTTTACCTCATCTTTGACCATTACAACCCTCCGCATATCCCAAAGGCAGAAAATATTTCTTATATTTGTCTTTTAAGTTCTATGTAAACTGCATAGTAGCAACAATAGGATTAAACTACTTATTGTATTTTTAGAAATATTTTATATATATACATATTTTGTTAATTATTAAATGAAAATACAGAATAGCATAAATTGCATATCTAATTTATACTACCCGCCTTAGGGTTTCTACTGCTGTGAAAAATCACTGTGGCCATGGCAACTTTTATAAAGGAAATTTTTAATTCGTGTGGATTGCTTACAGTTTCAGAAGTTTAGTCCACTATCATCATGGTGGGTACATGGCGGTGTGCAGGCAGACATGGTTGCTGGTTACTTCTTGATCATAAGGCAAAAGGAAGTAGAATGTGTCTCTGATCGAATCTTAAGCAGGAGACCTCAAGACTGCTTCCCTCACAGGGACAAACTTCCTTCAACGAGACCAGGCCTCCCAATATTGCCACTCCTTATGAGATTTTGGGGCGAACAACATTCAAACTACCACACTGCCCATGTTCCAGTAAAAGGAATTGCCAATCATGGCTATGGTTGTTTTACAAAGTTTATAAGATAGAGATCATAGGCAAATCTTTGAGAACCAGGGAGAAGAGCGTTTCCATGAGCAGGGAATGGTGAGGGCAAAACCAGGAAAAGGTATCTTCACTGCAAATGTAGAGAATCTAGGAGAAAAAGTTATCAAAACAGTACATTAGACTGAGAGTGGAAATGGCTTAGGAGAATGGAAACAGAGGCCGGATAAAATGCAGGCTTCTGAGAAGATACATATCAACAACCAAGCATCAATAATATTTTTTTCTTTCATTGAAAACAGAAAAAATATCCTGTATTTTCTCTCCTCTATTAAATTTTTTAAATAAAATCACATTTATGTTATAACTTGATCAGAGGCTATACTTTTAATAAAAAGGGACGAGTCTTGGATGATAGCACAGTGGTAATGTGCTCACTGTTCAAGTGTGAGAACTTGAGTCGGACACCCAGATTCCACATTAAGACATAAAGCTGAACATGTAATGCAGACATGTCCAATCTCAGTGCTTCATGGCAAGATAGGAGGCTTACAGGCATATACAGGAGAATCCCTGGAGGCTGTAAGAAAATCCAGGCAAGTAGTCTGTGTCTCAAACAAGGTGTCAGACAAAACCCCCTAAATTGTCCCCTCTCTTTCTGTGACACACAGAGAGAGAGAGAGAGAGAGAGAGAGAGAGAGAGAGAGAGAGAGAGAGAGAGAGAGAGGAGAGAGAAGATATGTTTTGTGAGTTTTGTAACTTATCTCAGTTTGAAGCTTCTAAAAATTTGCTGTTGGTTGGTTGTGGCTTGTCAAATGAAACACTCACTCTCATCTTGATTTTGTATCCATGATTTTGTGGGGTTTCTTCTGATAGAATGCAAATGTGTAACCCTTAAAGCCACATAAAGCCTGGGTCGGTCCCCCTAGAGATATGTCTATACAGCATGTATAGAACAATGTACGTGGGAGACAGGACAGGGGAAGATTGTTTAAAGGAAGCACTGTGCCTGTAGGATGCATCTGCATTTACTCAGAATGATTTCAGTACTGTTGAAAAGTCATTACTTGTGGTATGCTATATTTTTTTTACAAGAATTGTGTGAAAATTAAAGTTAAGGTAAATGCCCTTGGGTTCTTTAAGTGCCTGTAAGAACATAAAATCCTACAGAAAATATTGGCCTTACATATGTGCTTTTATAAATACTCTCTGACAACTCATAGGTTGAGAGAGTTGAAAGAAATAAAACAAGTCTCTGTAGGTCTACAAAACAACTCCTAGTTTCCAAAGACATAAGTCCAATTTATATTTAAACCACTTCATAATTTCTCCAAAGGTTAATGTGTGGACATCAAAGACATGTACCAAAGCACGAAACCAAGCAGGAAGAAAAGAGATAATTAAAATTCAGGCCAATGCTCCATGAGAAATTTTGGCTTAGTATAATCAATCATGTTAACCTAATTTACAAAATGCATCCTGACAAATTTTGAGTTTCTTTTTCATCAGTCTTCGCTAAGCCTATCGGCATGCTGGCCAATCCAGCCATCTAATTCAACCTCTGAGGTATCTTTCCAGTAACTACGAGAAAAGTAGAAATTTCACAGACAAATCAATAGTCCTTAAAAGTTCCGTAAATGAGCTCAAGCCGACAACCTTTAGTTTTGTGTGTATAGAGAACTTTTTGACAGGAGAGGGAAATCAGTATTACATGATAATTGAAATCAATTCTTGTGCCATTTGTAGAAGGAAAGATTACAAGTCTGATCTATAATGCATTTTGAGGGCAGCCACATATGATGGTTTCTGTGGAATAGCCAAGGGCCTTCACCCAAAGAGAGGAGACTTTTATTAGAGCCTCTAGATTGGATATTTGTATTCCATTAAACATTCTTGTTGGAGTTTCATGCTCTAGTCTCTTCTTATTAGAGACTAATTTACCAGAATGCATTGCAGGACTTTGTTTGTTGAAATGGAACTAATATTTAAAATAGTTGAAACATGCAGGGTTAATGGAATGTGTTGCAAAGCTATGGGCTGGCTGGGCATCATATTACTGTGGTTCTGAGTTCAGAGAAAGTTAATAGTATTTAGTCACAACTACGTAATAAATTACTTCCACAAATAATAAAACACTCATCCTTTAAAGCCATTGGTATACCTCCCCTGTGGTTGAAGTCTGAATGAGCCATATTTCTAATGTGTTAGATTTCAAATCACCTAAGAATAAAGGAGGATTCTTCTGTTCACAACAATGCTTGGGATTGAGTTAAAAAAAATCTACCTCCAAATTACAAAGATGACAAATGTCTCTTGCAATACAGTGACTGTTTTCTCTCTTTGTTCTGTTTTGAAATGTCTGCTAGCCACTGGACAATATTATATCATATAAACATAATACTAAAGTTTTCTCTAGGTTGTGTTATGAAAAAAGCGTTATTGATTAACTAATTTGTGTGTGTGTGTGTGTTTCTGTGTGTGTGCACTGTGGACAAGAAGAGAACAGTGGTTAGGGATATTTATTATTAGTATACAAAATTAAATTCTCACTTTGGTTATACTACTATTAATATATTATATTAACAATATTAATGTATTTGAGGCAGCATCATTCTTCTCTTTGGTTCATACACATGGTCTCAGAATTAAAAAGAGTGAGAGTGTGCTGCTTGGAGTTAGTTCCATAGGTGTGTTCTCAAAGGATCTGTGTGTCACAAGAAATATGTACATTGTAAGGCTGAAAATTATATCCAGCTATGCCTTAAACCTGAAATGTACTTACAGGTTCACTTTAATGCTTAATGCTTAACCCCAAACATGTGGTACTATGTTAAAGGCTGTGGAACCTTCAAGGGGAGAAGTTGCCTAAAGGTCATGGGGGCAGGTCTTCAAAGGTTCTGCCAGTGTTTAGGTCTAGGTCAGAGCTCTCTGCCTTCTTCTCTCTGCCATGTGCATGGCACTGTGACAGGCTTCTCCACTAAGGTCTAAGATGGTCCAGCCACCATGCCTTCCAAGATGGGGAACTGGAATATATGCCCCAGACACCTACTTCTCTCACTTGTTATATCAAAATGGTAACAATATACATCATAAACACACACACACACACACACACACACACACACACACACACACTAGACAGGACCTTGTGAAACCTCCATCTATGCTAGAAGATGGTTGGATTGATCTTGTGCAGGTCTTATGTGGGCAACCACAGCCGCCATGAGTTCACTAGTGCTCTACCATGTCCTGAGGATACTATGTCAACAGTTAAAATGCATTTGCTAATGGTATTTTAGAGAAAGTTATCGGAAGGCTCTCAAAATTATTCCTTCCAAGTCATTAGGTCAGGCATATTGTTCCCATAAAGACCTATATCTAAAACTTAGAGACCATGCACTGCCAGCATGGCATATGGGATTGTTTGAGTCCTCTCTGCAAGCAGATAAATCTGTGAGATTATCCAAATGTCTCTTATTTCACATGTTCCTTCCATAGAATTCTGATGACTCTCTAGAAGATACATGTGTGCATAGCTATGCAAGAGCATGCACATCAAAGTACACACACACATACACTCGCACGCCCACACACACGTACTCTATTCATTTCTAGTTATTGACAATACTGAAAAAAAAAAAACAACTGTTTATCATCTTTGTTCATCAGAGTAGCTCCTCCCTGAAAGCATGGTTTATTGAAACCATGTGAGGATATCTTTGCCCAGGCTGGAGAGATGGCACTGAGGCTAAGAGCTCATAGTGTTTTACAGAAAACAAGAATTTCAGTTCCGAGCACCCACACTGGGCAGCTTGCAACCACCTGTGACTCCAGATCTAGAGAATCTGGTGCCCTCTTCTGGCCTCTATGACACCCACATGTATGCATGCACACAACCACAAATGAACACCACGCATACACATATGTACAAAGTAAATGTTATCTCCCCATACATTCTATCCCTCAGTTTTTAGAACTGTACCCAAATGACCTCCTTAGTTCTGCAGACCTGAGCATACTGTTGTGCAAACCAGAAGCCAATGCAGAGATAGGAAAACATGTTTTAAAAAGAGCTTTCTGGGAACTTATTTGATCGAAAGAACAGTGGGTAGACATTTCCACTTTAGAGAGGAAAAGGCTTTGTGTTTAATTTCTGTTGTTTAGTAAAGGAATCTATTCTGTTTGCACTACAAATGTACATGCAGACCTTTTAAGAAGAATGGCTGCTGTAGGCCATAGCCACACACACAGCATTCTAAATACGATTACAAAAAGTATTTCACTTCACATTTGGATGCTGCTTATTATTTAGTTATATAAGAAATGTACAATTATTTATTTAATTTGTTTGCATTAATATACATTTTTCAGATTTACATGACAGCATTTAGGTTTCATAAATAATTTGATGTTGCATTTATCACCCCAAAATAAATCACCAAATCTTCCCCTTTCCCTTCACCAAATGAAGACTAGCTCCATTGAAATTCTTTCCAAAGAAACACATGTCATCCAGCCATCCCCTGCTTTGTCTTTTGTTTGTCTGTTTATTCATTCATTTGTTTGTTTTTTAAACATAATTCTTTATTGATTCTTTGGAAATTTCACATCATGCACCCCAATACCACTCACCTCCCAGTCCTTCCATATCTACCTCTCACCCCTGCAGTAAGTATGCACTCCGGATTAGTTTAACAAAAAAACAAAACAAACAGAAAACCCACCTCATGCCTCCATCTTTTCAACACCTCTTCCTTCATCCTAGTGTCATCAGGAGTTGCAACATGTAATGCAGTATACTCCTTTTCGTCCAAACAGTCCCATCTGCAAAATGTTTCCTACAATGAGTCATGGTCTGATTCAAAACCTCTGGTTTCTGGTACACCATCATGGTACACCATCATCACTGGGCCCTCATTGAAACTCCTCTTGGATATCCTGTTGTTGCCCAGAGTCACGAGGATACCACTGCCATCGTTCCACAGGACCAGTCCCCTTGCACAGTCCAGTAGGACATTGATGGTGCAGCTTGTAGTGTGGGCTAACCCACGGTCCAGGATGTGCATCTGGGTGAGAGCTGACCTGGTCATTCCAGGCCACTGGCACTACCCCTTTTAGACAAGGGTAAGAGCAGGCTCTCTTAGGCTCATGCCACTGGGGCCAGCTCTCCCATGCCTGTGGTGAGAGGTGGGACCATCTCTTCCAAGTGCTGGTGTCAGCTCTCGCATGGGGGTTGTTGATGGCACCTGCTCTTCTGTTGCATTGTTCATCAAAGGACAGGGCCAGCTATCCTGGGACCAGCAAGGGACAGACTGTCTCCACATGGTCCTTGGATTTCAGTACATTTGTTTCCTATGATACCCTGTGGTAACAGACCCTGACTGATGTTGGACCAAGGACCTAGACGTGGCCCAAAGCAGCAGCTAGGGCTCAGTCCTGTTTGACTGCACAGGCCACTCATGTTGACATGACCCCAGTGGCAATGAAGCCCTCAAAAACAAACATGGCCAAAGGTGGAGCCCGATCTCCCCTCCTTTGTTTTCTGTCCTAGGCTTTGCACAAGCTGTCATAACAAATTTTTAGCTTCAATCTCCACAACTACATAAAATGTTTTCTGACTCCACTGACCTATGTTTTTGATACTGTAATTATTTGGGTACCCTTCTGTTTAAAAAGCCCCCCTTCTCCTATACCCATGTATCTGATCAGATCTCATCAAATAGCTTCCAACTTAGGATTCACCTGCTTTTTTTTCTTTTCTCTGAAAGCTTCCTTCTGTTACCAGAAGAAGCCTCTCTGATGATTACTGGATAAGGCACTGATCTATGAGTACACCAGAATATCATTAGGAATCTTTTATTGATTATTTTTGATCAGTAGTGTTTTGTTTTACCTTAGGCCTCTGGTCTACCTAGTTTCTGGTTCTTGTTAACCCAATTAGAGTCAGGTGTGGGTTTGTTTTCTTGTGAAATGAGCCTTGGGTTAAATCAAGCATTGGTTGGCTACTACCACAAGTTCTGTGAACCATTGCCCTAGCTTATTTTAGAGGCAAGTCAGATTGTAGGTTAAAGGTTTTTGTGGATGAATTGGTGTCTACATTTCTTTTTCTGGTCACCTTCCTGCCCAGAAGACTAGAATGTAGGGTTGTGAGATCCATTTAGGCACCAACTTAACTTCCCGTTCAATGATCTATGTGGATGTTGTTCTCACAAAGTCAGTTTCCAGAAAGCAATCTTTTGTCTTAGCAACAGCCTGGGTTGTTTGGTGATTTCCATTGGCCAACAGCTCAGTTGAATGCAATATAGTTCCACCACTGGAATTCTCACCTGGGTAACAAGAGCTGGACAGTAGAGATTCCTAATTACTAGGAGTAATTGCTACGAGTCCTCATTGGGATCACCTTCATAGATTCCAGGAAGTTTCCACTGCACTGGATTTCCACACCACCACCAGATGCTTCCATGATCCCAGCTGTCTTTCCCTGCCGCTGCACTCTTGCCCTCCACCCTACCACCCCCTCAACAGATTCCCCCACTCCCATCCCACCCCCATATGATCTGCCCATAAAACCTGTTCTATTTTCCCCTTCCCAGGAGATCCATGTATGCCCCCCTAGACCTTCCTCTTTACCAAACTTTTTTGGGTCTATGTATTGTAGCTTGGTTATCATTTACTTATTAAAATAGCTATGTCAGCTTGCTTTTTATGTTCATTTGCATGGAATATTTTTTCCCATTCTTTACCCTGACTGAGGTAATGTTTACCTTTGATGTTGAGATGTAGTTCTTAGATGCAGCAGAAGTATGATTCCTGTTTTCACATCCATCCTGTGTTGCTGGTTTTCCTATCCTGTTCAGATGGTGTGTTCACGGGAGATGCCTGATGGTATTGGAGGCTGGAATACTGGGATCAGTTGGGGGAATGAAGGTTGGAAGAAAAAATCTTTGTGATCCTTTGGGTATGAGGTCAGAGAGGAAAGGGAAACCACAGCAAGTTTCCTGCTACAGAGCTGTGAATGAGACTGGGGGATTGAATCTGAGGCACAGTAGGAGGGGTGAAGGTCTGCCTTCAGCCTACTTCTTACCCTGGGAGGAGCCACCCTTGGGTTCATAAGGGGTGCCTGCCAGAACTGGGGTCTGGGTCAAAGCAATAGAGGGGGAGGGTATGAGGAGAAAATGGTTTGTGGGATCCCCAGGTGATATGGGCATGGATTAGAAAAGGTTGCAGCTGGTGTTCCTTGTAAGGATAGGGATGAGGCTTGGGGTTTGAGTCTGGGCTGACAGTGAGAGGAGTTCTGTAGGTAGCCTAGCTGATTTTTTCCTGATTTGACTTCTTCCATTCAGACAAAAATCTAGAAGTTGTTATTCAGTTTTCTCACGGACTTTTCCACCTCAAATATTAAATTTAGGTTGGCTTTTCTAAAATGCTCCATTCATTGTGCCACTTCTTCCTTTATAAACAACTTCCCATTGCCTAAGGATATAGTCCCAACTCACAGCTTTGCATGTGTATAATTTAATATAATGAACATAAAAGTATAATGACTGTAGTAAGTACTTTACGCTAAAAGCTTCCTTACTATCAACTAGTGCGTTTCACTTTTATATGATTTTGACCAAGACTAGAAATAAAGTAGATGATCACAAAAGAGGGCAAACTCCAAGTCTATACTGTAAGAAGTGAGCAGCAATTTTATCATTCTTCATATATTCAAATATAGAATCATTTACTGACATTTAGTCAATTTATTATTTACTGAATGGTGATTTTGTATGGAAGAATTGCCAAAGAGTCAATGAAGGATGGAAAACTGCAGCCAGCATCACTACCTGTCAATTTCACACTAAAGCTTTTGCATACATAATCTCACAACCACAATAAAAGTAGAAAGTAGAATTCTCTTCTTTTCCGTGAAGGAGTTCTAGAATTAAAAATATTAGACTAATACGCCAAGTATTAATGATGTTTCTATAACAAAGGGAACTCATCTAACTTCATGCTTACTGTGATCTATATGCTGTACAGTTTGTACCTTCAGTGTTTAGTTTCATAAAAACATTATTGCATTCCTGATCATTTTCATTTCAAAATTGATTAAATGGAGGCAGAAGAGGTTTCATAATATGACAAAATGCTACCTCACCCATGAGCCAGATTTCAAGTGGGAGTTCTGGGGCAGAGCTGATGGCTTCTAGGCCATAGCACAATGGCACTAAAGACAAGGAGGTGCTTCTCTTAGTGCAGCACATGAGAAAACTTACGTTTTGCCTTTAGTTCTTGGATGAATTAAATCTTACATAAGGAAGTTTGTGCGCAAGGAGGACATGAGGAACCAGTATCATTGTCCAAGGAACCAGACCCAGAGCTGGGGTTTCAAGCCAAACCAATCAGTCCCTAGTCTACATGAATTAGGGTGAATTGCCTAAAGTAAATATTTTCTTTACAGAATGCAGGCAAATCAGAGAGATAAAATACCACAAAATTACTGTGTCAGTTTTACTCATCAGTTTTCAGACAGGAGAGTCTACATGGGATTATTCTCTTTGCCTGTGCATTTTACCTTTTCATTTAAGTGCGCATATGCCATACAGCAGCAAACTGCTAAATTGCCCACTACAATAACACACTAACAGCAAAGGAAGGAGGATGGGCAAATGTTCAAGAGAGCTTCTGAATGTAGTGTGCAGGTGAGTGCCTCGTTTAATGATGGATGAACTGGGATCCTCACATATTTTACAAGACTGTAGGTACAGTAATGCTGGCACTCTCTGAAACCACCTACTTCTGGTGATAAATTCTCCCCTGTCACATCACTGGGAATGCTTCCTTCCTGCCATCTGTAATAATCTAGTATAGGAGGGCACTGTCTGACAAATATTCACACGAGTGTTTTCTCCTGAAACAGCCTGTTAGCAATCATCCTTTAGACAGACTCCAAATTTAATGCATCCGTTAAAAAATGTATTTGGCAGTAAAAACACGGTGGAAATTGATCTTGCGGTAAAATTTAGCACCTTAGAGTTGACATTAAGGCCACTTACAGGCTCCCACATCAGTAAGGTAGGGAAGCAACAAATGACTTTCAAGGTGATGGTTTGGGGGCCCTACAGTGAGCAATGGAAGCCATTGCAAAACTCAGTCTTTCAAGTCAGCCATTCATTTGTCAGCTGGACTATAAGGACACTCCACATCACAGATGAGTAAATAGCAGTGCCCTCTCTGGCATGTCTTGGAAATTGGAACCTGATGGTCCTGACTCTACAGAAGACTAGCAGTGAAATATCAAAACCATGTCCCAAATAATTTTTAAAATATCATGATTTATTAAATAAATTAATTAATTGCTTAATTATTAAGCAATAAATTGATGATTTATTATAAAAATTAACTAATAAATAAATATTACTGTTTAAATTGGAGATTTAAAATCTAACACGATAGTATATAAAAAGTCATATAAAATTAACTATTACAGAAATTCAGATTCAAATAATTACTGTGTTATCAAAATTCCTATTTGTGTTTGCTGACTGTTAGATGGTTGATTTTAATGACACGTTATATGCAAGCTAAAACTTAGTAGAAGATAAATTCAATAATTGGTGGAAATATGAGAATGTCCTCAAGGATTCTCTCATCTAGTACGGGCATACTTATACATACTTGATTGTCACAGAATTCTCAGAGTGAAAACTGAACAGGTCCTGAAATTATGGGTAGTACAATATATAAGCAGCAACATCTTCAGGCAGATGTGGATTCTGGGTGAAACAGACCAAAAGACAGTACTTACTGCCACCTGAAATTTCCTCATAGCACAGATTTATTTGTTCTTGTTGATATTGGCCTTTCCTGGATGCTCACTCCCTGTACCATGCCTATCATTGTACCCCAATTCCACAAAAACAAACAAAAATTCAACCCTACTTCATCAAAATGTTTACTGTGTTAAATTATTTTATTTTCATTCCTTTTTATTTTCACTTTTTAGCCTACACACACACAGATACACATTTACAGTTAGTGGGATATGCCCTTTGACCTCACATTAGAGTTGTCAACTCTATTCCTTTGCTAACTCCTGAAAAAAAAATCTTAGGTCAGATGACATTTAATAGAGTCAGTTATATACACATTTACCTGGCTGTTTCACTAAAATGTGAACTCTGGGAAGCAATGTGCGTAACTTTTAAATTATTTTTATTGTTTTGCAGGTAAATAATGAGTAAGAATTAGTAAAACAATGACTTCTATCAGTCTAGCCAGACTATTGAAACAAAATACCTACTCTCTCCCACAGATCTGGATCCCTTAAGATATCCCAGGGGTTGGTAAGTCCGCCTGGACTCCAGCATTGGTGCTGAGTTGGAGATGCGAGACTTTGCAGTGTATATCCAGACCAGACCCACAGGTCTTGGCCATTCAGATCATGATGCTCAGGGAGTCTTAGTTTAATAACTAAGATATTAAATGTTGAGCGAGAGCACTGAACGCCTCTCTCATGTGCAGTTCCGCAATCTTGTTACAGCTTTCACTGCTACACTCAACCTGTAGGAGAAACAATGTGTAGGAGACCCAAAGAGCAAAGAAGCACAAAGAAAATGTTCACTGGTCCCAATTGGTTGGATTGGTATTATTTTAATAAGATATCCATTTTTGAAAGATCTGAATAATATTACTTAGATCCTGACCCACATTAGATGCTATGGTTGTATATTATATGCAAACTAATTGGTTTAATCATCATAAAGTCTTATGTGATTACTTAGCAGAAGATGATAAATATTCGATTCTTTCAAAAATTTAACTATCAAATTCATTGCCAAAAAGATATTTTTTTGCCAGTATGTATACTGAATGCCACCTAATCGTTCTTTTCTGAAAAACAGAAGAAGTCATACGAAATGAATCAGCTGTTCTGGCATATTACATTATATAACCAAAGACAATTTTGCAAAAAGTGAAAATNAAATGTTTGTTATACACACATGCATAAACACATATATGTTTATATATACATCACATATGTGCATATATATATATATATATATATATTCCACAAAAACAGTGATTACTAATGTTGCTTGATGCATGTATCAAGGATAGTCTACCTAGTGACAGGGAGAGTTACTATTTGAATTAAATAATTTCTTTCCAGAAACTCTATATTCACTACATGATAATTACCCTTCAGAAACCCAAAGAAAACTAAACATTTTTTTTCAGAAAAGAAATTTAATTCTAAAAGTTGCATGTATAAAATGTTAAACCTATGTGGCATATATAGAAACTAAACCAGTGTTGCTCTTAATACACCCATGTATGCTGAGTAGATTGCACACTATTAAACTTCATAAAAAAAAGCATTCACATTACAGTGTTTATAATGACTTTGCTATTGCCCCCTGCTACAGTACATCCAAGTTCTTACAAACAAACTCAAGCAATTCTTTGGGTTGTCTTTTGTTTTTCTTGAATTATTATTGTTTTACGTGTGTACATTGTTATATATATGTATGTACACACATATATATATTTCTGAGGTCATTTTGTATGGCTCTCATGATTAAGTTTTTTGGGTTGATCACTTGCTATTTGCTGTTGAATAACCAATTTTAGAGGTTATCCCTGGGGGAGATTAATTTTCCTCTCTCGACAGTCATTAACTGCGTGTAGCTCTAAATCTAGAGCTGGGACCTTGTGAGATTTCTCCATCTATGTTGACATGTTGAATTATCTGATCATTGTTCAGGTATTGTTTAGACCATCATATGTTGAGATTTCATGAGTTGTAGCCACACTGTTATACATAGAAGACACCATCTCACAGCAGACATCCTGGTCATCTTGATCTTAAATTTGTTATACCCCCTTATCTTCAGTGTTTCCTGAACCTTTGGTGTAGGTGTTTCATTATAGATATATCCATTGTGGTTTGCATACTATCTTAGTTAGGATTATTATTGCTGTGATGAAACACTATGAACAAAGCATTTGGGGGAAGAAAGTGTATATTCAGCTTACAAACATCACAGTTCATCATCAAAGGAAGTCAGGACAGGAATCCTGGGGTAGGAGCTGATGCAGAAGCCACAGAGGAGTGCTGCTTACTGGTTCACTTCACATTGCTTGCTCAGCCTGTTTTAAGGACCACCAGCCCAGGGATAGCACCATCCGTAATAGCCTGGGCCCTTCCCTATCAGTCACTAATTAAGAAAATGCCCTACACGCTTTCTTGCAGCTGGATATTTTGGAGATGCTTTCTTAATCAAGGTGTATTCATCTGTGATTTCTCTAGTTTGTATCAAGTTGACATGAAACTAGCCAATACCTCTTGGTCAGATGTTCTCCACAGTCTGAGCAATTGTGATTTTATGTAATTGTCTCTATCTGATGCAAAAGGAGGTTTCTTTGATGATGAGTAAAAGCTATACTTATCTGTGTGTATAGAGATGAGACAATGAGGAATAACATTAGGATGTATACTGGTTTAAGGCAGTGGCAGTAGTAGTGGGTTCTCCCTTAGGATTCATAGTCTTAGCTATCTTGAGTACTTTGTTAGGTTTGCAGCACAGAGCATGAATTCCTTCTATTGCATGGGTATTAGGTCAAATTAAACACCTACCTGTTATTACCAAGTTATCAGTACCACTACTTCACCTTTTGGGCTACCTTGCTATGCTGGTCGTTGTTGTGGTTAATAAATGTCACAGCTCGGTAAGACTATTAGTTGCTTTTTCTTTCTTGGAAACTTGCATAACATTTTCAACACTGTAAGAGGTATTCCTTCGAGAGGAGGCACCTAAGTTAGTTGCAGGTCAATATTTCCAAGTGTTGTGACTGAAGTGTGTGGTGTCCTCAGAAGTAGGGGTTTACCTTCAAATTCCAGGAGGCAACAAAGGGCAACTAGAACAGCTTATGCTGTTTGGGGAATCATTTGGACACCATGGACCAACAGCTCGAAGAGCTTGGAACTTGGCTGTTGTTGGCTAAAATAGGCCCCATGGGAGAAGCATTATCATTCCCCACTACCATAATTTTATACATGTCTGTCTACACTATATAAATGGGTAATTATAAAGTGATATTATTCCCTGTGGCTTTTTCAAACATTCTTAGTATAATTTACTTTTCCTTGCTCCCTTTCTCTCCTTCAGAAAAGACCTCCCCTCCCCAAATAAAGCTCCACTCTTTTCTCATTTCCACCTTCATAGCACCTATGACTTGCTATTAACGTCTCTATTCCTCATTCTCATACACCCCCAATCCTTCTCTACTTTCATGGTTTCTGTGGATACTTAGGCTCTGTACTCACATCTAATGATTTGGAGATAGGACCAACAAATAATCTATTATGGTTTAAGTTTCCTTCGCTAGTGTAATATTTTCTAACTCTTATCAATTTAGCTTCAAATTTCATGACTTCATTTTTTGGACAACAGAATAGCATTCCATTTTATGCATGCACCATACTGTTACATTCCCTGTAACAAGCTCTAATTTTTAGATGATATTCATAGACTATTTGAAACCTGAACTTGTTGAGACACATTTCACTTTCATGTTAATTCTCCTTTCCAAAGTTCTTAATCATTTCCCATGAGAGCTCTAGCAAATTTACAAGCTATCAGTGATGGGTTTGGGATTCATTCATTGGGGTTGGTATTATCAGAAATAATTAAAAGGAGAATATGTATTTAATTGGTGATAAAGTCAGTGTTATCCTATTTTTCATTTCCTTGATTCATAGGTGGAATGTACATTTTCACAACTCTGTAATAATTACAGCTATTCTATAAGTTCATATTAATATTCTTATCCTGTGCATGAAATAAGATTGCATATTTCATTGGCACAGGTGCATATGTGGAATAAGGAATAAATTTCTTCTTCATCACAATTGTATTAGTTCACATAGGGTGATGATTATTACATAGTACATACTAATAACTATAAACAGTGTAGTTAAAAATGAAGAAGATCTCAGCAGTCGTTTGTGCCTCACACCTTAGTATTCTATGAGTTCTTTCTTGGGGTGTACATTGTCTCTTTTCATTATTTTTTTCTGGATCCTAATCTCCCCTGCTTATGATGACATCAGTCATTAAATTCACCCTGCCTTTGTGATCTCATTTAATCTTATTCTTTTGTTTAAACCCATTTAAAATGCAGTCATCTTATAAGAATTTTCACTATCAATTGATCAACATGAAATTTTAGTTTATATAGTATACCATCTTTGAAATCCAAATTCTCACTCAAATGTTTACACTAAAATAAGTAGTTGTTGTTGTTAGTTGGTTATTAGATTTTGTTGTTGCTTGTTTTTCTTTTTGTACTAGCACAGAATTTTAGACAAAGAAAACAATGCATCACTTTTTGTGGTTGGGATAACCATAACATTGTAAAGAAGGAAAACAGGCAAGGAACAAAGCAAATAGGTGATCTTGCAGAAGTTTTTGCAGAAGGCTGGATGTGGGGACACCCTGAGGTCCTCAGCATGTTGTGCTGGAGACGGAGTGAGTGTGTCCTTCAGGAAGGTTTTCCACGTAGGAAGTTATTAACAAGCTTCTGATAAGCAAACCTGATAGATATGGTACAATCCTCTCAGTGGTTATTTGGGAGAGACTCATGTTTCCAAAGGAATGATTTTATTATCTTGTTGGTTGTTAGTCCCGACTCAGCCTCAGTTGTTGTGGCGAAATTTATCCAAGCTTTCTACTCAGTATCTGACTATCAGAAGTCAACCTAGAGCCGGGCGATGGTGGCGCAGGCCTTTAATCCCAGCACTCCGGAGGCAGAGGCAGGCGGATCTCTGTGAGTTCGAGACGAGCCTGGTCTACAGAGCTAGTTCCAGGTCAGGCTCCAAAGCCACAGAGAAACCCTGTCTCGAAAAACTAAAAAAAAAAAAAAAAAAAAAAAGAAGTCAACCTAGAGCCTTAAATTGGAATAATTCATTTTTTACTAGGGAACAAGAGTCTATTTCTTGAATAATTTTTCTGTTAGTGTGTTCTTTGACATTTTTCATACATGTATATAATGGATTTTGATAATTCTTCCACAACCCTTTATTTTTCTTCCATCCCTATAAACTTGACCTTCTTCCTACAGGTTCTTTTTCAATGCTCTTGTCTTTTGGTTTGACTTTTTGACCCACCGAGTTTAACCAGGGTCATCTATTTGACCATGGGATTGGTGCAGAACTGGGTGGATTCACTAGTGGGTACTCACTTAAATTTTATGATAATCCTATCAAGAAAAAGATTTATAAGGCCTATTATCAAGAGTAGTTTAGATAAATTATTTTAAATACTCTTAACATATTTAATCAGAATCACATGATATAATAAATCATAAATAAAAACTGTAGCTTTCAGGCTCAAATAATCTAATATTTTACTCTGCTAATCACTTACTGATAATAAACTCAAGTGCTCTTTCCTCTGTGTCATAATATAATGGATCATATTTTTTCTTCAATCTCATATTTTCACTTAGTTAAGATTAACAGGAGCTGGTCCAAAAAAAAGTGAAAATGTGATCTGTTAAAATCTTAGCAGTGGAATTCCATCCATTTTATAAACAAAAGGAAATCTGCAGGAAAATAAATGGAACTGGAGAACATTGTTGGAAGTGAGATGACCCAGCCTCAGAAAGATGAACATTGTCTGTTCTCATGTGTGGATCCAAACTTCTAATTGTTAGACGTGTGTATCCACGTGGGAGAAAATCAGGGGAAAAACCAGGAAACAAGAAAGGTAAACACATGGCTGAAAAATTAAAACAGACTTTTACAAAAGGGGTAGGAGATGAGAAAACAAACTGGAGGGGGATATTGGAGATAATACAGTATAGCAGAGAAGAGGGACAAGGGGATGAGGGAAGAGTCAGTGAACAGGGATCAACCAAAATGAAGTATGGATAAACACTCCACATGAAACATATTATCTGTTAACTAAATTAGTTGAAACACACTGAACAGTTGCCCTAAGATTCCCAAGCTTGGTTCATTCAAGATATTTGTGTTGATTTTCATATTTATATTCCAATTGAAATTATTAAACACAATCAGATCTCCACCCTACTCTATCAGAGACTCAGGCTCAAACAGGCCATCTAGGGATGGGGAGTTAGAGAGTTTCAGACTTAGATCAGACACAAATCTCAGAGAAGTAAAACCTAGCCTACCACTCACTGAAACATCGACTTTAGAAAGTATTTGTGTGTTCTTGTCTTAGTATATAATGCTGCTGTGTACTCTGAACTGAAGACATCTCTAGCTAGCTGAGATTCTGGTAACTTAGTCTAATTTAATATGGATAGCATATCCTGGCACCTTCATCATGTACAATAAGCCATAGTACCTTGCAGCATCCGCTGCCCAGCAAACTGGTCCATTTCTGCCATAAGGTTAAGATTATTTCTAATAAACCTTGAAGCACTAGGGAGATCTTAAGAGATCTTTATCCACTTTAAAATACTATAAAATTTTGTAGAGCCTTGATCATGGTCTGTGATACACATTAATAATGTTTTATGAATCTCACTGAAAGCTCCTTCTGTGTCTTTGGGAAAGATTTAGCTTTAAAAATTCCCCCAGGGATATTACTCATCAGAATATTGAAACCTAAAGTCAGTTTTAAGGGCAGATACATGCTCTATTCAGCAGGCTAATGGTAAAATAAGTTATTGTTAATAATATGAGGAAAATGGAAAAGTACTCATTATTTAGCATTCATTAAAATGATTTCTAATTAGCAAAAGAATCTTATTTGTGTACCTTATATTTTTTATAAATGACAACATTCAAAATGGAATGAATTTCACTGCTGAAGAGCAGAAATTATTTTAATAAATAAAATATCAGTGTTAAACTATAATTGTAAATAATAACTGACTATTCTCAGGCATATTTTGCACAAGCCTATGTGATAGATTCAATTTAACACATCAATTAATGGAACTGGTGATGTTAAATCAGACTTGAAGAAAACTAATAAGCTAAGAGTCTATTTATAGATAACTTGTTCAAAAACCATTAGGATGAAGCTATAAATCATCTGTTAATTAAATGCTAGCTGTTAATCTTAGAAATTTCTAAGATGTTACCAGTATTTATGATGGTCTCTGGGACTAGACAAATTATTTCAGTCTTTCTGGAAGAAAGCAAGGAGATTGACATCACCAACGAAGGCATTATGGTTAAACAAACCCTTCAGTAGGACATCTTCCTTGCTCCTTTGTGCTATAGGAGGGCTGCGCTGCTCTTCTTTTGTCTCAAATCGTTACATATTTTACATTTAAATTTCTGATAAGATATATTGGCTTAACTCCTCAATTTTATACAGCAACTAATTACTGTCTGCTCTTCAACTTACTTCAGATGAGTTCAAAGTGAAAATTAGAAATGTTTCTTCAAATTGCGAACAGTCTGAGAGGGAAATAAGAAGACGTGTAAAATTTTATGACAGAAATCAGAGGGATATGAATGAATGGCAGGCAGATTTTGAGGTGGGCCAGGGATTTTAGGTTTGGGTCACTAGGAAAAACGCCTTAGGTAAATAACATAAATGAAACCTCATTGAATCATGGGATGTGTGGAAGCCCTAGAATTAAGTGAAAAGAAAAATGTCCCCACCCGCCCTTTGTAAATACAGACTTGGTGCATCTGTCTTCCTTTGTAAATGGGCAGTCTTATACATGTTAATCTTAAACTAGGGCATTGCTCCCTACAGCTTTATTCGCAACCCTGTGTGCATTCCCAGGTTTCATATTTTGGATCTAGAAGCAAATAAATGCAGAGGAATCAGTTGCATATAAAGTATTGTACATTATGTGGGTAAGGAGGCACCCACATTAGGATTAGGCCTGTTCCAAATGCAGTCACTTCAGACCTCTTCCCAGCACGTGATGGTCCTGAAGTAGTCACGGGTTTCATTCAACTGTAGGAGCTAGTATCATAGCAGGTGTTTGACCAGCTCGTTAGCGGTCTTATCAAGCTTGTGTCTTAAGTACCCCCAATAAGGAGAGAACTGCTAAAGTCTCTAACATACAGATTTACTGAAGAGCTGTGATTACTTAGGATAAAGTCAGCAGAAGCAAGGTTTTCTAATGCTGTTTAAAATACAGTGTCGCTTTTGAGGTACAATTAGCTGAATTCTGTGTACTGTTATTGAATATCACACATTCATATCTTAATGACTTTAAGCTGTTATAAATTAAAAGTTAAAGCAAAATACTTTTCAACCCAGAAATCCTGTCCTTGAAGTGGAAAAGAAGCCTCTTGTTTTCCTGAATGAACTTTGATCCTGAATGTGCTGGTGATTACATACACTAACAAAAAAAAAAAAAAAGGAACTCATACTATCCATAACCAAACAAATAAGACCCATTCCATGTATTTCTAGGTAAAACAAAAGACCCCATTGAAGTAATAACACATTAAAACGCCATTGTCTAGGTGTAATTTTTTCAAAACAAAAGATAAAATTTGAATCATTTTTTCATCTACCTCAATTCATATAGTGTGTGCTAAATGACCATAGATTATTTTATATGATGAACATTTTGTTCATGATATGTTGAAATTAAGATGTATTTGTCAGGAGAAAATATAATTGTAATTTACTTTTTTACTATATAGCACCAAAACTGCCTCACTAAATATCTGCATTTATTTAAGTAAAATAACATCTAATTTTCATTTTTAAAAGACTTTGAAGAAAACACAACAATAAATCCATATTTTAAAATGTTTTTCTTTACAATGACTTATGCTTGTGAAGTATATATTAAAATTATTTTGTCATTTTAGAATCACTAAATCCCATACTAATTTCCTTAATAGTGTTCTTAATCCATGCAACCATTTAAACCTGCAGTTCTCACACAGTGGGTCACCAACCCTTTAGGGATTCAAAGACCCTTTCACCAGTATCACCAAAGACTACCAAAAGCACGAGAATTTACATGATAAATTCTAACAGTAACAAATAACTGTTATGAAGTATCAGTGAAATTAATCTTATGGTTGGGGTTACCACAAAATGAGGAATTGTATTAAGGGGTCACAGCATTAGGAAGACAGAGAACCACTGATTTAAACTCTAAAATTATGAGGAAATTAAAATTATAATTCTCTATAACAGAAGTTCTTAGTGGATATGCAAAATTAAATATGCAAATACTTATTAGTAATATTTCAATTTTTACAAGGAGCTTTTCAGATGGAGACATTCCAAATAGGATGGGTGTAGTGGCAAAATCCAGCTCAAAACAGATATTGTGATATGATTCACACAGGGTGATGTACTAGTTCAAGGGTGTGGTGCATACATAATGGATCGTGGATTTGCAGGGAAATTCAAGCCACTGTGGAGTAAATAAAGGCACCAGTTGTGGCTTAGGTTTCTATTATATGAAACAGTCTCTTATACATTTGTGCAAACGTCATACTTCAGACGTTGTCTCTGTTCTGTTTCTGTCACTCTTGCAAGGAAATGGTAATTGAGGGACAGTAAGCAAAGTGCAGCCTCTGTGAAACACTTCTGTTGTTCACAAAATGACAGATGGAGACGTTTCTCGATTTTAGTCTTGATACATTCACCACCAAGCCCTGCATGTCCCATGGCAGTTAGTGGGAAAAGTTCTAAAATTACAGAAACATCTATTGATCTCAAAGGATTTATAAAGATTTATTAATATTTGTTAAAAATTAGAATATCCCCTACCATAAGTATGAGCAGACATGTGAAGCACTTATATTATAGTATGTGTGCATTTTTTGAATGATTTCTGTAAGGTAATTGTGTGTCAGTCACAGGTATATTACATAAAAATCCAAAATTATTATAGAAAATAAACAATGGCATATATGACTTTAAAGCAAAGCAATTAAACTACATAAATTGACTGAAGTTTTTGTTTATTGAAAACGTTTTTTATAAAATATATTCTAATCATTTTTTTCCCTTGACCTCCCTTTAACTCCTCCAAGATCTTCCCCGCCTCTTACCTTGATGGTCTAAAATTTATGTGCCTTTAGGGATAAAAAGCAGAGCTTGTATGATTTTAACTGGCCTTACTGATTTCTAACGATTAATTTAATCCAACCAACATTGACTAAAGAGTTACCAAGTCAGTGTGCCCTGCTATAAATGTTAGGAAATATGAAAAATGAATGAGACAAGAGAAATAAATACTCAGCTAAAGTGTTCAGTGGAGGTGGGAGATCACCTCAGTGGTAGGACACTTGTCTGTCAGGCCTGCAGCTCTGGTTTTGATCCTTAAAATAAGAAAGACAGAAATTTGGGGTGGGGAGAAAGACAAAGGAAATGATATTAACATCATGAAAACTGTGGCTTACATGTTTTCAGAACGGAACAAATTGGCATAGCAAGTAAAATGTAGGGATTTTATAGATGCCAAGAATATATAGACATAATCTGTCTTATCTTTTATCTATCAATAATTTTACTTTATTTCTGAGTTGAACTTCTGTTTTGTGGCGTGAATTATTTTGTTCACTGAGGTTAAAATGCTGACTGCGGAGACTCTGACAGTCGGGCTTCTCTGGTGTTACCAGACAATAAAATCGCTGTAAAAACTGGGTGGGCTATTAACAGCAGTGCTACCAACCTGGCAGTCGGTTTTCACAATGATCACAGTAGGCGTGTATAGGAAAATGAGAAAAAGAAAGCACGGGCTGGCCAAGAATCAAAGGTAAATATAGAAATTTAATATGGGGTAGAAAAAGCAGAGAAGGCAAAAGCCAGAGTGAAAATTATGCCATATAATCAGTAGGAAACTGATACTGAAGACAGGAGCACTGTAGGATTTTTCTTATAACAACCTATAGTTTTTATAAACCTACAGTATGGTAGGTTTTTCCTTACTGAATCTTAAATATTCAGTTAAATATTAAAAGTGAAGGCTACACCGGTGAGAGGTGGGATGATGCCAGTTAACAGACCATTTTTATATTCCCACACATAGTTAATGATGGGTTTTGAAAAATAGTAATTTGAAACTTTTAAAATATATTTATTTTTGCCTGTCACCCAGTACTGTATTTCTTGAAGTGAACTGGATCTATAAACTAAAGGCAGCCTCCTTTCTTTATTCATCTCCCTTGAAAAGGATAAAGTTTTTAAATACAGATTTAATAGTGACTGAATAATCATTGTTTTCATTATCTATAAGAAAAACATTGTTGCATCACCCACATTAAATAAATGCAATGAGGGAAATCTGAAGTCATAATAAAAAAAGTGAGATGTGGTATAAGTTCTCTAATGGTAGATACTTTACCAGTGATATTTCATACCTGGGCTATTAGATAGCATGCAGGATAACGATTAATGTGAATACAATTCTGAATGTATCATTCCACGTCAGCTTCTTCATATATGTCAAACTGTGATAACCTATCAGTGCTTTTTTACATATAATTCACATATTTCACCATTCCCCTTTTTAAGTGTTTCTGGGATATTTTAAAAGCATTCACAGCCTCCAAAACTATCTCATTATTAGTCTCAGAAAAAAAAATCCCACCTTTTTCTCAGTAGTAGTCACCCACATTGCTCACTCCTCCACTCTCTAACCTGTACTGATCTGGTATGGATCTCAATTGCCTATCTGGTTATTTTATATATGAAGAGTGGAGTGTCATCCTTGACTTTGGTGTCTGACTGCTTTCAGTTTGCCTATTGTCTTTCTCCTACACAGTGTCACATGTGTGGGAGGACGTCATGGCTTTGGGTACCTTACAGTATTCTGTTTAACAAATATAGCACATTTGATTTGATCTTTGCATTCATCAGTTGGTGGACACTGGTGTTCTTCCATCTTTGGTGATTATATGTAGTGCTGCTACAAATACCAGCGCACAACTTTTTATTTGATTATCATCTTCTCAACCTTGTGTGTATATTCCTAATATCAGGTGATGCGATATCTACAATTAGCTATTTATCGAAACACCAGATCGTCTTCCAAAGTTACTGTTTCTCTTTATATTCCCATCATTGTTGTACAAAGGATCCCAACTGCTCCACATCTTTGCCAGCACTTGGAATGGGCATTTTGTTAGCAAGTCTGGAATTATTTAGACCTGTTTCACATAAGTGGGTTTTGCAAATCCTTTCATTGTTACAACACAGCTACCTGGTCCGCAATGGAAATCAGGCTGCGCTTCCCTCTCCCACTTGTGAAATGTGGGTCACGGGGGCAAAGGTAATATGGACAATCTTTATTTGAAACACGTTTTGTTGTGGAAACTCCTTCAGTCAATAGCCTTTATGATACTGGCCCACTTTGGGTGTGGTCTCATGTACTATAAGTGCAGACAAAAACCTCGTATGACCCTTTTTTCTGCTGGATTTGATTCCAGTTCCCAGTGCACACAAAGCACTGAAAATTGCTATGCTTGCTGTGAGTTTAACCTCAAATAATTAAACCTTTCTTTTACTCTATTTCAGGGCTATTGTGGAACTCTTTGATATTAGTACAGTATATCAGATGTGAATGTTTATGTCCCATTGAATAACAGAAACTTGTCTCCCACAGCTAGGCCTAACCGGTATCTACAACAGTGACCACTTTTGTTCTTCATATGTGTGCCTCTGGAATATCAAATATATAACAATGATTAGATTCCTTTGCTTAATTTTTGTTCTGATCTTGTTTTGTCATAGGCACCATTATAAAGGTCCTTAGCATCTTTTGGGTTGGGCAGCAAAGAAAGCATGCTCTCAGTTAAAATGCAGCAGTAGTCATGTTGCAGTTCAGCATGCCATAGAAGCTAACAGCACACAGAATGAGGTGCACAATGATATGCAGTGAAGAATACAAATACTGTAGATTTTCTATCTGTCAGTCTATGGGAAAAGGAACAAAGTAGTTTGTTTCAGTTTAAAGTTCAGCTGTCGTTATCAAAAACTTGTACAATAGCTAATGATCGCCTCTGGGTAGTGACATATGAGAGAAAAATGGAAGAGGTGCTCAGGCCTCACACTTAGTAGTTCCTGAGCGAATTAGAGTTCCATCTTCATATAAAAAGAAATTTCTTCAAGAAATTTTATAGAGGGCTGTGCCCTGGTAGCAGAGCTATTACTGCTTCGGATGAGTATGTTTTATGGCAGATGCTGCCATGACTGTACTCTTCAGTGCGAGCTCTTGTGCATGATTCATAATGCTGTAAGGAAGACGTAATTGTGGAACTCATCTGGGAAGTGGCAGTTCATCACTGTCCTTGTCAAATGAATGGGAATGACCTCATCCCACAGTGTCAGCATCAACACCACTCCACCAACGACAAGCCAGTAAGTATCACTTAACGTGTTTGTCAATAAAATCAGAGGGCGATATTAATCCTTGTAAAGCCACATTGTTTACTACTTTGCTGCTTTATTTTAAATTAGGGATGAGGATCAAATTCTTTTATGGCGTGAATATTTCCCAGATATCTTTACATAACATTTTGCATGTGGAAAGAATGGTTATAGAAACATAAACAGGCCTTAGTATCTATGGTCTAGGAGACCAGGCCCCTAAAAAGAAAAAAAAAAAAAGCCTAATCCATACATTCCTTTACTGTTTTAGAATACTTAAATACTAATAAGGGAGATTAATCTGACAAAAGAACAAGTTAAAGATGAGATGTGTTTGACAACTACTAGCTACAGTCTGTTAGATGTTAGGTTTACATTAAAAATGAAAACATATATTATATGAACTCAACAGGTTTAATTTAGGAATAACAACTGGTTAAGGAACAGGCCATGAACTGATGGGTATATGGGAGAGTTTGAAGGAAGGGAAGGTGGAAATGTTGTGGCAACAGTGCAATCTCCAAAATAAATAACAATAAAAATGAAGAAACTTGCCTTTCATGAGTTTCAGTAGGCCTAAAATACCCTGAGACTATAAAGCTTTTAATGCTATCAAGTCCAAAGTAGATTCCTATTTATTTTGATAAAAACTAATTAGCTCTTTGCTACAATTCTAGAATAAAGTGAAGAGATAAGAAGTGATGTTTCCTGGTGGCCACTGAGGCCCTCCTGGGTGATTTCCTTCCTCCAATTCAGTTTTTCAGATTATTTTCTTTGTTATGAAATAGGCCGAATCATAGAAGGACTTCTCTCCTCTCACACAGAAACAGAGTAAGGATCTCTGTTCTCCTTAATTAAAACTTCTGAACCTCCTCAGCTCCTTGGGAGAGGCAATAGTGAAGACTTACTTGGAAAACAGCTTACAACATGGCTCTGAATTGTGCCCGCACTATCCCATACCTGAGAGAACACAGAACCATTTCCCTGAAGCGTTTAGTAGGATGGTTGCTGTATGGAAGGGAATGTCCTGCTGCATGCTTGTTGTCTCTACCTTAAAAATGTGCAGGTAGACTGGTGCCCTCCAGTATTGGTGATTGACAGTCTCTTTTGTTATTTAGTGTTTCAGTCTGTGTTAGTGCCACTGTAAACAGTCCAGTTTCGACTTGTCTTCCCATCCGCCATGTAATTATATCACTGCATGAATGGATAGTGGTCAGCGTTATTCACATGAAGGCAAGCACGTGCATGTTTGTCTTACACCAAGACCCGGGTACTTTATTTTCATCCTGGTCTGAATCCCTTGCCTTCAGTCTGGGAATCTATTCGGACCATATGTTCACCAAAGCAGTAGCTGACATTTGTCTGTCTGTTGGCATGTAAAGAGAGATAGTTCCCAGGGTGAAAAGGTTGTGTAGATGAAGAATTGTGTACATTTGCTAATATCTTAAGAACTGCTAAAATGGGGCTCGAAATAATGTACACTTTGAATCATTATGTACACACACAGTGAAAATGTTTTGGCTTTAATTAGTAATAGAGATGTTCTAACTTATGAACTGTAATTTTTTTCCTTTAAATTTACTTCATGCGCATGCATACTTTTTCTGTGTGTAAGTATGTATCTGCACTGGGTGCAGGTAGTGCCCACAGATGCCTGAAAAGGACATTTCACACCTGGATCTGGAGTTATAGATGGTTGTGAGACACCATCTACTTTCTGGGAACTGACCCAGGTCCTCTGCAAGACACCAAATGCTCTTAGCTGCAAAGCCGTCTCTCCAGAGCTCGTTCTTGCTTTAACTGTACTAGATTATGAATGCTTATAGCTAAATATATTTCCTTAATTCATTTTATTGAACATTTAAGATGTCATTATGACCGTGCCTGCCATGCTGTGTCATTAGCAGATAAATTCTTCTTTTAACTCAGTAGAAAGATGTCTACATTTCAAGTAATTATTTTTGAGCATATATGTGTTTAAAAGAAAAAAAATCACTTTAAGCCTCTTTCAACACCAACTAATTAAAGTGTAAATACTTTGGTTTCCTAACATAATAACATGATTTCAGAGAGTTTAGTTTCATTGTTAATAATCGATTTGCACACACATGTGTTTATATTCCATCCACAATGTCTGCCTCTAATAGATGCAATACTAAGTATCATTATGATGTTATTACTTTTAGCCAATTGACAATCTGGACTCCATAATTGCAGAGAGGTCATAGGCACCGCCTTTATCTCGCTAGTTGATGATGGCATTAGTGTTCGAATACAGATTAGATTCATCTTTCTATAGGTTTTCATTCCGTGAGTATATTCTACGTGTTTATTAAAAGCACTTTGTGCCTCTCTTAACTTTATCTGAGTAAATGGACAAGATGGCAAACATAAATTTCATAAAATTAAAAATGTCACCTACCTGATCTTCCTATAATTCTGCTAGATAAATATGTTTCATATGGAAAATATGACTCTTTCTTTCTGGGTTTCTGTGCATTTAGCAGCCAAGACTCTGTTGCAATGCAAGCACTAAGGTTTCTGCAGTGGCCAGCAGGACAGCCCCAGAGGAGACCATTCCAGTGTCAACTAAATGACTACTTTGCCATAGATGAAAGGCTGGCTAAGATGAGCCCATATTTGGTTAATGATTTTTTTGGAATAACATTTTTATTTATTTTTTGAAAACTTATTTGTATAGTTTGATGTAATCCACCTTCTACTACTTCCTCCCTACTCCTCCCAGGTCCTACCACCTGTCTTCCTTCTGACTTCATGTCCTATGTTATTGTTACTAATGTGCCCCTGAGTTTCTATCAGACCAATAAATCACCCAAGTAGCTCTGATTGCACATGACAAATAATTTTAAAAAACTGGAATCAGAGGATGACTTCGTCTCCACTCCACTCGTCCTGACAGAGGCGACTTTGCACATAGTGATTATTGCCTTTCACATAACAAGCTTATAACTAAAGACTAAGGAAAACAATATGAAAAGTTTATCTTTGCTTGTATTTTTTCATCCTGATGATTTTCTTCAACTATAGAAATCATTTTAATATCAGGATTCTCGTATGTCCATGAAACACTGAGAAAATAAATGATCACCAGACTTATAAAAAGTATTAACCAATTCATTACAAGACTCTAACATTTTCTAAGTTGACCTATTTATTTTTCCTCTTCAACTCAATCTTAGAATGTATGTTGTATATCAAGAAGCTATAGGTTTATTCTTAAATATATAACCCAAACCACTCACATTTATAAACACATTATATGCATTCTAAGTTGAAAGCATAAGTTCTTATAAATAGATAGTACCATTTACTAGTCAAATGATTTGCAGATTGATTTCTTTTTATTTTGTGTATATGAATGTTTGAATACTTGGGTATATTTCTACCGTGTGCGTGCCTCGTGTCGGTAGAGGCCAAAATTGGGTATCAGGTTCTCAGTAACTAGAAATATAGTTGGTTGAGATCTGCCATATGGGTGTTAGGAACAGAAAGTGGGTCATACAAGAGTGGCAAATGCTCTGAGCTGCTTGTGAACACTTTGTAACTGATGTCTAAGTTTGGTGGCTCCCTGTGCATTAGCTGAAGTATCAGCAGGGAATTCTGGATGTATCTCTGGACTGTTAAAAGCTCCAAGGCTAGATAGATGATGGGTCAGTGGTTAAGAGAATGTTCCAGTTTTACAGAGGACCCAGATCACAGCCACCTGTAACCCTACTTGTAATCCCAGTTTTTTCCAAGAGATTTCTCTCCCCTGTGACCTTCGCGTATACCTGCATTTACATGCATATACCCACTCAGAAACTCACACATGCATACACATAGCTAATAACACAAATAAATAAATCTTTTAAAAGTATAAATCAAAATAAAAGCTAACAAATTCAAACTGCTATCGCAAAGCCTTTCACATTTTCTAAATGAAATTTCTAAACCTGAAAATTTTATGAAATTAAAATCTATGATCAGGAAAGGCATGATTCTGACTAAAAAATTTCTAGTCAGGGCCTGAAAAATGCTTGCTGAATTTCCCTCTCTTAAAGAAATGAAAATTTTTAGAAAGAAAAAAAAGTGAGAAAAAATTGAAGTGGGAAGGAAAAAAGGGGGAAGCAAGGAAAGTTTAGAAAAAGGGAAAAGAAGGCAAGTCTCCAGGTCTCTGCCTCTTCCTCTCTCCTTCATTCTTACCTCTCTTCCTTCCTATAATCTATGTCCTTTGACTAGAATCTTTGCATGCTGGGACACAATAATCCAGAACCATGTTTATTTGAGACTGCTGCCCCATTCTAGAATTGTGAATAAAGCATATTAGGATCTGTAAATCTGGATTTGTTATACTTTCATTTTTTAAAAAAAAAAGAAGAAATGACAGGAGATATTCTTTTTTAGAGGAATTTGTAAGACTTAAATTTAATAAATCTGTTAGAAAATTAAAGTTATATTTTTCAACAAAATTATTAATTTATAAAAATCATACCATTGGATTTCACTAAAATATAGTAGTACTTGAAAGTCAAACTTACTTTTGGTGCAGACTTTCTATTGGTAAAATTAAACTCTGAACCCCACTAACGAGCAAAAGAGGACACTGTGGTTTCTATCTGCTAAGGACTGTTGCAGACTGACATCCCTGAATTTGCTTCCAGAGGATCAAGCATCAATGTAAATACAAAACGTGTCTTTAAACCAAGATGAATAAGCTTTTGAGAGTATTTTTTACCACAATTATGATAAAGACAAACCAGAATTTAAACTACCAGAGGTGAAAGAATTCTCTCTATGCTAATTAGGTTCACAATGCTAAGTGATTGTGTTTTCCTGTTTGCTTTGCTGTGCACCTCCCAGTGGCTTGTATTTAATATGCATTTTAAACACACATCTTGTTTTTAAATAACTAGATTGAAGAAACTGAGGAACAAAACCCTTTGTGTAGTTGGATCCCAAAAGGTAGAACACATTCAGCTCCTCAAAATGAATCTATTTGGTTAATTGTACCTGAGGAGCAATTTGAGGTTATTCGTGTTCAGTAATCTATACTTAAGTAATACATGTGATTCAAAAAGCAAATATTTCTTAGGTGAATGGAAGGATAGGTGAAGGTGATGTTTGTGTAGATCTTGAGAGTATAATGATTTTGATTTAACTACAGACATAGGGCAAGTCATCTGCTTGTATTTGTGATGTTTGGTCCATTTCTCTCATGTATTGATCCGTCTGCAGCCATCATTACCAACTCCTGTTGTTATTAGAAACCCCTGGGACAGTCATTTGAAAATTGTTCACCTGAAGAGTAGAGGAAAGTGAAGGAGGAAGGAATATTTTTAAATATGTGTCTTTCAGAATTCTGGAGCTACATTATCTCCTTTCTGTAAGTCCCAAGTACTGGTCTCTGGCCTCCATCTTCAGAGGCCCAGTCCCTGTGCCCGCCAAGCCTTGACCCCTCCCCAGAGGTGTCAATGTCCACCAAAATCTTGACCACTTCCCCAGTCTATTTAAACTGCTTCCCTGGAAAGTTCCTGCATGGTCTATTTCCTCTCCCCACTGTAGTCACGTTCACAGCTTCCTGGTTCTCCCTCAGGGCCACCTGAGAGTGCAGGAATCCCGTTAAACCTGGATAATTTTTTTTTTTAATTTGGCTTGTTGTGATTTGGTTTGATTGGGATTTTGCATTGGCAAAGAGCTAGCATTAGGAAAATTCCTAACACTTTCAGTCTTTTAGTGTGTTTTCTCAAATAGAGTATGTCAACACTAACCTGTAATCTCAAACATTGGAAGGCAGAGGCAGAAGGGTCAGGAGTTCAAAGTCACCTATGCAAGTTCAAGGCCATCTTGGTCTACCTGAAAAAAAGGTTCTTTTTATGAGTTTTAAAAATATATTTTATTGGAGAGCAACTGAACACAAAGTCAGTATCATCATGGTATTTTTCACACTAGTCACACTAGAGACCACCTGCCCTTGGATGAACTTTTCATGCCCTTAAAACCTGTCTCTCTCCACTTCTAGTGATCAATGGTGAAGAACTATATGCTAGAGTTTCATTTCATTTGAATTCGGAAGAAATGTTACAGCATGCCTGGCTGACAGTTGTGTCATCTTAAGACCAAGTTTTTGAGCTGAGAACATGTGGTGGAAGCTGAACATGTGGTATTGGAAAGGAGAAAGTTCTACTATAAGCAGGGCTCCCCTCTACTAGGCCAAGGTTAGAGTGCTCCTTCAACGACCTTGGGTCTCCCAGGTCAGCTGCTTCCACATCCCAGAACTGTGAAGGTTCCTGTTTTTACTAACTCTTTACAAAACTATGATATTATATTCAGTGCCAACATGACTCCCATGAGAGGAAGATACAGACATTCCAAAATATTCCAGATAACATGTTCTCCACTCATTTCTGATTTCTGCTATTTTTACCACCCCCATAAAATTGTTATTGAAAACAACCACAGTCCTAGTAAGTAGATGAACCAACTGTGCTTCTCGTATGAAGAAGACACAATAAAATTCTGCCAGAAAAGGGGATCCCTTACATATAAATACACATCAATGTTTATGACTCACACATTTCCTTTAAAGCAGAAATAAATACAAATGGGATACTAGAGAACACTTAGGGACAAAAAGTATCCATCATAGAAAGGATTGAGTGATCCCCTAATTACTCTCTTTCTTCAATACTAAATTAATATTTTAGAATCAAACCCTCCTCATGATACAGATTTTTAAACCAATTACATGCTTAAAATAGTCCTTTGGGTTTCAATACCCACAAGTTTGGCCAACCACATCCCTTGTCCATTAGTTTTTAATCTAGAATATAGCATCTCTATTTGCATTTGACTGGAGCCAAAATTGGAGACATGCTAGGTTTTTCCCTTTTTTAACCACTCGTTTCAAATCCATCAGAAAAGCCTTTTGCTTATATAAAACTCATCATGAGCCTCTCTGGACATAATACACCATAGTCTAAGTTATCATCACTTTTTCCAAATATTGAATGAAGGTTTTTCTAAGAAAATAAGTATATAAAAATACCTATATCCAATAATTTGTGCTTTTCCAATAGCAGATTTCAACTTTCTTAAATATAAATAAGATGTTTTGGATATTCAATGTCTTCCCATTGCAACTTGGAAATGCTGATTTAAAAAATTCTTTGAAATGAAACCAAGCCTTTTCTTATCATCATAGCCTATCACTATAAATTCTATCTGCAACAACCAAGCGCTGTGCTGCATAGAAAGCAAGATTGTGAAAACACACTGCTTGAGTTTGTATTGTGACTTTCTGCTTCCCAGTTTAGGTGAGTTAGTAATCTCCCTGTGCATCACCTGGGCACAATCATAAAACATTTGTTCATAATCCATGCCTTTTCATGAAATTTTTACCTGTGTTTTTTCTTTGGGAAGGAGACCCCCTAAATTTCTCACACTTTCATGCCTCATTCACAGATGTTGGCTCCACTATTTCATTATCTCATTTTAGTTGAAACTCTTCAATTCCGAAAACCACTTTTCTGCCTACAGATGTCTCTTAACTTCAAAAATTGTCATGTTCATTTATCTTCCTGATTTTTTTGGTGGTATTTTTTTTTCAAATTAAGATTGGAAACTGTAAACTTTCCTTTCTGAGTTGTAAGACTAAGTATGAAGTAATTTATTCTGAGGTCCTATTTGGAAAAGAAATACAAGCATCTATGAATCTTGTTTAATCTCAGAAAGATCAGTATCTTCATTTGTTAATGAGTAGGACAATACATAATGGTGAATGTACAGTGTTGATATTATTATAACGGTACCTATAGCAAGCATTGAAAGAGAAAGAAGAGAATATAGCACCAATTCTAGAATTTTGGAGATGTCTAAGAAAATAAAAGGAAATGAAGAAAATAACAGTTGAATACAGTGAGCCCCTTGTGTTCACTTATCTCACTAAAGTATATTGAACTGAAAGAAGGAATATAATGAGAAACTAATATTTTAAAAGTTTCATTTAAATTATTCATTAAAATTGGATGGAATATCCCCTCTCAATTTGTTATTTTCTTATGCCCTCCTTTGACCTCATCCAAATATTCATTTCCCTTAGATGATTTGTATGAATGAAACCATTTTATATTTCACAAATTAAATATTGGCCTTGCTTTGGAAAAGGCTAAAGGTTTCTCAAGTACTGCAATGCGCAAAGATATTACATCAAAAATAGACATCATTAAGCCAAGCATGTACTGGAAATGATGAAGAGGAGAGAAATTGAGAGGAGGCAGTTATGCCAACTATTACCTTAGTCTTACTACAGAATATGTGCTTACCCAAGCTTTTTAGTGTTCAATAAACTAATTTACAGTAACATATATAAGGACAGATTTTTGTTGTTGTTGTTTCACCTACTAATCAGTCTATTGGGACATCTCAGAACTAATCATTAAGTGTAAGAAACAAAGCAAAGCGTAGGAGAAGAATAAACTTATGGTATAATCTTTGTTGCTTATTATATTCAGATCTTATGTCTAGAAGAAGCCCAGTTTTATTTCCTTCCTAGAACTTTAAGATTCTAATGAATTCTAAAATAACCAAATCCACAGAAACTTGGTGCATAAAATAAAATGTCGCATTAGTAATTTACAAAAGGAGGCACACAATTTAAACAACTGTGTCTGGGTATGTACATGTGTCTCTGTGTGCATTACTGTGTATTTATCCATGTTTTCACATGCATGTGGAAGTCATGTGTGTTTTTCAGTCATTCTCTATTTTATTTTTTGAGCTCGGGGCCCTCGCTGAATCTGGAGATCGCTGATGTAGCCATAGTGGCTAGCTAGCAAGCCCCAAACATCACTTTGTCTCTTGGTATTTGATGATCATATTACAGGCAATTACCTACATAACTTGAGCTTTTGCTTGGGTTTAAAGCTCAGGTTCTCATGATTGCATTTGTCAGCAGTTTGCGATAGAGCCATATTCCAAGACCTCTCCTCAAACTTCTTTTCATCTCCATTATTCAATGACAAATTTTTTTGGTGAATTTTTTGGACCAATATGCTCTTGAATTACATTTCACCCAGCCCAAACCCACTAAGCCCAAGCCACACTAAGAACAGGATCCTTTGTAACCGGATGTCAATTCCTTGTTCTCTAAGTTGTGCCAACGTTTGCTCCCCATATCTTACTGCTAGAGCTGCCACGTATCTTTTAAGCCCTTCCCTGTCCTTACCATGTAGCCCATAACACCATATTCTAGTAACTTCAGTATAGTTGAATTTCCTCCCATCATCCTTTATCTTTCCTCTTATCCCTATATTGTCTTTCTTTAACTTCAAGGTATTTCTTCTGCATAATATTCTGACTTTAAAATTGAATGGACTTTTTAAAATGAGGAGTCAAACTTGTTTCTGAATGTTAGCTGCTCTGAAGAACAGTAGAGTGGCATCTTAAATAGGCATTATCTTGGCAAGCTGAATGGGGAATGTTAAGTGAAATTCATTGTAAATTGTGTCGAACTTTTAGGGTTCTATGATTCAAGACATGGGTCTTGAGACGGAAGATGAGGACAGTGTGCTTAAAATAAATTAATGTCTTTAATCTGTGGAACTTGCCAATCAAAACCTAAAACTCCGCATACACAGCCTTGGGCGTATCAGCCGCCTAATTACACAGAGTCTGGCCCATCACTGATGTTTTAACACTTGATTTATTTCCTGTTCAATTTGTTCAATAAGGCCAGAGTTAATTGGTTTTCCAAGTGAGTGTTAAAATATAAAGCTCTACCTTCATTAAGTGGAGACTTTGCTTATTATGCACCAATGACTTACACGTCTATGTAAAGGTCACTAGGCTGAGATTTCAGTGCACTCTCTACAAATCATGGCTTTGACTTGATACTAATATGATAAATAACTAAGAAATAGCCAGACCTCTGTGATTCATAATAAGAAGTGATTATATGAATTTTTTAAGGTCCCTGAAACAAAATATATTTTTAAAAAAGCATTCTAAAGCACGATATGTTGTCTTTCAAATTAATTACTTTTTATGTTTTTTAAGAAAACATAATGTACCAATAAATATCTATGTTAACTGTTATTTATTTTTTGTTTGTTTGTTTAACAGTGCTTAGTATTTGTGTGCCATGCTCCTGTGGAACACAAGGACATTTAAATATGTGCTATTTTGAAAATATAAATGACAAATTAGAGACTATATGATGAAAACTAATGTGTTTTAAAATTGTATCGGACTCCTATATGAATATGAAGAATGCAAAAGCAGTAATTTTTATCGCATCATTTTTCTATGGGCTATTTTTATCTTGAACACTACCAGCAGTAATGCTGTTTTTCATTACTGTCAAATGTGATTCTCAAGAAATATCACTTGGCAAGGGAAATGTCTTTCAGGGAACAGGATTTGCATTCTTGGTAGAAAAAAAGGTTGTATTTTGGAAAATTTTTCAGGAATCCTGAGTATTATCCACAGTGTGGATATTATACGTGGATTCTCTAGTTAGTGTTTTATCAACTACTGCTACCACCTTCCTTTCATTCTGGGAAGGAGTAACATGTTACAAATAGAAATACCAAAATTGAAATCTGCTAGCTAATTTTCAGCAGCTATCGACTGATTAAGCACAACACACACACACACGTATGCACATATGCATGCATGCACACTTAGAAGAACTCCTTATATTTGAAAGGAATACTTTGCATGCAAAAATATTAGCACAAAGCTTTATGTGAAAGGGTCCAAATATCACCTAAATTGAATGGGATAATTTAATCATGTTTTATTACATAATACCATTACGTTTTACACTTTAATAGATTCTTTCTCTAACAATAAACTTACCTGTCTTTGAGAAATTGTGTTTAAAGTCCATGATACTGATGTTTCTTAGAGCTATGGGAACAAAATGCCACAAACTACAGGCCATGTAATTGTTAAATACAAAATCCGGAGTCTTTTAGTCTGCAACCAAGACACCAGCAGGCCCTTCTTTGAGAGACTGGCTAGAGATCTTCTTTCCCTCTCTCTCCCTGACACCTGTTTTAGCATCAATTCTTTGCTTCCACTCACTCAGTTCCTCCAGCTTCTCCCTCTGTCAAAGTATGTGTTCTCTTTGTAAGTCTGCCTACACTTATAACTCCTCTTCCTATAAAGATGCCTAAGGTACTGGAAGTTGCCACCCTTATTTACTTGTTCGTAATTTCACTACATCTATAAAGACCCAGTTTCCAAATAAGGTCATAATTAAGGAATTAGTAATAAACATTATTTAGGGCACAGAGTTGAACTTTTGAAAATGGTTTTTGGAAATATTTTACACATCAGATTAGTATATAATTATTTGACTCAAATAGTAATTGTTTGGACAAAATGATAAATATCAGTGGTCTCACAAAGTTGAACTTTTGAAAATGGTTTTTGGAAATATTTTACATATCAGATTAGTATTATTTGACTCAAATAGTAATTGTTTGGACAAAATGATAAATATCAGTGGTCTCACTCGGAACAATGTGCTTTTAGATTTAGAGAATGAGGTTTGGAATCACATATGGGATAGGTATTTCCATTAAACATACAGTTTTATGTGAGTATCCTGGAGCAAGTTATCTTAAACTTAGTATGTGTTCCTGCTATCCAGACTTAATTTTTGTGAAGTCTAGTCAAGGGTAAACAAACACCCAAATAGAAAGCCAAGTCTAAGACTCATTTACTCAGTAGAATAAATACATTCCTTATTTGTCTTAACAACAAGAAGGAAAATGTTCTCAACAAGGATTTTAGAGACAGAAGTCTTCACAAATCCAATATCTCCACCATCTTCTAACAAAACTCATGAGATTGTATACCGAAGTAATCAGTTCTCTCATGTTAATTACTGTTGACTCTGATAATTCCAAACCTTGTGAATGTAGGTCATGAGGTCACTGTAAATTTCTGAACTACCACCAAAATCCATTATTTTTGCTAAATCCATAAATGATGTGAGAGTGTCATATATCAATCTGTTGATTTCATTGGTTAAGCAATAAAGAAACTGCTTGGCCCTGATAGGGTAAAACATAGGTGGGAGGAGTAAACAGAACAGAATGCTGGGAGGAAGAGGAAGTGAGTTCAGACTCGAAAGCTCTGCTCTCTGGAGCACAGACGCCATGCTCCGCTCTCCCGGGTAGACGCGATAGCTCTGCTCTCTGAGGCACAGGCAATGAACTCCGACCCAGGATGGACGTAGGCTAAAATCTTCCCAGTAAGCGCACCTTGGGGTGCTTACACACATTATTAGAAATGGGCTAGTCCAGGTGTGAGAGTTAGCCGAGAAGAGGCTAGATATAATGGGCAAAGAATATAGTTTGTGTGTTATTTCGGGGCATAAGCTAGCCAGGCAGCCGGGGTGCTGGGGACACAGCCCCGCCACTCCTATTACAACACATAAAACATAATGATTAATGTTATTCAGTAATATAAAACATTATTTTCATTTTATTATTTATGCTTTCAATAGTTACCTGCTCCGAGAGAAGCACAATTTAAATTGAAAGTAGAGCAAAGCCATATTAACGTCATATGCATGAGTTTGAAAACCGCAAATCAACTTAAGAACTGTATTGTATTCATTCAATTTCATCTCATTCTTGTTTTATTTTCACATTATACTAACGTAGAGGGAAACAGAGGCTCAAAGTCCTACTTTTTGTTGAATGAAAAACTTATTTTACCATGAAGAAGTCATGTGGCAGTTCTTGGTCATAGGATTAAAAAAAATCATATAATCTTTTGTTTGAATAGGACTAGAAAATTAGCCAGTAGAAATTTTCAGCCAGTCCTCCATGAGGAACTGGTAAGTTTATTGACTGCTCTTCTAGTAAATCTTAAAGTTTCACCAGATTAAGCCTGATGTTTAGCTCCTTTCACACTGGCCTTGGGGGTGAGATCATGCCGAAATGTTTCATAAGATTTCACACATGGTTATAATTAAAAATAAGACAAAGTGGGAGGCAGTAATGTGAGGTGATTAGTGACTGTCCAGCAGTAATGCATGTCTTTGTTATGACTAAGTAACCCGGTCATTCCAGATTAGTTTGGCTTTGTTTAATGCATATGGTGTTCAGCTCAAATGATACTGATAGTGAAAGTTGTTCTGCCAGCAGATAAGTTATGAGCACGAACCCAAACACTGAGATAGAACCTCTCATCCCAAGGCTACCAGGATGTGCAAAACAGAGAGACTGTACCAAACCGTGATCTTCACGACTATTTGCAAAGGATATGCCAGACTCTTCCAAAAATGTCTCTCCTGAGTCTATTTTTATAATCCAGCATTAACACTTAGCAGTAATTCCAATTTCACTTATTGCAAGAACCTTTAGTTTACACATTCTGACCAATCTCTGGCAATTCAGTTGTCTCCCTTCCACCTGATAATGACAAACTAGCTTTGTTTTAATACAACTAAGTATCATGGTAAGCGAACTTTAATTATAAGATGACAATTCTAAACCTAATATTGTCACGTGACAGCAGAAGAGATTACCTAATATCTAAGCTCTACTGTCACATAAACCAAACAAACTTCTCATCATGAATCAGTTTTACTTTCTTACAATATCCACAAATGTCTTTTACATTCTAATGATTGTATGACCTTTTCACTTGCCTTAAAATTTTGCTCCCTTCTTACTTTCTTACTGATAAATTTGTTTTTTGAATAATTATACAAATTTACATATGCATATGATATTCAAACCTTTTATGGGGCTCATAAATCCTGTTTCTTGCAAGCTATACTAGATAGGTGTCTTTAAGTAACTTAGTAACTTAAAACATCATGCCCATAATACACATGAAAAATTATCAGTGTGAGGGGAAATGTGAAATGAGAAAGCATGATAGGAGCACAAAATCGTGGTTAATTTTCGAGGGCTCCTTTAATGACAAAATACAAAAGTAGATCCATCTCTTTCAAACTATAATATGTACTATTTGTTCCCTGATATTAACTTTTAAATCATTAAAATAGTTTTAATTTTTGTTTCCTTTAAAAGAACCTTTATTTCACCTCATTTGTTTTTCGTTCTTCTGCATAAAGTATTCATTTATTTTATATTTTTAAACTTTATTACTAAAGTTATTTCTGTAAAATATATTAAAGATCTCAGTTTTCTTAAAGACAAATTCAAGTGTATACATGATTAAGTAATATGTAAACTTATTAATGAATATTATTTTCATTCCATCACATGAAGCTTATCTGGAGTAAGTTACTTGAAATTTATGCCTTTATTTTCTTTAGGGGTTTCTGGAAAGATTAAATCTGATAATTCATGTAAGTCATGAAAATCATTAATTTAGTAAATGTTGTATCTGAGTATCACATATACATTTACTGAGTACCATAATGTTCTCATAAAATAAGTTTCCATGTGCTAAGCTCTTTTTCTAGTACTGGGAAGGCAAAAATGTATAGATGTATAAAAAACTATTTAAAAAGAAAAACACAATTTAATAACCCCCCCACACACAAAAATCATACGTATTGCTTTAGGGCAGGGTTCTCAACAATTTGGGGTCACATACTAGACATCTTCATATCAGATATTTACATAACAATTCATAACAATAGAAAATTACTGTTATGAAGTAGGCAACAAAATAATTTTATGATTGGGAATCACCACAACTTGAGGAATTGTATTAAAGGGTCACCACATTAGGAAAGGTCAAGAACCACTGCTTTAGGGCATTCTAGAAAGAGCTGAAAGGCAGTCGTCTGGATAACTAGATATATGTAAGAGAAACCCCTCCAAGTAAGTGAAATTAGTCACCGCGTCTGTGAGGAGACCATCCTAGCATTAGCGTGATATGCAGCGAGCGGGATTCCAGCAGCACGACTTGTATGCTCGTAATGAATCAGGAGAGGTGCAAAGACTTTTTCCCTGTGGCTTTGAGGCAAAGATACAAACTGTATTGATTTTCATAATAGAACTTGAAAACTACAACATTTTTTACATTCGCATAAAGGCACAGGGTGATAAGGAGCTGGAAGACGTCAGATTCATTACACTTGGCAATGGGGGAAGAAATGTGGGGATATCAGACTCGATCGTGGACTGAGTGAAAGTCTCAAAGGAGTAATAGATACAACTTTGTGGCTGTAGGTATCTGGCAGAATTGGAGAGGAGAAAGGAAGAAAATGTTAAATGTCCTTAAACTAGACATAAATAAAATATCAAATACGGAGAAATTGGATTTAGCAAATTGTATTGAAGCTGAGGTTATCAGGAAATAGCTATGGTTGGCCTTTCCTGAGTAACCTCCAAATGCCCCCGTGCTTTCGTCTGTAGCCCATAATCAGTTACCTCCCCACACCTGCTAGGAAGGAGCATAATTTTTCTCACTCTAAATGTTCTACAATGCCATTCTTCCTACTCAGTATTAACACTTTATATTATTTTTAGCTTTCCATGAACAGTATATATTTAATCATTTATCCAAATATAGTTTTGTGGTGTGGATGTGTGCACTTGCACACATGTATGGATGTGAGTATATGTGTGAGTGGAAGCATGAGGAGAGCAACACCTGTCATCCTCAGCAGCACCGTCACCTTCCCGCGAGAAGGGGTGGGTCTCTCTTTGGCGTGGGACCTACCGCATATGCTAGCGTGACTGCTCAGCAAGCCTTGAGCATTCTCCTTATTCTGCTTCCCGGCACTGGGATGCCAAGCAGTCAGATGAGGTAATTCTTTACATAGCTTCTGGGGATGAAACTCAGGACCTCATCAGTGCAAAACAAGCTTCTTACCCATCTAATCCAGATCCCAAATTTCTCACATATGTTTATTATCATTATTATTATTATTATTATTATTATGAACATTTGTTTCATTGAGGTGCTGTGACACACTATATATTTTATCTGATAATATTTTAAAGACTTTTATTCTGAATCTTGCTTTGCAATAATAAAACTGAAAATATTTAATGACTTGATATATCGGATTGTCCTCTTTATTTTATATAGCTTAAACCCTAGTTAAAGTTTAAAAAATGTTGCAATATTTATTCATGCTTTGGAATGTTTGAGGAGAAGAGAGTGTCAGCTTGGTCTTGACTACAATGCATCAGAGACGCACCATCCCATTTGTCAGATAATTTCCTGAGCCCAACATTTTCTGGGCACAATTCTTTAACCTAACATTGCTTTGCAAAGTTTAGTAAAAAGTGTTTGCACACTGTACTAGTTTAGATATCAATAAAACGTGGGCTTTCAAGTGTTGTTGGGCTTTTTCTGTATTATTGATTTGACATCAACCCCAAGGAAAGCAGGAGTTTGAAGGTCAATGTTCCCTTAAGCTATGTTGCAGGCACCTATTATAATAACTGTCTCAGGCATTGGGAAAATTAGTCATTTCACCTTGTGTGTAGTTATGTCCTCTTGAATGAAGAGTTGCCCAAGTTTCAAGATAACCAAATGTCAAAGCATATACTTGGGCAGTAAACTAATTGGTAGCAAACCTCATTAAGAATTCTGGTTGCAGTAATAGCTTTTCTTCAATTGCCACTGCTGTTAATGAGAAGCACAACAGAAGCCACATTACCGCTCTGACAATTTGTTCCATTGATTTATTAGGCTTGCTCTGCCGCCATCTACATGCAGGGACTGCAAAGCGTTTGTCTGATATTAGTGCATCTTGGCTTCGGCAAATAGACTGAAGGGAGGCCAGTTTTTAAACGGTGATGCAGCTACTACTTGAACTTTATCCTGCCATCCCGGGAAATATACAGGCTACAATTGAGATGAAGGTGCTATTCAGGGAATCATTGCTTACAGATCATTTTTACTCCAGTTCTGGAAATGAAGAAATACGTGTTTCACTTAACAAACCACTCCAAATACATGTTTATGTCAAATTAAACTCAATTTTATTTAACCTTCCACTTTTTATGCATTACTTTTCTGGCAAATGAATTTGTATGTCACCTCATCTATGTAAATCTCAAGAGAGAGAAAAAATGAATTGAATTTTCAAAGCATCTAAAAGATGTAACATTTTTTTCACATTCCTCTAACTTCTCAACTCATTTAAGATCCTAAAGTATTCAACAACCTCTTAAATTATAATTAAAATCACTGGAATACAAACATTTGGACTTTACCACAAACCAACCTAAAATACCTTTGGCAGAATTTGTTTCCCAGTTATCTATTTTATCAGTACTTATCCTGGATTGAATTTGCAGGTGCATATTATTTCAGGGCCTAGTTTGGCATTTGGTTGAATAACTCAGAGAAGTTGTGGGTTTGCTAGTGAACTGGAGTGTTAGAGGCTGCAATGGTATTATAGCCATGTTAATAATTATCCTTGTGTCATTGTTACAGAATTTGTTGCAGAACTGTTTAAGGAAGAAAAACTCATTTTGGTTCATGGCCTCAGGGTATTTCCGTCCATACAGTGGGAACATATATTGACTTTATTTGTAATCATGGGAAAGTGATATAGAGATCATCAAGAAGTAGAGACCTTTTTCTTCAGCTAGGCCCTACTTCCCAAAGATTTTACAACCTCTTAAATAAATCCTCCCCAGCTGTGGAACAAGCATTTGAACATGACCCTGTGATTCAGATTGAAACCAGAACTGTACCTTTGATGAGGATCAAATGGGATGAAGCACCTGAAACTCTAAAGATGCAGTGGTGTGCTTTTTAGAGGAGAAGAACATCAAGAGATGCTCTCTGCATTTTATTGTCATGATCGCTTTGTTCATCCTCATGTTATCACCAGAGGAAGAGGAGGAACAATTATCCATTAACCATAAGGTAACCAAATTGTAGAATGTGAGAAGCTGTTCATTAGTAGGCTTTCTTAATCAAATATAATCCAAAGAAATTGACAATTTGACTGGAAAAACATGGAGCAGATATGAATCCATTGACTATTATCTCAAACACCATTCATTCATTAATACATAAGTACCAGCACCTGTGCCAAATGTTCCTCACTCTCCACTTTACTCTTTTGTTCTATCAATGCTTAACCAGACAACACTCTTTGAATTACTTTTACTCTCTTCCACCATCTTCTAATACCAATTTATTTTTTTTCATTAGAGACCATTGCAGTCTTTAAATGTACAAGAATTTCCAGAATTATATAAAATTAAAGCAAATTGATGTGGAATAATATGCTTGACATGGAATTAAAGTTTATCAGGGATGAAACATTGAGTAATTGATAGTGTTACTTTCATCTCATTATCCTCTGTCAACACAGGCATGCAGCTGGCATGAACATTTAGCATGTATACTCAAGATGTGTTGGCATGCAGGTGAGTGGGCTATGGCAGCAAAGATTCTGGGAGTGAGAAACTGAAGAGAATGAGATAGTGTCTTAAACTGTGAGAGACAGGATTAGAGGGAACGAGCTAAAAGAGGAATTCCATCAAAGGTGGACACGTTTAAACATAAACTCCCATACCAGCGGATGAGATAGGTAATTCTACACCAAGAGTTTGGCTGAATAACAAAAGCTGCATACATCCCTTGGTTATGGATAGAATGGACCTCAGATATGAAAGGCAGTAGGAATCCAATTATTATTTGCAACCAAGTTCAGAGTCATCAAAATCTAAAACCCGTGCATCAGCAAAAGATCGTTCTTCTATTAGTTATGTTGAAGGACAATGTGTGACATCAATGTATTACTACAATCATCAGTGCAAGACAAAGTAATTTTGGTCACGGTGTTTTGGAGGCATAGGCGGCTTATAAGGAAAGATTTGAGAGACTCAAGACATAAATGCAAAAAAAAAAGGCCATTTACAATCACCTCATTAGAATTCCTTGTATTACGATTGGAGAAACAGCTCAGTGGTTAAGAGTGCTTGCTACTCTTGCAGAGGACCCAGATCCATTCCCAGAACCCACATCAGATGACTTACAACCATCTGTAACACTAATTCCAGAAAATATGATGTCCTATTCTGGTCTCCTGGGTACTTGCACTTATGTGCACATAACCCCCACACGCACACACATATATGCTCATAACTTCAAAATAAAATATGTCTTTAAAAGGGAAAATGAAATACAACTCTGTTCATGGTAAGAATTGCTTTTGAAAACTATTTTTTCAGAGAGTTGCCTTATTTTCTAATCTAACAAAATGAAGTGTTATCAATATAGGATATGAATTTTTAAAGTCTGCAATAATATTTTTGAGACAGGGCCTCACTACATATCCTTGGCTAGTCTGGAATGCAATATGTAGATAAGATTGACCTTGAAATCTGACTCCTGAAACTGAGATGTTGTGAACCACCATACCTGACTTGGAATTAAATTCTTAATGATTGCCTTTTATTGAAAAGTTTTGAACATCAAAATTAATTAGATACTAAGAACCCTGATTCTTAGGTTAAAGGTTAGAGAACTCCACAGACAGTAAGACTCTTTTCATTAGTGTTATTAAAATTGCAAATCCAATTAGCTTGAAAAGAATACTCTTGTAATTGTTAGTAGAGGTGTATTATGGAAGAAATAAATTTACTTAAAGGCATGTGTGGGTATCAACCCACACATTAATACAGTATTAACTATATTAGCATTTAATACATGTGTATGCTAAAATACATATAATGAATATATTGTATTTTGGTTGATATACATGCCATTGCTTTATAACTTTACAAACAATAATACTTGTAAATAATATTTTCATTGTGCCTAGTAAATGACAAACTTATCATTATAATCTTAAAAGTGGTATAAGAAGAACTAATTAAGAATTATTTGTCAAATATCTCCTTATTGCCAATTGATTCTTTTTCTGTTGGTATCTTATTGTTCATGGCAGTATTTGGTTTCATAGCTGAAAGATTTATTTTTAGAAACTTTGGAAGAGAATTATCTACAAAGTAGTCTACCAAAATAAGCAGAACTGTGATTGTGTTCATAAATGTTTTTATTTCAAATTTAAAACTTGAAGCCATATACTTCATTAAAATTGGGGATATAAGAAAAGGTGAGAAACTTTAATTGTGGAGCAATATACGAGGAGGCAAATAACACTAAAGATGTTTGAAAGAGCCATAAGAAAATGTATCATTTATATTTACTTAAAATACATAAATGATAGAGATAAGTGTATGTGTGTACAATACATACATTACATATATATCTTTATTTATATATGTAACTATATATAATTATATTTAACTATGTATGTGAGATATAAAAGATAATATATGCTTTTATGATAACAGATAAGAGATTTGTTCTCTGGCCACAAAGAAAAACTATAATATTCTTTGGAAATAATTTTAATATAATAATTAAAACAACATCTAATAATCTTTTAGATTATTTCAGCAGATAGTATAGCATACAATTCTGTAACTTTTACATTATACTTAACTATTCTTTCAGGCCTTTTCTAATGCTGTTGCATGGATTTAAATAAATCCCGCTGGTAACGATGCAGTTTGTACTTTCTGCTTTAACAACAACAAAGATTAAATACTATGCAAAGTGAAATAGTTCATACTTGAGAGTGCTCTTATTATGAGTATTGATGTGATTAAAAATATTCATTGTTATATTAATATTTCTGCTTGTATGCAATATGGTCAATATGAACAATCTACATTGAGATAGTTCACTATTTACATCATGAGTTATTTTTCCTTTGAATCAAAGGATTGAAATCCCATCTCATTACATAGACACACACACACACACATATATATATATATATATATAGAGAGAGAGAGAGAGACATATATATATATACACACACACACACCTGTATACTATATCATACACAATCACTACCTGTCATAGTTAGGGTTACTATTGTTGGGATGAAACACTATGACCAAAAACATCTTGGAAAGGAAAGGGCTTATTTGGCTTCCATTTCCACATCACTGTTTACAACAGATGCAAGTCAGGACAGGAACTCAAACAGGGCAGGCACCTAGAGGCAGGAGCTGATGTAGAGGCCATGAATTGCTTACTAGCTTACCTCCTCTGGCTTGTTCAGCCTGCTTTCTTAGAACTCAGGACTACCAGCTCAAGGACAGCCCACACCTGGCTGGGTCCACTTACATCAACTACTAATTTAGAAAATGCTCTACAGGCATGCCTATAACTAGATCTTATGGAGACATTGTCTTAGTTGGGGTTCACTGCTTTCAGATGACTCTAGTTTGGGTCAAGCTGACATAAAGCTATCCAGCATACCACTGTAAAATGGTGTTAGTTGTCATGGGGCTATTTTGTGATGTTCTTACTTCAGAGGCTGTTGCCTTAAAATAAGACAACTTCGTGTGGGTGTGTCTTCAACCAGGGAAAGTAAAAGTTGGCATTCATCATTTTTGAGAAAAGCAGACAGGTGGCTGAGATTGAGATCTTCTTAAATGCTCATAATTATTTGTGAAATAAAAAATGATTGGACCTTGCATATCATTTATCAATTTCTCTTGTAGTGTGGCATGCTTCCCCATCTCTTCTCAGTAGGCTCCGATTCTACGTGTCCTTTGTATAATGATAGTGATAAAAATGCCTTCGAGCTGGATCATTTTGAGAATAATATGGATAAAATATTTATTATTCAGATGTGCTTAATGAGTTACAAGTATCCTATCAAGAAAGATGAGCACCAATGTAGATTTGTGAATGATATCCACAGTATGGTCAGCAAGCCTTTTTCTGTGTTAATTCCCTAAGTGCTACATAACAGAGAATCTTGGTTTTTCCTTCATTTTATGTGTGTGTGGGGGGGAATCATACACGGAGCTAGGTATTGCCAGCACTATAAAGGTTTCTGAAACTCTTTATTCATTAATCAATCATGTAAAAGAAGGTTGAAAATGTCATTTAACAGGAGCAGATTTCCAGAAAAGACTGGACATTTGTTCTTCATTATCACTTACATAATTTAGGAAACTGAGATATTTTACAGGGACACATAAGATACAGAAAATAAGGAAATTCAAGTATTTCGCTTATATTTTATAACATCCATATCATTTATTCTTAGAATTTTTTTCACTTCTTTTGTGCACACTAAACTGGTGAGCAGCCTCCAAACCTTACAACAAATTTTCAAATTTGTCCATCTTATCTTTATAAGTACTGCTGCAGTATAGAATAGGTGACATTATATGACATCATCTAAAAATCTGGGAAAATCCAAGATGTCTCTCCTTCTACAAACAGCTAACATGCTTTTTAGATATAAAAGGAATCAAATGTATCTAATATTAGACTCATACGAAAGTTTTTTGTATGTTTTTACTGTGTATGGTATTATTTTTCAATAATGTCATTATTTTATTTGTTGATATAAAGTATTCTACAATTTTTTCATGTAACATTTGAGATAAATAGAGTAAAAAGTAACCTTCATGAGTGCAAGCTACATTCATTTGGTTTCAAATATCAAATATTGATCATTTACAGCATGCTCAACAGATAATGTCCATGTAATTCAAATGTATTGAGTAAGTAAATATTGAAAGAAAATATGAATGCTTTGGGTTTTCTGTTTTATTCTTTTTTTTTCTGTTTTATTCTTTGGAAATTTTGTACATATATAAAATGTATGTTTATCTTTTCCACCTTGCAGTTTCTCACAGGAAGCCCCCTCTCAAATCAATTCCTTCCCTTTTATAATTAATAATTGATTAATTAATTTTAACCACTTAATCCAATTAGTGCTAATCCTGTATGTACAAATGTGGGTTATTCACCGGGTTATGGGACCCACTCCCAAACAAAAGGGACTCTCCATTTTCCAACAGTCATCTCCTGCTTGTAGCTCCTCAGCTAGCAGTGGAGTCTTGAGAGACTTTCTCTCGTCTATGCTAGAATTTGCTACTGGCTTGATCTTGTGTAGGTCTTAATTAGATAATTTTTCTATATTAAAAACAATTAGCTCTGCAGAGAAAGCTAAATCTCAATTATTTATGTTCTTCGAAATGAGCTTACTTGTTTCTCATGTTTTTAATTTACTATCGAAATAATAATAAACTCATAGTATGGTGATCTCAATAGATGAAATTATGAAAACTAGTTATTTTCTTGCAGGAAATGGAATTTTAAAATACTATTTAATATTAGAACAGTCTTATTAACGTATTTATTTTAAATATGAGGAAACAAATTTATTCAGGTACAAGTAGTTGAAAGGGACAGGACTGAGACTCATTTGCGTCCCATCATATCCTGAAACTCTCACTCAGAACTCATTTGTTCTTAGAATTTTTCCATTCTTTTGAGCACATTAACTTAAATTAAGGGAATCTGTAATAACAGGATAATGATAAAACTAGAAAGCACTTGGGTGTACTGTGTGCAGTAGACCAAACAAACCAACCCGAAATATATGTTGTTCAAATGCATCCTTTAAAATAAGAAGAAAAAAAGCAAAACATGAAAATGACTTTCGGAGAAGAACAAAGCATAAGTCATATTGATGTAGAAAGGCAAGAATGCTGTGAAGGAAGACAAACAAAACTGGACCAAACGTTGCATCAAAACCATCATTTTCTTCCTGCACCAGTGAGCTCTATAAATTATAAATATAATTCATAGCAGTGCATTCTATAAGCCTGCCTACACTAGAGAACTTTAAAAAGAGGACCATCTAGCAGCAGGAAGGAGATTAATCATGGGTAAAAATTGACAACACTCCCTTTAGAGCGTTTTGTGTTAATTTCTGTTGGCTCACATGAGCAGTCCTTTAATCGCCTTAAGCCACACACAGGAAGCAAAGCACAAATTGCGAATGTTGAAGTCAGTACACTATAAGGCCTGTCCTTAGTGACGTACTTCCTCCAGCAAGGCGGTACCTTTAAAGTTACCAAAACAGCTATGCCAACTGGGGACAAAGCACTCAGCCAAACCGCCATGTGTTCTATATGAAGTCCTTTCATGATTTGCAAAAGCTGATAGTCCCACCAAATGAGGGTAAAAGACCACCCAACCCAGCTGGCCAAATTGGGGCAGCCCTATTCATGTAAATGAGCTGACTCCCCATAAAGCAGGGTTCAAGAGATCAGCCTGGTCATGGGGAAGTCAAGGTTTTAATAGCACAGGAGTTGGGGGGTTCCAAATGGGGAATGTGGCCCGGAAATAAGGGGTGCTACAGAAGCAAACACCAGCCTAACAAGTCGGTCATAACAAACAACTTCCTGAAACAAAGGCATGGTTGCCATTTCTGGGACAGGCAGTGAAGAATTATTTGTAGTTAAGGTTACAGGTAGGGCATAGCCCAATCCTTAAGAAGAAGAAATTTTTCATAAGCATTAATAAACTTAATTTAATGTTGCTGTAAAATGATTTCCATGCCTAGGATGGAGGCAGAATGGTTTAGCAGTGCCAGCTCTACTTAGATTCTTAGATTTCAGGGAAGAAGATTTGAAAGATTTGTGGTGTTGCATTTTCTACTTCAAAGGTGTTATTCTGACATTTCATCAGCACGCTGATGATGTGAATAGTGTCAAAACGCCCAAAGTTCAAATATATCACGTAAAATTCAAGATGATTTTTTTTTTTTTTTTGGTTTTTCGAGACAGGGTTTCTCTGTGGCTTTGGAGCCCGTCCTGGCACTAGCTCTGTAGACCAGGCTGGTCTCGAACTCACAGAGATCCGCCTGCCTCGGCCTCCCGAGTGCTGGGATTAAAGGCATGTGCCACCATTGCCCAGCTCAAGATGAATATTTTAATATTAATTTTTATTTAAAAAAAAGATTAATCCAAGTGATATAATGTACAAAGAAGAACTCAGATAGAAATAATAAATTTTAAGAATGGCTAATAGGAAATAAAATATTTACGAAAAACAGGGAGCCTGACAGTTTAAAATAAAATAATGTGCTGTGCACAAATTCAAACAGAGAGTCTGAATACAAATGTGCATTTAAATGTGCAGTATAGGTAACAGAGGAAAGGGTTATTGGGTGGAAATAAAATGATTATATGTATGATTTCTCAAAAAATCATGCACTCATGTTAACTTTACACTTCTATAAGTTTAGATGGCAATCATGACAAATTAAAAGTTTAATAATTTAGAAAGGTTTAAGGTATAATTTTCCCCATGTTATAGAGAGCAAAGACTGAAGTGAAAAAAAAATCCTCCAGATTTAAGAAAGAAGAAAATTATTCATGGGTTCATGAAAGGCAAACAAAAATAAAAACAGATGGTAAAAATTCAACATACATTCCTATATTAGGTGCTAGAGTTGCTGTAGCTATAATGTGATATAGAAAGGAAACACGTTGGTCAGAACTTTTAAAACAACATGTTTAACTCTATTAGTATTTGAGACGTATTCTAGAATGAATAAAAGTAAAAGAGGAGAGAGGAAACAAAAACCAAGAAAACCTCCTGATGGACACACTGACAAACTACATAAAGAGGAGAGAGAGTGCCAACAGGATGATAAACAACAACCATTTTAATTTTTAAATTAGTAGTAGAGAAATTTAGCTGAGATTTAGTTATTCAACAAGTGCTTTCAGAATCAGAGCAAAAAAACATCACCCCCCAGAAAAGGGAGGTGAGAAGAAAGATTATAACAGAAAGTAATAAGATTATAACGTTAAAGATTATTCTGTTTGTTTTCTGTGAGAGACAGATAAAGGAGTTTTTTCTATTTGATGTTTTTTTTCTTTTGAGAGACAGAAATGGGGGTGTATCTCGATGGGAGTAGAAGGAACTAGGAGGAATCGACGGAGGAGAAACCATAATCAGTATGTACTAATGAGAAAAAAATTCTGTTTCACAGAAAAAAAAAGAAATCACTTTAAAATAGATTTTAATGGCCAAAAAATATTCTTAAAAAAGAAAAAATAATAAACACGACCACATTTTTATTCAAATAGCAGGAAACAGAAGACACATATGCATATGGATACATATATTTACACTAAAAAAGATGGCAATTTATAGTCATCAAAATAATAGGGCTGTTGTAAAAATTCTTTCAAACCAATGCATATGAAATAAAAATTAAACCGATGGCTTTGTAGAAAAATAAGATGACAGCACGGTGTGAAGATTTGGAAAACTGGGTAATCCCGAAGTTGTTGAAGAGGCATTTCAATCCTGAGCTCTAAAATTTGGGGAGCATGTCAGGTGAAAGACTTCTTAAATACAGGCCGGTGTTTACACAGACTATGCCACAATACAGAAAAATTTCAGTTTGAAGTTATTTATGCCAGATGTCAAAGGCTGATGAATCACGCATGAACACTAAATTACTGGACATGATTGCTTCTCAGCACAGATGAGAAATATCTGAAGTGAAATATTAGCAACCGCATCTGGCCATGGAAGCTAGATAGATGGTTAGTCCTAAGAACATGTGGTGGTTTGGCTTAACAGTCAAAAAAAAAAAAAAAAAAAAAAAAAAAATGAGCCTGTCGCCAGAATTGACTAAAAAAGAGAGGGCCATCTTTCTTCCTTTTTAATTTATTGTTTGCCCTCTTCCTCGAACTCGGAGTTATTTTGAGGGTCAGGTGGAAAATGCAGGCGAGCAGCTTTGTAAGCTGAACGCTGAAGAGTTCTTGCTGGTTCAGTCCTCCCTTGTCTTCCTATGCTGCTGTTTTCAGAAAGTCCTCGGTAAGGCATATTGTGAGAGCAGTGATTAATTCCTCTTGCAACTGCCGCTTTCAAATGGACACACTTAAGCATCTTTCAAACCTAATGGATTAGAAATCTCGATGAAACTAAAGGGCAAATACTTCAAAATAAGTAAAGAGCAAAATAAAAGCGGTCCAGTGATGACCCACTAGGAAAGCTCACCAGCATTTTAGGCTTAAAAGGATTCGCTTTATTTTTCATGAAGACATCTTTTGAAAAGCAGCCTTGGATGGAAAGTGCATGTGCCATTATGGTCAGGTCTATCTGCAACCTTTAAGATTGAAAAGGTCAGGGGCTGGAGAGATGGCTCAGTGGTTAAGAGCATTGCCTGCTCTTCCAAGGGTCCGGAGTTCAATTCCCAGCAACCACATGGTGGCTCACAACCATCTATAGTGAGGTCGGGTGCCCTCTTCTGGCCTGAATGCATATATTGTATACTAAATAAATAAATATTTTTTAAAAAAAAGATTGAAAAGGTCACTGTTTTGGACAAAGGGTTACCTGCTTGAATTAATTCACTAGCATCCAGCCCAACTTAAGGAGGTAAATATATGTATTCTATCTTTGATAAAATGTCATTTCTGAGAAATTTCACTGAACTTTATAATAGTCCCATGAGATTTTGTAATTCATTACCATTGGAGGTGTTATTATTTTATTTTATTTTATAAAAATCTATAGTTGCTAAGCCATTTTAGTTAACTGTGTAGCTGTATACTTTTTATTTTTAAATCTAGTAGAGTCCAGTTTGAAAAAAGATTGTTCATTTCTTTTTTTTTTAGATTGTTCATTTCTTGTTTTCTCAGCATACCTGTTTCAAATGAACAGTGTTTTTAAAATTATCCATAATTATCCATTTTTTTTTTACTCTTTCTTCTTCATTCTTGAGTTTTACTAAAATATTCAGAGAAAAACACTTAAGTTGTCCATTGATTAAAATAATATGAGTTGCCTTTAAAGAGCTCTGGTCAGTTAAATATGTGAGGACAAAATGAGTTTCTATAGTTGACAATGCTGTGCAGTAGTACCTTTGCTGCTTGATCCTTATGAGGATTGAGGGAAAAGCATGCATTCGTTTCCTTAGTTACACACACACCTACACAGAGACAGGGAGAGAGGAAGATGGAGAGACGGGCGTTGTCGTCTAGTTACACACACACCTACACAGAGACAGGGAGAGAGAAAGATGGAGAGACGGGCGTTGTCGTCTAGTTACACACACATACATACACACACACAAACAGCGGTATCTTCTAGTTACAGAGAGAGAGAGAGAGAGGTATATCTTCTAGTTACACACACACACACACACACATGCACTTAAGTCCCTTTATTAATCAACTGGAACACCAAAGAAGATATTGAAAATTATTCTCCTCACCATAAGATATTTAGCAATTGTGTAATTATGACAAACAAGCCCTGTTCATATAAAAATAGCTTAGATGTTCTATATGTTTAAATGTGTATGCCACAAAAAATCTCTACAACAAACATACTAATAAAGACTTCAAATAATTTGTTTTCTTTTGGATAATCCTATAAGGATAGGGATTTGAAATAAATTTTAAGTATATTTCAAAACATTAATGTTATAATTTTAATCTTTACATATTGGTATACTTGAAATACATATCTCCTTTAAACTTCTTTATAATTTCTATTTATCTCAAATAATTTTGACCTTTCTACCAGTTCTGTTACCAATATCATCTACCTTCTCCTTGTACACAGGCTGTTTCGCTCCTAATCATTTCCATCTTTAAAGATTTGCATTTCCAGCTTATCTTAGCAAGTTGCTAATATCTGCATATGTTTCTCTACACTGATTGAGTTTTCAACAAATCTGTGCTAAATGACTGGATGTTGCTTTTCAGTAAGATGCTGTTATAATGACTTCCATATTTTTAATCTTATGAAATACCAGACTATGTCCCATTTTATATAAATTTAGAGATAATTACTATCATCTTCAGTATTTTACTTATCTGTAAACAAAGGAACAGAATTTGTTAGCATGCTCAAGTATCAAAGTGATTAATAATTTTCCCAAAAATAAGAGTTCAAAAACCTGAGCCTTTGCCTATGCTCTTATGTGACTTTATTTCTTACTGTATCATGGTAAAGCAATATGCAAATGTGTGTTCAAGAAACACAACCTGTACCTTCTCATTTTGAGCATCATGACATAGAACTGTTCATCTGGTGATGGATGGAGATAGAGACAGAGAGACACACTGGAGTACTGGACTGAGCTCCCAAGGTCCCAATGAGGAGCAGATGGAGGGAGAACACGAGCAAGGATGTCAGGACCACGAGGGGTGCACCCACCCACTGAGACAGTGGGGCTGATCTATTGGGAGCTCACCAAGGCCAGCTGGACTGTGACTGAAAAAGCATGGGATAAAACCGGACTCTCTGATCATGGCGAACAATGAGGGCTGATGAGAAGCCAAGGACAATGGCAAGGGGTTTTGATCCTACTTCATGTTCTGGCTTGGTGGGAGCCTAGCCAGTTTGGATGTTCACATTCCTAGACATGGACAGAGCGGGGAGGACCTTGGACTTTACACAGGGCAGGGAACCCTGACAACTCTTTGGATTGGAGAGGGAGGGGGAGAGAAGTGGGGGGAGGGGGAAAGAAGTGGGGGAAGGGGAAGAAGTGGGGGAGGGGGAGAAGGGTGGGAGGAGGGGGAGGGAAATGGGAGGCTGGGAGGAGGCGGAAACTTTTTTTTCCTTTTCTCAATTAAAAAAAAGAAAATGCAAAGAAAGAAAGAAAGAAAGAAAGAAAGAAAGAAAGAAAGAAAGAAAGAAAGAAAGAAAAAAGAAATACCCTTGGTCCAAAGTCATCCTCCAAACCACTTTAAGTCAGGCTATTCCTTCTATAGGAGAGGTCCCAAGGACATCGTATTCAGAAAATGAGGAAGACAACCTACATGGTACCTAGATCATGCCTACGCTAAGCACTAAAAATAAAATATGATTAAATATGGTAAAAAAAAAGAAAAGAAAAGAAAATCTAAGACACTTTCTCATCCTCGCGGTGGAATATATTTCATAAGTTCCATCATTTTAACTTCAGAGAAACTTGTAACTGAAAATTATTATCTGGACATCAGCCCCACCTGATCCATCAACAACACACCTCCTGTGCCTAAGGCTCAAGAAACATGGTCGAAGAATGGGATGAGGATAGTAGTAGCCAAAGGAACATAACATCTGCTATGAGATTGCATGTTCTAGAAATGTCAGGAAAAGCACTCCTCACAAAATCTGGACCAGCTATACCTAAACAAGATGTGAACAAGGACAACACTAACAAACATGCTACCATGAAACTATGGAATCTCATAGACAGCAAAAGAATGCTGAGCCCTGGAGAAATAGCCCTTCCAAGTCAGAGAGCATCAATTGGTTATCCAATAGCAAATAGTCAGCCATGAAAACATACATGAATGTGACATTACACAGACTGTCATTTTGTATTTTATGTATTTTGTGCGTGCGTGTATGTGTGAGTGAGTGTAGTAATAAGAGCAATGGTTGTAAAGTAGGTGTGACAGATTAGAGGAAGAAAAGGGAAAGAGGAAAACGACGTAATCATATTTTAATTATCAATATTTTATAAACGAAAGAAAACTGGGCATTTTCACTTTAAATAACAACTTATCTGAAATAACACTAAAATGTAGTTTTATTTAGCTACATACATATTTTAACGAAAGCAAAGTCAGAGTATGTGTTAAAGATTATGTACATTTCTCACAATGAAATGTTAGATGTATACTAACAAATTTCCAGACTAGCATTTTGCATAATTAAATAAAGCTCCATTTGAGCTCCAGCTGGCATCAAATAGAAATCCATTCTTCTTCCATTAAGATACAATGATGCTGAGAAAATGATTGTTTTTAAATGGCAACCAAACTATCAGTGTCACAAAGGAAGCCTCTTCTAACAGCTAAATGTAGTAGTAGAACTTTCCAGCAATTTGTCTATTTCTCAATATTTTGCTTTATTCTATGACAATATAAGCCTGAGTAGAAAGTAATTCAGTGTTTCATACACAAAAGGAAACTGGCAACTTTTTATTAAGCAGATGTTAAATGGAGGGTATTACCTTATAAGAAGTTTAGGTCACTATTTTACCCTTATCTACACTTAGAAAGCAACATAAATTATTGGCCATTTTTTACTTAAAATATGAACAAAATTGCTCCAACAAATACATGAGTACAATCCCAGAAATATATTAACATGCCCCTCACAATGTAGTACTGTGATCTATTGTGTGCAACTGTGTATGGTGATTTGGAGCTGTGCCTGGGGACACAGTTCCATATACAAACTTACTGCCCAGGTTTGCTGAGCTGAGCTGACCGCACCATTAACACGGTACTTAAAATCTGGTCTGGTCCAAAGATCTTACATAGAAAAGTAACAAGTACTGTCATTTCTGGGAAATGACAGGCAAAACAAAACAAAAATTAAAACAAAAACAAACAAACAAAAAAATTTTCCCAAATGAATCTGTGTGGTAGAAAGCAGGAAACTTCTCCTTAGCATTGGGCCATCACATAGCTGAAGACCTAGGCCTTTGTGAAGAACTATGAGTGCTTTGGATTTATCATGGCCCAAAACAATTAACAAATTAGAATAGAAAAGAGGCAAGACCTTCATTATAGAAAAAGTCAACATCTCAATATAATCTTTTTTTGCCCTTTCTAAGTTGAGAGTCCTACCCCGAGTCACTGCACTGTAGATTTGTTCTTTGAGAATTTCATAAATATATATGCAGTACAGACTGGTTACTGTCATCCTTGCCCTCTCTTTTTTTCATCATATTTTTTTTAATCGATTCTTTGGGGATTTCACACTATGCACTGTAATCCAATCATTTCCCAGTCCTTCCATGTAACCTTCCCCTAAGGAAAATAAAAAATAAATTTTAACACCAACAAAACAAACAAACATCTCTTCAATCACTCTAGGCGATGATCTGTTCCCCTCTCACCCGCAGCTTCTCTGCCACCCCTCACAGCTGTCACATCTCCAAGTACCACTCCATTCCTTCTTCTCTCCCACCTCTCAATCACATAGTCCTTCGTGTAATAGGTACCAGTGGCGCTGAAAGCTGTAGTGGATCCTTCGGTACATCATTTTACCCAACAGCTTTGCAGTGAATCATTGGTCCGGTTCCAGACCTCTGGTTTCTGCTCTACCGTCAATGCAGGACCCTGGCTGAGTCTCCTCTCAGCTATGGCAGGGCATAGGAAAGATGGCCCCACCCCTCACCAATTCACTTACCACCCAGATCGGGGGCTTTGAGTTGCTGAACCCCGACATCCACACCATCTATGAGCTGTTGGAGCACAAGAAGGGCCCAGTCCTGGAAAGCATAGAAGCAAGATCTTCAAAACTCTGGGCAGCAGCAAGATATCCTTACTCTCACTTAAACCTCTGACATCTCTATAATCCTCCCCCTATATTAGTTTTCCCTCATTCATATCTTTTGTTTTGTGATCTATCTACTGAGCTTATCCCCCAACATCTGTGTGATCCTTGGTTTAGACCTGTTCATTGTCACCTGATGGGTTCATCAGTGGATCTAAAACTGAAGACAATGTCTGTCCTCTGTCCCAATATCTATCCATCAGTAGATTAAGTTCAGCAGAGAGCGAAAAGGCCACCAGCCCTTCTATGAGTTATCATTGACTATTAGCAGACCTGGCAGATATAGGACTATTGAAGCCAGCAATTGCTGCCAGACCCACTGAGACAGCTGCAATCGCACCATAAGGAGAATGACTCCATGGTTTTTATCTGTAATGGAAAACTAAAAGTCTTAAGACTGTAAATCATTCACAGTCTGGATTGGTATCTGTCATGTGTGATTCTTCAAAATTCCAAGAAGATTAAAAACTGTAATCATGGTGAAAATCATAACTAATTTCATACCAGATAGAGATAGACATCCCTTAAAATTAAATTTATTGCTAGAAATATGCAGTGAGAGAGATGAGGTCAAAGATTCATGTGCACAGATGTTCATTATAGCAGTATTTATAATAGACAGATGTTGAAAACAAACTCAGTATCTAAGAAAAGTAACTGGGTAAAACATCCTTTGTGCATTTTCAACGATGCTGTCTTCTACAGCAGTAGCATCCTGGATGCAACCATCTTGTCCAGTGGTATATAGCTCTATACATAAAGCAAAGCAGATTTCAGCACCTTTAAGACTATGTAAAATCTCTTCCTTAAGATACTATCATACATATGACTACTCTGAGCAATTATATTAAAATATATTCAGATAAAAAGAAATAATAAAATCTCTACTACAAATAGGTTTGTATTGTAGAAGGAAATCTTACTACAGTAATTTACTATGTTTTAAACACTTCTGCAATACAGCATGCATTTCTGGTATATATGTGGATGTGTGTGTATTTGTGACTATGTCTATGCAAATGTCTGTATGTATGTATGAATGTCTATCTGTATATCTGCCTGTGTGTTTGCTAAGCCATATTGAGAATCAGAAGTAGTATCCAAGCCCTGATACTTGTTTCTGGAAACTAAAACTGAACCAAGTACACAGAGTATTTGAAAGACTATCCACTTATTTAGTATTCCAGTTCAGGCCTCTACTTTGTTTAGAACAATTTAGTTCTTGGGATATGAATTCTTTCTGCTCCAAATACTTTACTTTGGAAACCCACATAAACATTGATTAGCCTTCTTTCTAGCAGATTCTTGATAGGATTATATCTGGCTTTACTTTTTCAAAATATTTTATATAATTTTTCAGTGATTCTACTGAAATATTAATTTAAATATTAATTTAAAATAATCTATATCAAATATGACCATTAACCATGAGAAGACTGACCCATAGGGTACTGATGTACATTATTTAATATGTTGAAGCAATAGAACAGTTTTCAACATATATCTTAATTAAGAATAACAGTTTATATTTTAAAACTCTTCTTCTTTCTCACTCTGAGTACCTTTCGCTCTCTCACAGAACTTTAGAACTTTATAAGAGCCAATCAAATAAATGCCAACAAAAAACCTAGCATTGTTATACCTCTTCCTGTCACAAAGTGGTGCTTGATATTTATTACACAAGAGATGAGAAGTGGGGCAAAACAGAGGGAGAGGGGAAACGGAGACTGAGACTACTGTGTATGTGTTTTGGTTTCATTTTAACCATGGATCTAGTCAATAGCTAAAAAGACATAAGCAATTAGTAGCTTTATTTGCCTAAATAAGTTGGGCCTACAAAACACTTGTAGAAAAACAAATAGCAATTCACCATCTTGGGAGAAAGAAGTTTATTAAATAGACTATAATTATTACATAGTTAAAGAACGATGCTCTTTCCTTTAGATGAAGACTAGAGATGAGGAAGGAAAGCAATAGTTTTCATTATAGGCTGCTTATTTTAAGTACATAGAATACTAAATAAACAACTCCAATTCTTTCCATTTCTATTATGGATGGAATATATTTTAAAAAGAAAAATCTCTGTAATTTCAGTCTTGTAGACAGTATGATTTGTCTTCAAGTATTCTTTATGACATTAACACAAACACATATTTTTCTTTTTCCAGAAGTAAATAAGATCCAATTATATTTAAACTTAGTATATTTGTGAGATAAAATAGCAAAAAGTATAATGATAACCTCTAAGATTTTTGCATCCTAAAGTGTTATCCATGAAAATTACATTCTCATAAAGAATAAAATTATTCCTTTCCCATTGTAACTAATCTTTTTGTGAGTTTTTTTGTTGTTGTTCTTGAGGTGAGAAGCAGAACCATTCTAAGCTTTGCAGGCTATTACTTTCAGGTATAATACATAGTATATGTAACACTTTTTGTTGTTCATTTTTTATCTACTTCAAATTTTAGTTCAGGTTATTATTGCTATGATGACACACTATGACCAAAAACAGGAGGGGAAGGAAAGGATTTGTCTAGCTTAGACTTCTCTGTCATAGTCTATCACTGAAGGAAGCCAAGATGGGGCCTCAAGCAAGACTGGAACTTGACATCAGGAGCTCAGAAACCTTCATTTATGGCTAGATTTAATTTCAGGTTTGTTGTTTGTCAGAGCATATTTTCTTTTCATTGAATAAAAAGAAAATTAATAGAGTCACTCAGATTTGTTTTTTCACACTTATTTAATGAAATTTGGGGGTTGCGATTTAATGGCTTCAGTGATTCACATTTTGTAATTTAAAGGAGTAATGCTTAAAATCGTCAAGTAAGTGAAGTTTGTACTCAAAAACTTTGACGAAAAAATTACATTTCCCCCCCAAACATAGCAGCCCATTTGTTTATAATACGATAAACAGCAAAGTCCAGGCATGTGCAGGCTCTAGCATCTCTCGCCAACCTGTTCATATTATGATTTTATATAAAATAAAGAGAAAGTCATTTTAGAGACTAAGCACATATAATCTATCTGTAGAGAAATAAGGATACTGAATTTTCAAATGGATATTCTCTTTCATTTTTGACTCTATGTCACCATGAAACTTAATTTACTTTGATAATTCTAATTTATATTTTACAGCACCTGAGAAAATAAGGAGTTTTAGAGTACAGAGCAGGAGATTTGGTGGCAGAGATCATGCACTCTTTGTTTTTGTTTGTTTTCTGTCTTTTAGTAAGCGTAGAGTCAGTAGCTGTTCCATGCAAGCAATGGGTTAAAGGTGCTCAGACTTCTGTGAAGGCTGACACAGAGGCTGTGCTTTTCCTAAAAGTGTGTGTGCTGATTGTAACAGATGAGTGAAACCGTGCCTCTTTAAGAAAATAATAGACATCCAAGGAGAAGCAGCTGTGAAGATGCTCGGGAAATAAGCATGACTTTATAAAAATGAAAGTCGAAAGCTCCATTCTTTTTACGAAATCTGCTTCAGACCCTTCCAAAGGGTCCTTGATGCTTACAGTGCACAGACCTGTGAGTATTGCTGTATTCGCGTTCATTATGGAATACAACATGTGTTTTCAAGGATCTCTAGGACTATCTATCCAGGGACAGGTCACGTTGACTCCATTTGTCAGTGCCTATTAAAGCTATTGTAATAGAATTCATCCTGAATGTGCAACCAGAATAACACTACTAAGATCAAAATCAGAATTTTTTTTAGTAAAATTCTGCAGTGACCTTCCACTTACTAAATAAGCCGAGAATAACTGTTTTGAATACTAATGTCTACAACAACTGCTTTTCCCGTCATTTATCTCTTGATAATGAACTGTTAGACCATTATTAATGTCAAGTTTTGATTGGCTTATCTATGACACAAAAATTAAGACCCTTCTCTCTTGTCCTGTAAAAATATTCTGTGATTATCTTTGTAATCCTTTATCCTTTGTTATGGCCTTTGTGTGATGTGTACTTAATTAAACTTCAGTGTTACTCACTGAGAGAAAATAAAATAATTATTCAGCCATAAAGTAAAAACTGTTCGAAGACATTCTATTAAACAACTTATTCATAGTTAATGAAATTTTCCTCTTTCTGAACTATAGTTGTTGAAACTATTGTGTTTATGCTCTTGAAGTCGTATTGCACGTGCATGTGTTTGCCATGGCTCTGTAGTTGGCAGAATACTACCTTTGTCTTTAGTATTAGATTTGGTCAGGTGACTTGCTTTAGCCAAAACAGGTTAGTGTAAATTAAGAGAGGAAATCCTGCTTCATGTGTGCTTCCTCCTCTGCCTCAACCAGTGTGCCAAGAGACTACGGCCTGACAGACAAGTGGACCCAATGAGCGTGCCCAACCTGGATATGTTCAAATGTCCACAAACCTAGATACATAAATGAATAGTACAAACTTTTTGCCACATGATGCAGGAATTTTGTGCATTTTCTCTGTAATGTTCATATGTAAAAAATAATCTGACCAGAAACTTTGCTGTAGCCATTGTCCGTACATATTTTCTGAATAGAAAAATCTATTTTAATTAATTTGTGATTTTTTTGATATTCATATTCATTCAAATAGCTCAGATTGAACCATTATATAATTTCCTTGGTACTGCAAAGTTAGAGCAAACTGTATTTATTTTCCCCTTCTGAAATGGCATTTCATTCCCCATAAGAGAAGCATAAAATTCTAACTCCTAAAATTTGATTGATTTTCAAACTATGTGTATTATATGCTGGTGCAGCCACCCTACCTGATGTCAGAACACACAGTTACTGTCTCACTTTGACAACAAGTTCACTGCCTTGGAAACAAAGTCTAAAGATAGACACCTTATTGCTTAGAAGGTGACTTATCAGTCATTCCAGAAGTCACCAGTCAGGCAGCATAGTCAACAGCAAGCAGACTGATCTCTTTGTGTATGACAAACTGCAGTTTCAGCTATAAAATCCCAACTCAAAGCAAAACTAGGAAACTGATCAACTCAAACTCAAGCCCACTTCCTTCTTCCCGAGTGGAAATATATTCTTTTAGGTATTAAAACAAGGAAAGACTAAAGGTTGGGTGCCCAGCCCTAGTGATACATCTACATTATAACTTCTGCCCCTAAGGCTCAGGGATCATAGTAGAAGAGGGGTCCAAAAGATCTGTAAGAGTCAGAGACCAGGAAATCTGCTGTGAGATTGTGTCACCTAGAAATGACAGGAACGTTTCACCCAAGATACTTCAACAATACGGCAATTTGAACAATGCCTGGCCAGGATGATACTAATAGATACCCTCAGGTGGAGGGGGGGAATCACAGGCGTCCTCAACCCTAGACAAAGAATAGCAAGCAACTAAGGAATTCTGGGAGAAGAAGTAGTCTGTTATGCATGCTTATAACAATTAGTGAAAAAGAGACCTGGAGTTTGGAAGTGAGGGAGAGACAGGGAATGGGAAAAGTAGGAGGAAGGGAAGAAGGAGGAAAGAAATGTTATTATATTTCAATGTTTTAAAGCATTTTTTTTTAAAAGAAAGAGTCGTCTCCTTCTTAACATCTCTTAATATGTTTAATTTGTCACATAGGAGTTATTTTAAGTACTCAAGTCATATAGATTCTTTGTGGCCAGCATCCGTTTATCTCCCTTTCCTATCAAACTTGTCATTGTGAGAAAAGTGTAGGAATCACCGTCTGTGTGTGGAGCTTCAGGTACAGCATTTGCCCTCAAGACTAACGATCTGGGGAAAGCAAAAAAATGGAAAACTTCCAACTGAGAAATACTAATTCTATTTTCTTTCTTATGAATCTTCTTATTTGGAGTAACAAATGACCACCATGTAGGAGTGTATCTACAACTACTGATTTTGTAGAACAAATTTATAGGAAAGCATTCACTGACTTTTGAAGGTGCAAGTCAGTAAAGTTTATCGTTTTATTGAAAAATAACTCACGTTTGCTTTTCTAAGTTATCAATGACTTTCATGCTTTAAATAGAATGCATAGAGAATACAGTTTGTGACCCTATAATGCTTTAAACAAAACCTGTAATTACACAGAAGTGTAGACTTTTACACTGTTCCTAATGAGATAAATAACTCCTACTCAATTAATTGATCTGGAAATTATAATTTTTAGTCTCCTAAATAATCTGAAATTTTAATTCTATTGTTATTTATTAGTATTTACAATAGGTTATGTAACAATTATATTTAATATAAGTTACCTAAATATTTATAAAAACAAAGAATTTATGCAGCTAATAATTCAAATATTATTGTTATGCCCAGATCATGGAGTCCCACAAAGACCCAAAGAGTCCAAATTTGTATTCAAAATCAAAGAGCCTTAAATCATTCAAGCTTGGGCTTAGACCCTCAGTGTGTCCTACACAGCCATATGAATGGACTTTGTCCAGTCTGGGTAGGGTAGAGTATTTATCATAATAGCTGTTAGGGTTGGGGGAGTTTTCAGAGTTCAAGACCATGATTGCCTGACATTTGTCTAGGAGTGTCTTGGTGGAAGGGAATAGGGGTGTTCTGGGTTCAAGAACATCTGATGATCTTATTTAATCTTATCTGATGGTTGGGATATTTGTAATGGTAGGTACTTCTCCTTTGATGCCATTCCCATCTTGGAGCAGAATCAGCATATGGCTTTTCCTGGAATTGGGTACTGCCTGCCAGGAATTTCATATGAACATGGAGTTTAGAATTACTCTAAGAAGAATTTATATATATATATATATATATATATATATATATATATATACATCTATATATATAATAATTTTTGTGTCTAAAAGTGGGATGAAAAGACCTAGTTAATAATGTAAATATGATTGAACACATTTTTTGAGGGGTATTGTTTTTAAATTACTGGGCAGTGGGTTGTGCAACTGTAATTTTGGTCATATTATTTGTAAGTTCATAATTGTCTATAATAAAGCAAATTGAGATTTAGGGGAAAGCCATCATGCCTCACAAATGAGATGGACACCTTACATACATGAAGATAGTTTTGATAAAATAGTTTTGTCAAAAATGCATGCTCATTGACTAGTCCAGAGTAGTCAGTGGTACAAGCATCTTGCATCTATATGAACAACAGTGGCTAGCAGCGTTCATGTATAAACTTATGTTAAGTCCCACCAGGGGAAAATAAGACCACTATCACAGTTTTTAGGCAAATTTAAAGAAAGGATTTTTAAATATTGGCTAAGACAATGGGTACTGGCCAGGTTCATATCCAGAGTATAACACCGAATTTTATTAGCCTGGGGCTTAAAAAAGGCAAGATCCACAAGGCTAGATGCTTCTCACTTTCATCTAATCAGGAATAAGCTTTCATTTTGCCATACTTCCTGTCAACATACCTCATGCCTACATATGATCATGCACACATCCTGTGCAATTGGGTCAACCAAGCTTGTTTGCAGAAGCAAAGCACATAATGGCTTGTTATATTACATGAACAACAGCCCCAGCACACCAGTATGTTATCTGTCCTTGGCCAAGTGAGCTTACAGGTTAAAGGCATTTTTTGTTTTATAGATCTCTGAAGCATGGTAATTTAAGTTTAAAACACAATGTTAGCCATCATATTTTTGGGGAAGAGCCTCATATTTTACCAAACAGCTCAAAATTAGGCTTCAGAAGTAACTGCAATTAGATATCAATGAAAAGCAATTTACTAGAAGGACATTGTCCGAGAGTCCTAGCAGTATTTGTTTCCAAGGGAAGAATGAGCTTATGGGAACTCAGTGACTTCTATAAGAAAAATATTAAACCAGGCACAGAGGACCAATGCTAAGAACTCTACCTAGCAATATCCACCTTTTCATATTGTCACATTCATACAACATATATCCAGTGTTCATTATAACACTATCTCACAGGAAAGAAACTATAGTGGGCATATTTTGTCAGACCTCCATGGAAGAAGATTTTTGTACAATAAATCTTCCAATAGAAGTAGTTAATGAGTAGACACAAGAAAGTCTTTATAGACATGTGTTAAAAGCATTTCTTATCATTAAAATTCCATAAGAAAGATATTGCTTTGTATATTAAAATGTGTAATATAAAGTAATCTATTATAGTCTCTGATGGACAGCAGGATGAAAGGATAATGCACATGCTTGCCAATACACCCAAATGCCAAGGAAACAAAGTACTTACTTTCTATTCTCAAAGCATGTAGACTCTTGAGTGCTTTTCACCGAGCTAGACAAAAGAAAAGGAGATGTCAGTGTGGAGATGAGCTTGACACAATGGGGGCTATTCGGGAAGGAAACAGTAGATTGTTGGTGGGCAAATACTGAAATATGGTTAAAGAAGCAAGAAGAGCCAAACTGATAAGGGGTTGAAGCAAATGGATCTGCTGTTTAGGAATATTTAATCCATCTTTATAACACCTTAGCCTTTAAGCTGAACACTGATATAGAAACAACAGTCTGATTTCTTTTGTCATTGGGGTATGACAAATCTCAATAAACATTAGTGGTAGAGTGGATGATGGAACAAACGGAGATGAAAAGGCAGGACTGTGTGTCCAGATGACACTGCATACTAACATCAAGGATTTTTGAGATAATTATGACTTAGCGAGATGTCAGGCTGTCACATGGATTGTCTATCCTTGGAACTTACCATTTTATTTGAACTACACATTCTGTTTTGCATTTATTATGCACTGTATTGAATTGCAGTTAGATCTTAGAATTTGTTGTGATTTGAGCAATTGTGAGGTCTTGGGTGGATTCTTTTCTCTCTGAGTTTATCATATAATTTAAAGAAGTACCCATTTCATTGAGTTATAGCAAGGAAATGACGTCAAGAATGTGCTCAGTCTTACACAAATAAGCACAGCACGTAGGGTCACCCCAGTCCAAAGACCTTAGAGTTCCAAAGTGGTAAGTCTCTAGAATTAGTTAAATCCTCCCAAGTAGAATTTTGAAACTGCTGTTATTATATTTTGCTAGTTGCTCTTATTTCAGAGACAAACTACAGGAAAATATTTTTAAACTGACATAAATATAAAATCTTCAGAAGGAAGGTGGTGGTGCAGGCCTGTAATCCCATCATTTGGGAGACAGAGGCATGATGGAGGAAGGTCATTGGTTAATTATAATAAAGAAACTGCCTTGGCCCATTTTATTGGTTAGAACATAGGTGGGTGGAGTAAACAGAACAAAATGCTGGGAGGAAGAGGAAGTGAGCTCAGACGCGATAGCTCTGCTCTCTGAGGCAGACACACGTGATGAAGCAAGCTGCCAAGTCAGACATGCTGAATCTTTCCCGCTAAGACTGGTGCTACACAGTTTATTAGAGAGGGGTTGATCGGGATATCAGAATTAGCCAGTAAGGGCTAAAGCTAATGGGCCAAGCAGTGTTTAAAAGAATACAGTTTGTGTGTTGTTATATCGGGGCATAAGCTAGCTGGCGGCTGGGGTGCCGGGGATGCAGCCCCTCCGCTCCTATTACTACAGAGGCAGGAGGATCTCTATGAGTTCGAGGTCAGCCTGGTCTACAACAGCTAGTTCCAGGACAGGCTTCAAATCTACAGAGAAACCTGGTCTTGAAAAAACAAAAACAATAAACAAACAAACAACAAACAAAAAAGAACAACTAAAATCTTATATTGTCTTATTTTTTATAGGATGTTTATATTGCACCACTAAGAGTACTAAACTCTGGAACATGTACCATCATAATAACCTCTCCTAAATTAAGGAAACAAAAAGATGTTTCCATGAAATTCCCATTACCAGATACCACATTCTGGGCAATTTTACACCATCCATGTATCTCTCATGAGACTTTCATTGTTGTGTCCCTTTAAAAGCCTTCTGTGTTCTCCACTAGGTGAAAAGTAGAATTCTTATGTATTTTCCCAGGGCCAACTGGCACACTCTGTTCTCATGTTTATGTGCAGAATTGCTTTATTCCATCCTTTGTCCTCTTTTATTTAGACTTCCCAAAATAAAACACTGAGGGCAGTAAGATAGTAAATGCCAAGCCCTTGACCTGAGTTTGAGCACCAGAACTCAAGGTGGAATTGTTCGCCCAGTCTTGCACAGCTGTCCACTAGCAGGCACAAGTACACCACAGCACATTCACTTGAACAGCCCACACATAATAGCTTATTCCTTTCAAAGATAAAAATAAATATAGCACTCAAGTTTATATTTGATTGAAGTGAAAGTGTTCTAATCATAAATGTCTGTACCTGACCTCAGTTGCTATCAGACTAAATTAAAATATATGAACCTTTGAAAATGGGTTTTTAAAACATGTTATTTACATGGTCATTTATGCTCATTATCAATAAAATGATCCAAGATACAAAAGTTCAAGCAGATCATCATTATTGTCATTTCAGTTACACAAGTATGGTGCTTGCTTTGAACTAAAATGATTTCATGCTCCTTCTAAATTCTTTGGTGGTATAGTCAAATCTTAAAATTACTAAATCCAATCATTTTAGTTGTCTATTGACAACTAATAAATGAATTTTGCAAGTTATTATATCTAATGATCATTTCATTTAATTTAGACTTTTAAAAATCTAACGTAGATTTCTGGGTTTTTTGGCCTAGTAAGGCACACTTAAAATGGGACACAGAAATGTGAGACACTAGAATCTTTTATCTAACCCCCATGAACCAAAATTCATAATATATTGTTCTCTTCAAAGGACATTCATAAAATGACTTAAGGTTTTGTGCGGGGGGGGTGTTTGATTGTTTGGTTGGTTGTATTTTGTTTTTTTTGTTTTGTTTTGTTTTGTCACGTGAGTATGAAATGATCTGCATTCCTCGTAGTCTGAAGAAACTGCAACACTCTCACTGGTTTGACATTGACATTACACCTTTGAATTATGGACCACAAACCTCAGTCTATTTTCAACTCTGAAAGGGGGTCCTATTAATTCCATTTTTTCATTTTTTCCTCTTAGTGGTTATTTGTATTATCTTCTAGTTCATGTATTTATGTTTAGTTGTTTTATTTCTTCAGATTATTGCATAATGTTTGCCTTCTTTTCCATGCTGGGGATCACACCAAGGACCTCATGCAAGTGCTCCAAGGGCAGTGATCAAACATTGTTCTGTTTCCCAGCCTTGGTTTTAACTTGGTTGGAAATTCATGTTTTCTGGCAGCAGGTATAACTGGCAGGAAATTTTGCAATTCCATTTTACTCCTATCCCATTAACATTGAGAACAATATTTCAAATTCTTCACAGTAAAATCTAAGACCTGCATATACTTCCTCCACAGTATAAAGGCGAAACATACAGTATAATTAGACATCAAGATATTAATATGCAGAAGCTAATATAGAGGTGTTTCTATAGAAGTCAATGGCTGAGCACTTGTGTGGTATCTCAAAATGTGTTAAAGATTTGTTGAACCGTTTATTCAAGTGTTCTATGATATTTATAGAGCCCTGTCCATGTGCCAGAAGCAGGGGAATGCACTAGAAACAAGACAGGACTCAAAAGCCTGCTGTCCAGGGATTCAATTACTTTTTCATACCCAGTTCTTCTTTCTTTTTTCCTTCCTTCCTTCTTTCCTTCCTTCCTTCCTTCCTTCCTTCCTTCCTTCCTTCCTTCCTTTCTTTCTTTCTTTCTTTCTTTCTTTCCATCTGTGTGTTTGTCTGTCTGTCTTTTTTTCCTGTTTTTGATTTTTTGATTTGTTATGGGTTTGTTTTTTTTTCAGCTTGATTTCTGGCTTTCTCTTGTTCTAGTGACATTGCAGATATTGGGAAGAGTTCACATTAGTATGAATTAGAAAGACTGGTTTTCCATGTAGGGCAGACTGGACAGAAAAGAGCATAAAGTGTAGCATGGTGTGAAAGAACAGGAGGAGAGGGCATGATGCGAAAGGGTCTCTTACTTCTCTGTCAGCCTCTGTCCTCCTTCTTACTGTAGGTTTGGTGGTTTGAAGAAGAGGACTTTGAGAAAAGTGAAAAGTATATAAGGTTTGAACATGACCTTCAGCTCTGGAAAGCCTTTATTGCTTCTGTTTGTATGCCAATTGCTCTGAGCTGGTGACACTGACTTTGTCTCTATATAAAAGACCACACTGTATTGCTGGCTATGAGTCAGCCCTGTTTTTTCTGGGATATACAAGCCAAGAATCTCTTTTTGAAACAAATGTTGACAATGAAAATATGTCTTTTCCCCCACAGCTGACTCTCTGAGTTGATTAAACAATTTCTTTTATTCTTCTGTATCACTATAGCCTACATTTAGCCTACAATGGTCACTAGCATCTCTGAATCACAGTTAGTGAGCAGGAAAAACCCTATATTCTAATCACTCTGGAAGCTGAGGTAGAAGGATGGCTTAAGTTCAGGACTTTGAGAAACCATCTCAAGAATGAATGAATGAATGAATGAGAAAACATAGATAATGAAAATTATCCTTTTTCCATCTTAAACCATTTTAAACCGCCTATACAAACAGAGGAAGGTTAGATCACAGGACATACATGGTCTTTATTATCCCTACTATTTGTATAATATCTGAACTTACATTGTCATCAATAGTAATAGCACTTCTAGGGAAAATGATGGTTACCCTTTGGGGCTCTTTTTTTTTTTTTTTTTTTTTTTTT
>NW_026067903.1:9402499-9491041 GCF_014885135.2 Alexandromys fortis | reverse complement strand
TGTGTGTGTGTGTGTGTGTGTGTGTGTGTGTGTGTGTGTGTATACATACACACACACACACACACACTCCCTTCAGGACTCAGGGATTGTGCAGAAAGGAAGTTGGAAAGATGATAGAGTCAGAAGCAGGGGACCACTCCTAGGCAAAAACATCTTCCAGGTACAAGAGGGGGGAAGCACATATGAGCTCGCACAGATGGTGACATCACAAGTTCAAGTCAGACAAGTAAGAGCACAGTGAAGAGAACAAAGTCCCACTCCAAACCAACAAGCTACTCTCAATGGCTATCTCCTAGGAGATGTAAAGATCAGCTTTCTCCAGTGACACTGGGTTTATCAACCATATCCCAGGGCCCATACTCTGAAGTGTTTGTCCCCCAAAATGTGCTGCATTTATGTTTCGGTTGTTGTTGTTGGTATGGTAGGGTGTTTAGAGACTTTGTTTTTTGTCTTGTTATGTTTTGTTTTGCTGGATTTGGGGGTTTCTGAGAGAGAGAAAGAACGTAAGTTCAAATTGGTTAGGAGGAAGGGTGAATCTAGGGGAATGTTGTAAGGAGGCTGTTTGTTTTGTTCCCGGCTGCTGAGCCCCGAAATAATCACATAGAAACCATATTATTTAAATCACTGCTTGGCCCATTAGCTCTAGCTTCCTATTGGCTAACTCTTACTTCTTAATTTAACCCATTTCCACTAGGGGAATATAGGAGAGGACAAGAAATATGATCAAAATATACTGCATGGTAAGTTTAAATAACCAAAAACAAATTAAAAATAAGGCAATTATCATGTTTCTAGACTAGGGTTAAAAACTTAACAATGTAAGCTGAATCAACATAGAGGATGAGGTGTTATAGAAGAAACACTAGTTTTCTGTATGTTAAAAAAAAAGAATAGTGAGGACTGTTTACCCATAATGGATAGCATGGAAAACTAAAAAAACAGAAGAAAATTGCTTCACATTTTTTTTAAAATTATATATGAGGAGAAAAAGAGAGAAAGAAAACATTTATAAAAGGTGATGCTTGGACATTTTCAGTGTTCCTGGAAACTCTTTCTAATACAGTGTCAAGAGGCTCAGTGCAGCCTCAACACCAGCTGTAAGAAGGAAACCATCAGAACTAAATGGATCCAACTGCCAATAAATGGAAAATCTTCTACATAGTCAGAAAAAAAAAAGGTGCATTTGTGCAAGGTTACAAAGAGATGGATAATGTCTATAAAGACTTCTCTAACAAATGATGAGTGCAGCCATAATGGAGCAATTTTCAAAGTTTTCAAAGAAACGAGAGAGAGAGAGAGAGAGAGAGAGAGAGAGAGAGAGAGAGAGAGGAGCAGCTTGAAGATCTGTAACTTTAAAAGCATCTTTCAGAAATGAAGATGAAACCAGCATTTATGCAGACATACAAAGTTGAAATAATTCATCAGCAGCAGACTGAAACTACAAAAATCATTTTCAACAGTTCATTAAGCAGGAAGAACACAGTCTGGCGGATGAGAACGGGGCCTACACAGGAGGGAACAGCAATGGAAGGAAATCTGCGTAGGGCGCTCTCCAGACCAGGAGAGGTTCATATCTTATACTCAATTACAGGTGACAAACATGCAGAAAGAATTTTTTCTGGGCTGGACATGCCATCTCCTAAACAATACACACAATTACATAAAATATGTTAATTTAGAGATTATTTAAATTGAAGGGTTGTGTAGGATATATGCAAATGGCAAGTCATTTAATACTAGGAATTTGATTATACACAGGAGTTTTAGAATTAAACCTCTAAAGATACAGAGAAATAACTGTATCATTTTATGAAAATTGATTGTTTAGGCAAAGTTATAGTGTTATTTCAGAGCACTAGAGACAATTGGATTGGCTATATTATCAGAAAAAAATGTTTTAGGGCATTGCATAGAGCAGCAATGAAGATAGTCTTTTATTATATGGACTCAACTAATAATTAATACTATCACAGCTGAGGTTTATGGTGCAAGTCTGTAATCCCAGAGGAAGCTGTGGTTCCAGATCGCAGGTTCAAGCCAGCTGTGACAACCAATGAACACAAAGTGTGGTGAGCAACTTAGAGAGACCCTGTCTAACAATAAAAAAATAAATAAATAAGAAATAAAAATAAAAAAAACAGAAAGCGGCAGAATATATCTCAGTAGTATAGTGCTTGCTTAGCAAGAATGAGGCCCTGCGTTCAACCTATTAATAAAACAACAACAATAATAATAACAATAATATCACTAAGCATAAATATTTAATCTAATAATAAATCTTCCAACGCCTTCAGCAAAAATAGAAACATAGAGGAACTGCAATCAGAAACGCCCGAATCAACAATCATAGGAAAATTTTAATAAATTGGTATCATCGAGAATGTAGATAGTTTGAGGAACACTGCCCACTCAGACAAGCTAAGCATATAGACCTTTTCAGCAGTGGGCATCAACACTGCACATTGTTTTCAGATGTACATGGAGCAGAAGAGCAGTGAACATGGATTACTACTCAGTAAGAAAATGAGAACGGCCACTGAGGGCCGCTGAGATGGAGATGCGTCTTCAGACTGTTGCACTAAGTGAAAGGTAGTAATTAAAGAGTGACCGCTCTGTGCTATTGCATTTAGGAAAGCGGGGAGAAAATGCAGACCAATCACAGTAACAGAAAGCAGATCTATTGTTGCCTTGAAATGAGCTGGGGAGGGAAGGGAGAGGAGTTACATAGGGGCAGGGGGAGAATTAGAAGCAAATAGGTGGATTCAGGTGATTCTGGTAAGGAGTTTCAAAATACTGATGCAAATCTCTGCTGTTTAGTTGTTTCTTTGTTGTCTGTCTGTTTCTTTGTTCATTTTGGGTAACTTGATACAAGATAGTGGTCTGCTAGGAGGAAATATTAATTGACAAAATACTGCCATGATGTCAACCTGTAAGCAAGGCTTTTTGATTAATGATTCAAATTGGTTTTTATTAACGATTCAAGTGGCAGGGCTCAGTCTACTATGGGGGATGCTGCCCTTGAGCAGGTGGTCCTGAGTTGAATAAGAAACCCGACTGAGCAAGGTGACATGGGGAGCAAGTCAGGAAGCAGCACTCCTCCATGGCCCCTGCCTCCAAGTTTCTGCCATGAGCTCTGCCCTGGCTTCCACAGTGATGGAGTGCGACATGAGAATTGTAAGACAAAATCAACTCCTTCTCCCCAAAGTGCTTTCAGTCATGATGTTTTATGACAGCAATAGAAACCCTGACTAAGACAATACCTTTGTTAATTATAAAATCAAAAGCATTTATGCAGAAACCAGTAAGATGTACTTTTATTTTTAGGGTATATAATCTTTCAGCCCAGTGCACAGTTTCTAAATCCTGAGCAGCATTGCCGGGTTTGAACTGTTGCTGATGAAAGATACCCAAGACTCCTCACACATCAACTCTGAGACATCTGTGTCATAACCATGTAATCAGTGCTACACATATACTTGATAATTGGTACCCTAATTAATGAGTGTAGCCATAAAACCATGTTTATCCAAACTGTCTATCTGGCTTAGAACATGGGTCACTGAATAAATTTTCCCGACCAAAGCTTGTCGGTAATATTGGCAACGTATGAAAGATCATAGTCACACTGATGTATCACCCTTCCTAAGAGGAGTCCTGGAGCCACTGAGATTCTGCTTATGGCACTGAAGGATGAAGACATCAGAACAAGAGCAGGTTTGCAAAGGATCGGTTCAGTGGCCTTTAGCTCCTTCTACTCAAGAAAGTATGTACCGGACCTTGAAATCAGAGACCCCCCACCCCTGTCTTGCCTCCCAAGTGCTGGGATTAAGCACATGTACAACTACCGTTTTGCTATGACAGCATTTCAAACCCGGGTGCATCTCCCCACTATGTTTTATCTCCACAACAACTGTACTTCTGAATGTAATCTTTGAATATACCCGTGTCACTCTCGGGAGACACTTATATAGTATTCATGACAAGATTTTAAGCATAATTACTCCTGGGGAAAAAGTCTTATCCAAATCAAGTGATGCTTGAGGATTCCTGAGAGCAGATGTGGTCACATTACCCACGGTGGACGTGAACCTACTTCACCAACTTACATGCTAATTCTGGGGTGTAGAACAAAGATTTGGGCACTTCTTCCATGCCCCCTCTTCCTATCTCCTGTCCTTCCCACGCAACCTAAGAAGAAAACAAACACCCCTTCACTACACATACAAATGAGCAAAAGATCCTATTCATTAACTCAGCTAATCTGCCTACGATTGCAATGGTTTTTCCTTAAAGATGTTTTACATGCCCAGAACACCACTCTTTCTACCCCCTGGGAGTGGTAAAGCCAGTAAAGTAGCATTCACTGGCACAACAGCTATGACCAGGAACACCCAAAGTAGCAAGCTTTTTCAGATCACCAGTCCCCAAATCATAACACGGAGACTTATTATTAGTTATAAATACCTAGACTTATCATATGTTTAGCTGTTATGACTTAATTTAACCTGTTTTCTATTCATTTATGTTTTATCTCAAGACTTTTTATCTTTCCTTCATTTAAGTACATCCTACTCTGTGTCTGACTGGCACACCCACCTTTACAGAGTTAAAGCAATATTCTGCAACATAAACCAATGTAACACATCTTTACATAGTTAAAGTGTTATTCCACAACACCCAACCTAAGCTGAACACAAGCCTCTTTCCAGAGTTTAAAAACCGAGGCTAAATCAAATTTCCACCACAATCAGGCACCATATATTGCCAGTTAAACTGGAGTTTTTCTTGCAGTGGGGTCTTAGAAAGAATTTTAAATGAAATCAGAAGGAAATTAGAGGAGAATTTTATTAAAGTTTGAAAGGAAAGCAACAGGGCAAGCAAGCTATAAGGCATGGCAGCTGCCTGGAGAAGAGAGATGGAGAAAAGAAATAAAAAGCTATTCTTGTTCAAGTTCATATCCACGAGGACAGAAATGTTCAGCAGTGAAGTTCAGTAAACAGTTGCTTGTCAGAAGGGGATCCAGGTCAGAGAAATCAAGTAAACAGCTCAAAGTACAGAAGATCATGGGCTTTGGCCAGTGTCTAAAATAAAAGGATAGAAAGGAAGAAAAGGGAAAGTTATGAGTGAGTTCTGTGATCCAATAAACATGCAAGACCTACAAGTGGTAGAAAATGTGCAAATGTCTGCATCTGAGGGAGGGCAGTGCTTTCTGGAAAGGAAAAGCATCATTTCATTAATAGAATAATTAATCTTCCCTCTCCTCAGCGGGTTTTGGGGTGAAGCAGATTCTTGTTGGAGGAGAGACGTGATAAATGCTATGATTTTGCTTTTTTTATAGTTGAATGAAATCATGTGTATTTGTCCCACCTTTTTAAAGAATCAATTGTTGATGGACAGGCAGGCTCATTTTGATTCCTAAGTGTGGTGTTCGATGCAGTAGTAAACACAGATATGCAAGTATGTGGTATGCTGACTTGGAGACCAGGCAAATCTCTTCCTAAGTATACATCTGTATATAATGATGATGGCTCCAACCACGGCAGTCTTATTATTGACCTAGCCTACATCATCAATCAGACCTGCATTGACTCAGAGTTTCAATTGCGATTTATGTGCCTTACTTCAAAATCGCTGTTATTGTTTATTTTGCATTTTTGACTGTGTTGGGTTTTTGTTTGTTTGTTTCTTCTTGTTATTTGGTGGGGTAGTTTGTTTTGTTTTGCTCCATCTTGTTATCTCAACTCAAGGTCCAGTATATATTCATGCTAAAGTCTTTTTATCAATCATATTGTGACAAAATTCAAAGACCTTAACGAGGCCTCTGATTTAAAATGCAGTTTTTGAGCTCAGAAGTGACACTTGTTACTGAACCAAATGGCCTGAGTTTTATCCTAAATATACCTGGTGGCTAGAGAAAGCCAGATGATTCAAGTCACAAAATAGAAAAGCATACGAGATGTCTACAAGTAACAGTTACAGACAAAAGAAAAGACCGATGACAGACTTCTTCAATAAAAATAATACCACGTACAAAATTAAAGGTCATTGTCTCTTTCCCCTGTGGCTGAGATTGAACTGAAGAAGAAAATAGACAGTAACCAGGTTTTTGGTCAGCTGAATTCTGTCCCCCAGTGCTCTCTACTCAGAATCTACTCAGAGCACCGTGAATCTACTCAGAGCTGCGTTAATATAAAATCAAGAAAATTAACATTGGATATAATTAGGAGTTGAGTTTCTAGCCACAGTGCACTCCTTGATCACATCTGACTAACAACTACCATAGTGAAAATCACACAATAGGAACCCAGCCATCATGAAATGACCTACTGGGCAGCACATTAGCATACATAAACTCTCTGAGGTGGAAATAAGAGAGACCTGTTAACAATATGAACTAGCGTTGTGGCAAATTAGAAAAATATAAAGAATGGCTACACAAAACTGAGTAATTCAAATAATGCAGTGGTTTAAATTGTCCTTTGTTGAAAATTTGGGTTCTATATGGCCACTGAATATTTTCAGCCCCAACGACTCACACAGGTCATGTAAAAATGTAAGGTCATGTGAAAATGTTCAGTAGAGCAAAGTGTGTGCACAATACATTTGAAGCAGTTTCCGATGGAATTGTTCAAAGAAATCCCATGTAAAACTTAAAGTAGGTTTGGGTAGACAAAGGAGGGCTTTCTAGATTCAAGTAAGACCCAGCGTGTATTGTCTGGATGGTCTTATTGTTTCTTATTTTATTGTTTGTTGAATCCTGGCTAGAGTATCTTCAAGAGCAGTCTATTAAAAATCACCACTGTTCTGGGCATGAAGGTCAGTGTCTGTGATCCCAGCCACTTGAGAGCCTGGGGCAGGAGAATTGCTTTATCTGAGGAGTTTGTGAACTGTCTAGGTAAAGAACAAAACCCCACTTCGTAAGAAGAAAGGAAATGGCTTAGATCTGAATTTAATTTCACAGTTTGGAGTTCCTATACACGCAAGGTGAGATATTTTATTATGCATGTTTTAGTTAACTTGAACACTTGCATTATATATATGTATCAATCCACTCTTAGGCTTTAGGAAAAGTATTCACTAAAATCAGATTAATAAAGCTATCATGACTAAGATTAGAATCATGTTTTAGAAGGAAACTCAGCTTTTATCAAGGAAGTAACAAAAGGTTAAAGATGAATACAAGGGCATTGCCACATCTTGATGTATTTTTAATCACTGGGATCCCAGAAGAATTTCAAATGCCTTCCTCTTGGAGTAATAATAAAAATGTAACCAATAAAAACTCATAAAAATGAAGATGCCAAACGGCTTTAGTTATTTCATTTCTATATTATTTGCCTTACACAATTTATTGGAAAGTAACAGTTATGTGAAAAATTGAAGAAATGTGTTATTTATTAATGTAAGCAATAGGTTCTTCAATTGCTTTATAATTAGAAAAATTTTATTAAAGACCTAAACTCCATTTTTAGGGAGGACTGAAAAATATTAAGATACATTATGTTAGAATGTTCTTTGTTTTAAAAGATATATGATTACCTTCTCAATGAACAATCTCATATTACTAAGCATAACAGAGGTTGTTTTGGGTGCTGTTTATATGCTATGCTCCCTCTACTCCATCTTCTGCCATAGCCATGTTAAATTAGAGTCTCTGAATAAAACTGTTTATGATGATGTCAGCATCTTGAGATGACAGATTAAAGCAACAATATAAAACATACTAGAAGATGGAATGACCTTCAGTGCTTATGGATCAGAAGAATTAATTTTGTGACATGCCCATACTACTGAAGGAAATGAGCGGTTTCAATGCAATTCCCAACAAATTCCCAGAGTCATTTTCTTTAGAAACAGAGCGGTCCTAAGAAAGGAGCTACCAAGATATGTGAGTCGGTGCCACACAGATGTGCGAGGCTGAGTTTCAATCTCCAGCACACACATAGATGCGCGGTGTGACAGTACACAGCTGCAAGGCCAATGCCAGGGAAGACAGCGGGAAAGCAGACTCTGGAGCACACGTGACATCGGCCTCGCTAATGGATGTCCTCCTCTTCAGTGAGAGATCCAGACTCAAAAGATGACTTACAGAAGAACACAGCCAACAATTTTTGACCTACACACACAAGTTCATACACATACACACACACACACACAATTCATTTGGGAGCACAAAGGACCCCAGATAGCCAAAAGCATCTCTGGGCAAAAGTAATCATGGTAGTGGAAATACCACCATAGTTGATTTCAATTGTGTCTCTGTGTGTGTGTCTTATTCATGTGTATGCAGCCCATGAATGTGGGTGTTAAAGACATAGGTCAAAGTTGAGTGTCTTCCTCTCACTCTCGACCTTGTTTTTTGAGACCAAGCCTCTCAGGGAACTTGGAGCTCAACAACTGGCTAGACTGATTAACCAGAAGCCCCCAGAATGTTCCCATCCCAGCCTCCCAACACTGGCATGCTGCCACAGCCAGCTTTTTAATGGAAGTGCTGGAATCCAAACTCAAACTGTTATACTTAGGCACCAAGCACTCTACCCACTGAGCCATCTCTCCATTCCTGTACCCACTGAATCATCTTTCCATATCTAGATGTTTATTAAAATACTTCAAAGCAGATTTGCCTCATGACCCAGCTAGCTGTACCACCCCTGTGTATTTACCTAAAGGACACCAAGTATCACAGAAGATACCTGCACATCAGTGTTCACTGTTACACTATCCACAACAGCTAAGCCTCTAGCATCATCCCAAGTGTACGCAAGCAGAGGAAAGGATCAAGAATATATAGAACATAGACAGTGGAACTTTTAAGCCATATAAATGAATGAAGTTATATCATTCCAGCAAAATAATGAAGCCCCAGATAGTCATAAAATCGACAATGAAGCCAGTCTCAGAATGACAAAGGTTTGATTGCTTCTGTTTGTAGTCCTAGGTTCTGTACAGAGACAGAAAATCATGTGTGTACATATGGTATAAAAGTATAACTACACTGTCTAGACTCTAGAGAGAGATGCAGTTAACAGTCAATGGGAAGAGGAAGAGAAGGGATACGAGAAGGTAATTTGTTCCATATATATTTGCATGGGAATGTCCTCTGTAGCACAGCTCCATGGACATTGTGTGTACACATGAAATTTTGCAATAATAAATATTTAAAAGACACCATGCAGCTGCAGCCTCGCATGGCCGTGTAAGAAATTGGTGTTAGGCTTCTTTGCAAAAGCCTGCCTCCTCCGTGTGCCAGCCTCCCACATTCCTGTGATTACCAGGTCTTTGCTGTGTCATTGCCCTTGCTTTCATCTTTAACCTTTTGGTACTTAACCAACGAAAAACACGAGTTATCTCCTAAAGCTTGTTCGTGTTCTTCGTCCTGACAGCATTCGCAATTTTCTGTCTTTTAGCAGCGGGGTGAGCTAGTAGGTCTTAGAGACTATTGCCTCTGACTTCTAATCTCTAAGGCAGGAGCCTCACAGTATGGAGTGCAGGGAGCATTACCACACTGAAATAAAAGCATTAGCGCCTGGCACCACAGGACTATAAGCTGGCACCGTATTGGTCATAGGTCTGTTAGTCAACTCGACTTACCATAATGCTGTTGGATTTTTAACATGTCTAACAGAATTCAGGAAAATGAGGATAGAGAAACCCTACTTAGAATAGAATCGTTTCAAAAACCACAATGTTAATATCCTCTTGTAGTGTTCTAGAGAAAAATAGCTACAATGTTCTAGGAGACTTAATTTTAATTATAGCCTTGGAACACTCTAATTAATGAAGTTTTCCTCTGTCTCCACCAAGCCCCAAATTTTATTATTTTTATTAATGTAGGTTTCGTGCTGCCATTTGTATTATATAGCCTTATTACTAGCAGAAAATTAATACAACAGCTAATGATTAAGAATCACCTACTTGGAAACCTAGGTCACAAATAGTTTAATCAACAAAAATAATTAGGTGAGCCGTGGAACGTGTGCAACTTTGGAAATTAATTATCAGCTCTTCCTTTCAGAAACTGGAAGTTGGCTTGAAATTAATATATTTTAGGGGAAAAATTAAGATTCTGCATTGTCTTAAGAGCCTCACTAAGTATATATGTCTGAGTTTAGGTAATAGCATGCCATGCTTGGCAATGTTTATTGCTAATAATAGATAGGAAAGGGTCACAGGGCAACATTCTTACAGGTAAAGTATTATAGGAATCTATGAAACAAAAGGACTGCTGAAAAGGGAGGAATCTATTAAATTATAATTATGACATAAACACAAGGGTACGTGCCATAATCTACTCACCTAATTTTCAAATACTACACAAACATGAAAATTCTACAATGAATAGTCTGCCTGTTCTCAACCATTAATCCCTGTTGCAGGATTTGATCCTTGTGAGACATAATCTGCCCTGGGCTCTGACTGTCCCTGCACTTTCTTCCCTGCTAGGACAAGGACACCCGAGCCTGGTTTCTCTATTTGTTCTCTGCTGTCTAAGACGATTCATGCCACTAGCAAAGCTGAGCATCAGGCAGCCTTCCCTAAAGAGGGCTTATTTGGAAATCTTCTGTAGTTGACTTTTTTTCGTGTAAGGCATTCAGCTTGGCCAGCTGCCTTGGCATAAAAGGCACGAAGAGACTGAAGCCAAATGAATATACAACTCACTGCAGATCCCTTTGCTGTAAGTAGGAAAACCCCATGTTCTAATCTTAGAGCCTATGCCGTGGGCTACTGTCCAGAAAACAAAATCAGAAGGGTTAACTTGTAAGTACATAACAGTGCCTTAACTTGCAGAATTCTTGAAATATTCTCATAAAACTACACAATAACTTGAAGATAAAACACTGCATTTTTTTACAGTACACTGACTATTTTGTATAAATTTGTAGGATACAAAGTGATATGATTTGTGAATACACTTTAAAATAATTTTGAAATAAACTTAGCTATCACCTCAAATACTTAACATTTTTGAAATAACATTTAAAATTTTCCCTTGGGAACTGTGAAATCATGACCTTTTACTAGCTGTTCTCACCACGTTGTACAATAGAAGTAAAGACTGCTCTGTGCTTCCTGTGTGAGATTTTGTGCTTGTTAACAATTACCTCCCACCATCCCCATGCCTACCCTCTGTAACAACCCTTATTCCTGTTCCTGTGAGTGAAATTGTTTTAGTTCCCAGTTTAAATGAGAGCATGTCATGTCTGTCTTTATGTATTTCTCTACTCCTCTATTCTGTGGTCTCTAAATACATGTTTGTGGCATGTGAGTTCAAGTGTGCTCATTAGGACAGAATATTTTTCACTTCATTTACATATATATGTATCTATGAATGAAACATTGTCGTTTTATCTTCTCTGGTAAATTTATGAATTTGCATTAGCTTCCTTAGAGATTTAGTAATATAGAACACTGGGTCATGTATGCTGGGCTGTCAGGGGTATTCTGGTGGTAAATGTGTAAGCCCACATACAAGAAGCACTGGATATTGCTAGCTTACATACTAAAGAAGTGGTGACTATAAAATATTGGAATTTTATGTTGTTTCTTTTATAAAATTTTATGTATATCTTACTATTAGAACTATTACATGAGTATTTATAGTAAGAGGTGTGCATGTACAAAGCAGTCTGCATTTTATTGTTTAAATCATTAAGCTAAGAAAGGAACAAGCATTTAAGAATTACAAATTAACCACACTTAACTAATAAATGTCAAGTTCCCATTTGACTGGCTAATTACATTCAATAATATTAAAGGTCATTATTTGCAAGTTGCTTCACTGCCTAGTGTTTTAATTTTTAGTGACAGATTTATGGTTCTGACCCTCATAATTAAATTACTTAATTCTAAATGTTTTATGGCTTTGTTATTATTGATTGTTGAATTTATTTTCTTTTTAGCTTCCTTGCTTTAGAAATTACACAATATTTCCTTTTATTTGTTTTGTTTAAATATCCATTGACTTTTTCCATAATGTATAACCATATGCTAAATCTGTCACCTTCTAATTTAAAATGTAAATGAAAATATATGTAGATATCAATATGAATTAACTTTGCAATTGAGAGACCTGGGGACATGTCTCCACAGTTAAGAAAACATACTGCATAGGACCTGGGTTCAGTTCCCATCACCCACATCAGACTGCCGAGGACTACATGTAACTCCATCTCTAGATATTTCAGGACCTTCTTCTGACCTTCATAGGCACCTGCATGCACACACATGGTCTACACACATATAGGCAACCCTCATCACATACACATAAAATGACAATGAATAAATCTAGAAGCCCAAGTGATTTTTTTGTTAAACCATCATAGTATGCAAACACCTGGTATTCTAAGACATTTCACTTTTCTTTATATTGGAAACTTCCGATCTGTGTATTTTAGTCTTAGTGTTAGACTGCACTAAGCTGCTGATATTCGATCACTGGACCTACAACACTCATCGCTTTCTATGGTCCAATTTAACTTTTGCAACAGGAAGACTGTGCACAGAGCAGTGGCATAACATTTGTATGCTAATATATAAATTTTATGGTTTGTGTGGATAAACACGTGGCTTCTTGTCATACTAGACAATGCTTTACCCTAGTCTGTACCCAAATCCTGTGTGTTTCTGATACAATGAACATTCAAACTTGAGTGAATATTTTTTCTTTAAAATGTTTATCATTTCTTTGTGCTACAAACTGTCAAACATTTTCCTCCATCTGTTTTTAAATGTGTTTGCTTTATTGCTCTCTACATTCACCGTCAGTGGCTCATGGAAACTTATTTCTCCTCTCTAACTTGAGCTACGTTCCCCTCATCCTTCATACTTTCTTTCCTTAAGTGACAAGAAAGCTTCAAACTTCATGAATGTAACAGTATATAAACAGTTCTTGAGCAATCTTATATTGGGTATGGTGTATTTTACAGCTTTCATATAATTAAATTCCTGTAATAAGATTATAAGGTGGCTGATATCATTTTACCAACATAGGAGTCAAGAGCAGAGAACCATGGTGGTATTTCTACACTGGAATTGGCAGTTTTGGCAGGAACCCCCCACATGAAGGCAGGATGAAGCTGGAGTCATCACCCCTTGGTTGTGAGCCACAGCTCCATGTCCAATTTCTAGAACACTCATTTTCTTCCAGCCCCTTCAGAAAGCCAGGTTTATTCAGGGAGGATTGACCTATGAATAATTTATGATTTTGTTTGGAATGCTTAGGCTGGACTATTGGCAAACACATTGTTTGTGTGACTGTGAACTAATTAGTGACCATTGGCTGTTTTGCAGAACTATTTATTTTAAACATCTACACACATCGAAGCACACTAATGAACATTCATGCTTATAAAAAATTGGTACTAAAAGTTGTTTCTAAAAATATTCCAAATATTAGAAAACAAAAATAGTGTGTAGATATTAACTTTTTTTATTCATTAGTAACTAATTTGTAGGAAGAGTTGAACCTTACACTTCATGAAATTGTGTATTAACAGAGAACCTGTCTCTCTAGTCTAAGAATTTTCTGTGTAATATTTTTACAAAAGTAAACGTGTACGTGTGAAATAAAATACAGTAGTCCCCCCAGAGTTAGCTCCTTGAGGAGTTCATGGTATTCTCAAAAAGGGCTGGGGTGGGGTGATGCTACAAAATTCTACAAACCTCTCTGGGTTTGATTGCTACAAAATTCAACAAACCTCTCTGGGTTTGATTGATTTGAGACAAGCTGTATCCAGCTAGTAAAAGACTATTTTCTTGTGCTGCATTAAGAACTCAGTATACATTTATCAGATGACTACCATATGGAATATACTATATTAACTACCACAGGCCTCAAAAAAATGGGCAACTGTGGTATGATCCTTTTTTTTTTTTTTTTTTTTGAGACAGGGTTTGTCTGTAGCTTTGGAGCCTGTCCTGGAACTTGCTCTGTAGACAAGGCTGGCCTCGAGCTCACAGAGATCCACCTGTCCCTGCCTCCCAAGTTCTGGGATGAAGGGTGTACGCCGCCACTGCCTGACTATGTATACTCCTTTTTCTTTAAAGGAGTCAAACTTATAAAACCAAAAAAACTGAAAAAAACATGTGTGTAGACACTGTAGGTATCAGTGACAGTAAATGGTGGGTGATAATAACTCAGAGGTCACTACATGCATGCTTGGAAACTATTAAAAAAAACTTTTTTAAGACACTATCACATAATATGACCTTGAAGAATAAATAGAATTTCAACACAGAGAACTGAAAACACAAGAATCCAGGGTATCAGTGTCATAAAAACAGGGACTTACCCTGACCCCTGGCTCAGATAGCTGGTTCCATGGTATATAAATTGAATATGCAAGATAAAAATACCAGAATCCTTTTCAATCCCTACCTTTTATTCAAAGAAAAAGTATAAAAAAAATCCTGAGTAAGACTGTAAGAGGAATGTAGCCACGCTGTTTTTTGTAATTATTTGGTGGAAGAGTCAAATCTTTAGAGACCTGTTGTAGGTCAGCTCAGTCCTCTCATGACCCACTGTGGTGGATTCCATGGACAGTGTCCTGAGATGCTCTATGATAGCTCTTGAAAAAGAAACATCTGGCCTGGGAACTGTGTCAGCAAAAGAAGAAAGTTGATTCTTGGGTTATGAAGAGGCTGCTTAAACTAGCTGCACTGTGGGAGCCCTCTCCACCCCCCATTAGTAATGCATGTGTGTACCTGAAGTGAAATCATCCATTTGTAAAAGGTAGATATGATGAAGTCAAGTCAAAGTCAAAGTAAGAAGAATCACATAGGCCCAAAGGATACATTACAGTTCTAATCTATGATACAAACTTGATTAAGAGGCCTTAACCTTCAAGGATAGAAATGTCTGGACTAAGAGAGCTATTGATATATCCAGAACAATGGAAGGGGAAGTATAAAAAGCAGAGCACGATGAATATTTAGAGCTCCATGTATGGAGCACTACTGTTTAGTCACTCATAAGAATGAAACCCCATCACTTGTAGTAAAGCGTGTGTAATTGGAAGATATTAACTTATATGAACCAGCACAGCCAAAAAAATGCTGCACATAATGTCATATGGGCGATGGTGGTGCACGCCTTTAATCCCAGCACTCGGGAGGCAGAGGCAGGCAGATCTCTGTGAGTTCAAGACCAGCCTGGTCTCAGAGCTAGTTCCTGGATGGGCTCCAAAGCCACAGAGAAACCCTGTCTTGAAAAACAAAACAAAACAAAGCAAAACAAAAAAAAAATGTCATATGTTGAATCAAACATTTCCACCTGAATGTGCTCTCACGCTCATGTCAGATAGACAGGGTGAGGGAAAGTGGGCACAGGGAGGCTGCATTCCAACAGTGTGTGTTGTGGGCATCTGTGGAGCAATGAAACACTAAATGTCAGTAACACGTACAGTTAACACACAGTAATTGAAACCTAATAAGAGACAACAACAAAGAAAAAGACCATCAACAACTGAGAAAGCATCCAGAAAGTGAAAGAAAATAGAATATCATATATAAGCAGAAGAACTTCTCAACATCAATATGTAGTGGAACAATCAGAAAACATTAATTCAGAACTCACAAAGGTTAATTGAAAATTTATTTCCATAAACCTATTTCCATGGTTTTGTTGCAAATTTTGTGTTAGTTTACAAAAGAATAAATTTCATTGACTGTCTGAGTCAGTGTTTAATTGCTGTGAAGACACACCATGACCATGGTATCTCTTACAAATGAAACATTTAATTGGGGTTTGCTTGCAGTTCAGAAGTTTAATCTGTTATCATCATGGCATGGAGTATGGCAGCTATGAGCACAGACATGGTGCTGGAGAAATAGCTGAGAGTTCTACAACCCGGTCTGCAGGCAGCAGGAAGAGAGTGATACTGGGCCTGCCTTGGGCTCTTAAAATCTCAAAGCTCATCCTCAGTGACACACTTCCTCCAACAAGGCCATGCCTGCTAATCCTTTCAAATAAAGCTGCTTCCTGTTGAGGAAGCATTCAAATCTATGAGCCAATGGAGGGAGCATTCCCATTCAAACCACCACACTGACTTCCATCAACAGTGTATTAACTTCAAGAATTCTAAGAATAAATATGCTATAATACTTCATTGTATGTCAAAAATTACATAAATAATCTTGAAAGCAGTAAAATATCATGCCTTTAAATTTTATGTTAATTTTTCTAAATAATATTTGTTACTAAAAGCAATAAACTATGCCTTTTCCTCACAAAATCATGCAAAACCACTATTAGATTATGACTATTTTTGAATTATAGGCCACCTCTGTTTCTAAAATTGATTTGCAAATGGTTTAAAACTGTAAATATATATATAATATCATATGATATACAATATATAATATCATACAATATACAATAATACAAATAGACAAGGTACCAACAATTTGTAAATCAATAGGTAAAGGATAAGTGAGGTTTTAACATATTATCATTTTACTGTTTTCCAAAATAACAATTTTCAAATTCTGCCCTTAAAACAAACTAGGCTGGGGAGGAGATGGAATAGAAAAGAAATGAGAGGAAGAAAAGAAACCTCTCAAGAATCCCTCACAGTAGAAATTACAAAAGAAACGTTCATCCAAATGGTGAAGTCAGGATGATGATTAATCTGTTATAAGGGAACTCTGGTAAAGAGGTCTTAGGAGCCAGGCATGGTGGATCATATGGCAGAAGGGATTACTAAGAGTTTGAGGCCAGTGGGGGCTACACAAAGACAATAATTAGGAAAACCTGTTCATCTTCAGAAGACCGTGTGAACCAGAGCACAACAAAATAATAGAGGACAAGCCGGGGCGGTGGTGGCGCACGTTTTTAATCCCAGCACTCCGGAGGCAGAGGCAGGCGGATCTCTGTGAGTTCGAGGCCAGCCTGGTCTACAAGAGCTAGTTCCAGGACAGGAACCAAAAAGCTACGGAGAAACCCTGTCTCGAATATCCAATAAATAAATAAATAAATAAATAATAGAGGAAAGGGCTGTAAAAGAATTGCATATCAAAGAAGAGCCAGAAAAATAACTCCTACCACCTTGTTGACACAAAACCTTCAGTAGTAATTCATATTTAAATCACTTATTGTACTATAACTGATTTTTAATTGCAAAACTTGATTAATGAATACTACTCTGATAACTTTGGAATATCTCATTTAAAAATTAAATATTAGCTAAATTAAAATACTTTTTAAAAATCTCATGGAAGAACTCATATGTCCCAACAAAAATATGATGATATCAAAATGAATGAAACAGTTAAAAACATGGACTTTAGACTCAGAATATGTTATGCATAAGTTGCAACATCAAATAAAGAAAGCTTGGCTAGAAGAAATAAAAAATTTTTTTTTTAATTTAATAAAGTCCTTCAGTGGTAAAATACTACCCTTCAGGTTACTTGGTTTTAAAATTTTAATCAAGATAGGTATGAAAAATTTAACAATTATTAAAAATTTGCAATTTTCTGTTCTAGTGTCTGGCATAAGATAAAAGAGACTTATAAGTCTCTGGAGTGAAGTAATGGTATGGACTTGTTGGATTGAGTGGAAGCATGTTTCATGGAGAAAAATCTATCCAGCAAAGTTCTAGAAGCCAAAGTAGGGAGCAGTCAAGATGAATGGATAGGGCTCAAGTCAATGACCACAACGAGAAATAAAACTGAATTGGTCACATAGTGATTGATAGCTGCAACAAGTAATTTCCAATTGCTTGCACACTCTAGGATGACAAATCTCCAGTCATTTTGTCACAGTAATTTACTCAAACATGGCACACAACATTACTTATGAGATTTAAAAACAATAAAGTTTACAACAAACTAAAATTACTTTAATCACTTTAATCTCCCATATTTGCTTTTATTTGTTTGCAATAACAACCTATTTTATGCCTGAAACCTCATCACAATTTAAGGACCCTGTACCTTAGGTTTTCTGTCTTAATAATGATGGTTGTTACGTGAAAACAGTACTTTGAATAGGAGTGTGTGTGTGTGTGTGTGTGTATGTGTGTGTGTGTGCAGGTATGTGCTCATAACTTCAGGTACCAACTGAAGTCAGTAGAGGAGAGCCACCTAGAACTGGGGTTATTCCCAACACTGGGACCTGAACATAGATTCCTCTGTAAAAAGAGCTAGCATTCTAGCTCCTGAAAATAATGTTACAAAAAGAAAGGATTACATCTAATTTCCTAACTTGTCTTTATTATATATTAAAATTTTAAATGACTCTTAAAATAGGCATTTCCATGTTTTTGATAGATTAAAAGTTTAATTGACAAGTACTAAGCCTTCCCAATATATATTTCACTTTTTATAAATTTTTCATACAATATATTTTGTTCATATTCTTTGCCCTCTCCCAACTACACCAAGAACCCACCCCTTCCTTACTTACCCAACTTCAATTTTTTTCTTTTTAAGAAAAAAAAAATCACATATGTCACCAAAAAGGACAGAAAAAAACTGCAATATTTTTCATCATGTGGAAATTGTAAATATATTCAAATATAACCAAGCATGGAAATTAACCCAGGCTTATGGGGCATAAATCGTCAGAAAACAAAAATTATTAAAGCAGACCGATTTGTAAAAGTTACTTTATTGGCGTCTATTTCAGGGGTACGATGACGGCTATGGGGGTGAATATGATGACCAGACCTACGAGGCTTACGATAACAGCTACGTGACCCCGACACAAAGGTAAGGTGTTTGCCGGCTCGTCACTTTTCCAGGAGTTATCACTGCTCCAGGTTGTATTATACATGTGAATTACAGTTGTGTGAAGGTTTCAAGTAGTTTTCTTATCTCCATTACCTGTCCACGTTATGAAATTACTTACTAGACCCCAAGAGGTACCCTATAGCAACTCTGATGGTAACTCCTGAACTACCAAGAGGGAAACAATAGCATGTAACTTGAGACAGGGTGATTAGCATACAATGAACTCATTAAACAAGCTTATACTTAAGGAAGCACTACTGCTTACAGACTTTATTTTAATGAACTTTTTATTTCATTAACAAGGCAGGCACTTGCTCAATGCGGCTATTTAAAAAAAAACTAATCTGTAATTTTTACTTGAAAAATCACAAGGACATCTTATCGGTAAGCTGAAAATGGGCAATTAGAAAAAATATCTCCAAGAATAAAAAAATCCTTTTCTCTTTTCATCAATATCTGTAAATTGCTCGATATCTCTTTACACTGAGCTAGAATTAGTGATGTTGATAAATTTGTACTACTGGAAAGTCAGATTTTGACATATTGCTTATAAATGATAAAACTTAACCATTTAGGGCTCCATTGTATGAAGCCCACAAATGTCAGCTACCGTGTAACCAGCTCCATAAATAACATATCTGTAGAGAAGCCCATCTGCCCGAAAGGTTCTTTGTAATTATGGTTCTTTATCATCAACTCCCCGCTCTCCCTTCCCATACTATAGAATCTACAAGTAAGTTTTGGCTGTACGCTTGCCCTTTCTACCACGCCATATAGAGAAGCAATACAAGAACATGATTTTTTTTTATTTTTTTACATGAATGTTATTGTGTATTTGTTATATGAATTAATAAGATTCACTGTGGCATTCTCACCAATGTATTTCTCATGTCAGTTTATGGTTTCTACTTCCTGGCCTTGTCCACCTTCCTTCTCTCTCCTCCTTTCCTGGTCCATTTCCGAACCCCAATGGACTCTCTTCCATTTTCAGGGCTTTTTGTTGGGAGTTCAGTTTCTACATCTGTCAGAAAATAAGCAATATTTGTTCATGAACCTGGCTTATTTCCACTTAATATGATGATATCCGTTTCCATTGATTTTCATGCATGTGGCAGTATTTCATCCTTTTTTGTAGTACATAAGACTACCATGTGTATGTACACATATACAGCATTTACTTTACCCATTGTTCTACTTAGGGTTACTATTGATATGAAGAAACACTGTGACCAAAAGCAAGTTGGGGAGGATTAGAATTTGGAAGTAAGAGCTGATTCAGCAGGAGTGCTGTTTACTGGCTAACTCCCCATTGCTTGTTCAATCCAGGACAAAATCCAGGACCACTCGTCCAGGTGTGGCCCCACCCATAATTGATTGGACCCTCCCCCATCAATCACCAATTAAGAAAATGACCTACAGCCCCATCTTAGGGAGACATATACCTACTTGAGGCTTCCTCCTTATCGATGACTTTAGCTAGTGTCAACTTCACATAGAACTACCCAGCACACCCATTCTTCTTTAGACCTCCAGCAGGCAGAATCCATCACTTAACTATTGTACATAAAGTCACAGTGAAAAGGAACAGTCAGGAATCACTTTCCTATGCCAAGTTCATTGGCTTTGCAAGTGTATCCACGTGTGCTATGGCTTAAAAACATGGAGGTTTATCATTAATGGAATGAGGATTCACTATATCAGTTTCAGTATTAAGTTAAACTTCTACCAACAATGCAGTGTATGCCTGCCCTTTGTACAACCCCTGCAGGAATGTTTTCATTTTCCTTTTTCTTGGATAATTTTCATTTTCACTGTTGTGAAATGAGCTTCCAGTGTAATACTGATTGGCATTTCTTTGGTGGCTAAGACTATGAGGTACTTTTTCTTATATTTATTGGGCCCTTTGTGTTTTTCCTCTTTTTGAGAAGTGTTTATTAAAATCATTTGTACATTTTTCTTGGGTTGCTTATATTTTGACCTCTACATCTCATATGGATATTGATTTTCTGTCAGATAATAGCTGGCAAAGACATTCCTCCATGTTATTGGATTTTTCTTGCATTCTTATGACTATTTCCCTATGTGATAAAGGAAAAAAAAGTTTTTAACAGAATCCTGTTTACCAATTCTTAAATTTTTTTCTACTGAATTTTGGAATTTTGCCCAAAAACTCATTGCTTGTGCTGGGATCGTGAGATGAATTTTTCTGCTTTCCTCTGGGAGTGTGAATTTCAAGTCTTAAGCAACATTTTTAACACATTTTAAGTTGATTTTTTAGACAAGTTAAGAGAGATTTAGTTTCATTTTTCTACACATCTTTTTCTAGTTTTCCCATACCATTTGCAACAGATAATCTCCTTTCCTCAAATTTATTATACAATGTATTTTCAGTACCCTTGCTGTGACTGGGTGGGTTAAAGATGTTCTGATATATGTATTGGTACTCTGTCCTTCTGTTCCATTGGTCTACTTGATTGTTTATATGCTAAGATCTTGTTACTCTTTCATTCTTTATGAAGATTCCAGCACGGATATTTAAAAATAAGATTACTTTAGTATTCATTGTGTTCTCAAATAATTTTTGGAATTTTTCCTTGTACTATGAAGAGTATCATCTTAGTTAGCATTTCTATTGTTGTGGTGAAACACCATGACAGAAAGCAGCTTGAGCACGAAAGGGTTCAGTCCATAATGCAGGAAACTCAGGGCAGGAACTGATGTAGAGGTCATAGAAGAATACTGCATAGTAGCTTTTTCCTCAAAGTTTGCTTAGCCTGCTTTCTTATAGACTGCAGGACCAACTCCCCAAGGGTGGCACCACCCACAATGGACTGAGCACACCATCAATCACCAATTAAGAAAATGCACCATGGGCTTGCCCATAGGCCAATCTGGTAGGAGCATTTCTTCAGTTGAGGTTCCTTCTTCCCAAATGATTTTAGCTTGTGTCAAGTTGAAATAAATCTAGCTAGCAAAGATATCATGATTATTTTGATGAAGGTTGCATTTTTTGTATGTCTAATTTAGTAATTTGATATCTTGAGTTTTTTTCCACATTTTAATGCAATTCTATTATAAACTTCCATAAACATATACAATGCATTTTGATAATGTTCACTTCCTAGTCATCCCTCTAAATCATTCCAGATCCACCCTTACTCCCAATTCATTCCCAAATTTGTGTCAGTTTTTATTTTTATTTTTATACTCCAGTGAGTCCAGTTTTTGTTGTCCTTATACTTCTGGGTTTAGAGTGTAAGGCCATCCACTGGAGTATCATCAACCTAAAAGCAAATAAAGTAGCTGTCATTCTTGGTGTCTATGAGTTTCCCAACCATGGGTTCTTGACCAGGTTTGCAGTAGTACTAGTCATGTGGTTTCTGCTCTGCAGCCAGCCTTCACTCTAATCAGGAAGTGGTTGTTATCTCCCTTAACATTCATGTCACTATTGTATTCATAGGCAATGTTGTCATGTTGGTCATTATTGTAGCTCATGGTGTTCACAGCTGGGTCAGGCTATTAATAACTTTCCTCCAAAAGCAGCCTAAATAGCAACCACCTCCCAGTGCTATGAAAACTAGAAAACAAGGAAGAATGTTCCTGGTTACTACCTCTGTTTCTCCATGTCGTATGACCAAACTGTGTGGTATCTTCAAGAACAGAGCTCTACCATCAAATTATGATGGACAACCAAAATAAATGATTCCTACAAAAGCCTGAATTTGGGGGCGGTGCTCTCCAAGATACTCCCAAACAACAATTTGAGGGATGGTAACTGAAACCCAGTATTAGGATTTTTATTCTTAAAGCACTCTCTTAATGTGGAATTGTTTATGCCTATGTAAGTACTTTTACTAATTAAAATAAGGAATACAGGCCCTCTAAAATAAATTATAACAATTCTCATCTTGTAATTTGTAATAATCATTTTTTTGTTTTGTTTGTTATCATTCAATAACTGCTAATACAGAATCTTTCACTAGAAGTAATACATAATTCAAGTTCACCCTGGCCTACATAATGAGTTACAGGCCAAACAGGGCAACATAAAGAGACCATGTCAAGAGAGAGATGAAAATGAGGGATGAAAACTGAGGAGACAGAGACAGAAAGACAGACAGAGATGAGACTTGAAGACTTTCAAGATTATTTTCAATAAATGAATTTAAATTAATATATTAATGAAAGAACTATTATTTCATAAAATTGCATGGGATTTTAGTATAATATCAGTATGTACTACTGATAAGCAGATGAACACTGGAAAATTTATTGACAAATGTATGAAATGTTTAGCCTTACGTTATATTATTAGTGTTTCAGCATAGGATGAAGGTGTGATTAACAATTCATTTGGGGGTGGAGCTCAGTGAATAAGTGACCATTTAGTATATATAAAGCCCTGGTATCCATCCCAGCTGCCCAAAAGTCTAGTTAATTAAATGAAATATGAGTGTATACATAGTAGTATAGGAACTGGAGGGACAATACTTAATTTTTAAATGATAATATAATATTTCCTGCTAATGATTTGTGTGAGGAGTTATTTGCAACTCTGTATGTATTTATATACTTAGAGGGTGAAAAAGTGCTAGGAATTACATGTCAAATGAAGTTCATTTTCTCAAATTCTGATTTTTTTCCAAGATGACTCCCTAATTAAACTATTAATGTGAGACTTTCTCATTTTTTAAAATTTATTATATGAAAGAAAAATACTACAAATAAAAGACATTATATATGAAATTAACCATATCCAGAGAGTGAAACTCAGTGACCTTCCTGACAGTCAGAGCAGTCATTCGACAGTGAAACTGTGGAGCTTCACAATAAATTTTTTGCTTTCACTATTGAATATATTTTATGCACTGCCAAAACCAAAAATGAAAAAAAAAATAATGTAAGACTTGAATTAAAGGAGAGAAAAAAATAAAGTGAAAAAATATATGAACACGTGACTGCAACATTCTTGAACAACTTGAATATTTTGGTAGACAATACAAAGTATATTTGTTTTATTAAAGTGAAAGTCAGAAGAAGTACTGATATTAATTTCTGACATCAAAACAGGAAATGTGGAATCCATCAGAAATAAACTGAAATGGACTCTGGATGACTAGTCAGTAGGTGAACACAGAGTCGTAGAAATTAGAAGGCAGTAGCCAGTGTGATTCCTTCCTGGAATCATTGTATCATCCTCAGCAGAGGTTCCAGGGGAGTTCACAAGGTAACAAGTGGGAAGGTTCGCCCAGAGTTCAAAAGATGGAACAGCTTAATTAATCTTTCATTGCTTTGGAAGGCACCGTGACTTCTGAAATTCTTCAAATGGATTAGGGAAAATTCTGTAGACTGCTCAGGAGACAGCTTAACTGAGTGACGTTAATGGCTGCTGAGGAATGTAGTGTTATAAAGAATCTCCAACCGGGTTTTCCCGTGATCTCAGGCTAAGAGAGAAAGCAAAAGAATAGAACTCAGAGTTATTATACCACCTCCAAATGGCAGAAGTACAACTGCGGTTTCCAGGGTGACTCGCTTTCTAGAGTCTTTGGCTTAAAACCGGTTACGTTCTGTGGTAACACCTTTAACTGGGCCAAAGAATCTTTGATGCCATTTACCACATCTTAACTCGTCCTGGAGGCATTAGCATTTTCAGAGATTGTCTAACATCACACAACTTCATGAAATTTTTTTGCTAACATTTTGCAACTGAAAATATCTATATCAAAAGAAATCATAGATGTGGAGGGTAACTAGTTTCTTTAGATATGAATGGTATTGTCACAAATGAAAATTAAAAGGTCAGGTCTGAAAATTTTGATTCTAACAGCAACAATTTAATGTGGATGTGAAATGCTAAGATTTTATAATTTCTTAGTGTAAAAGAATCCATCTGTCTGAATATCTATAATGGTTAGGTGTGCAAGGTTAGGTGTGAAGGATGCAAGATGGATAAGGCACCCGAGGTAATTTCAGGGAAGTGTAGTCAGGGGACTATTTTCCCTGGCAGAGTACCACAAGGAAGATTTTGCTCCTCTGAGAGGTCAGTATTCCTGTGGCTGAGTTGTTCTGCTACCCAAAATGGAAATTAATGTGAGACAGAGAACCCTGTAGGAGAAGCCACTAGACTTGAGCTGACCCTTTTACTTTAGAGTGGGGCAGAAGTACAAAGACCTCGTAGATATTGCAACACCTCTGCCTTCCCCACAGTCTCTCCCATGGATCCCACTGTCTTGATCCTTTAGGAAGCAGAGAGTATAAATGATCCAAGAGACGGAGCGGTCATTAGTCATCCTTCCAGTAGAAAAGAGAGGATAAGAAAGATGAGGACATTAAGAGCAGGCGAAGAGGCCTCTCACAATATCCAAACATTTGTAATATACCTCGATAACTAGCAATTGTAATGATCTGTGTCAGCCGCATGAAGACTGTAACATTGGCATGAATTTGCTATGGAAACAGTCCTGCACTGAGGTTTTAAATGATTTTTTTTATTTGTGAAAATATTTACTCGTTCTTACAAAAGTACAGTGAATATATGAAATGCGGATTGGATAGAAAATGTACTTTTTTAAAGTTCTTGGCTCCTTGCTAGTCATATCCCTAAGGGTAGGAACCCTCATTTTCTTCCTCAAAGTCTACTTGCCGTTAGAGCGTCACCGGGCAGTAACAGTTCAGTGCTCTGCTGTGTTGAGGGGAATTTATCTCCTTGCAGCATCATGTGAGTCAGGAACCTGTTTCTAATTCTAGTTAATTCCAAAAATAAAGTCAAATTCATGTCCCTTAAGTCTACAGCCTTATAAAGAAAGAATAATAAACTCTGAACTTTGACCTGGATCATAAATTCAACAGATTTCCAATACACACCTAAACAGAACAGAACAGGACAGAATAGGACAGGACAGAGGAAACAGAGAGAACACATATGCAGTGTACTAAGAATGCAAACCATTACTTAAAAAAAAAAAGCCTGACTGAATAATTCTTCTAAACATGAAAAAAATAAAATTAATTGTTTTTTCAGGCTGTAAGATTAAGGTGAGATTTTTATTTGATGCTAAGTTTACAGAAAGCCTTCTAATGAAAATATACAAGTGAATGCTGTACGGTAACTTAATAAACATTTTATATTAGGCAGACAGCTTGTCTTGCTCTTTGGTATCTCCATTCACCATAAAACTGTTCGCTTTCATTCTAAAGCTTGGTTCTCTTGTGTCAACACTGCAGGCCATGGTATTATTGAATCTATAGGATTATTGGATTTGAGATATTTTCCCACAGCTATTGCACAAGTCTGTTGTGTGTTCATGCTATCTACAAGTCTCTGCATGAATAAAAGAGTAGATTTCACATCGTTTGAATTTAATTTCTACTGAACGAAACTTTGTGTCTCGATGCCCTCATTGCCTTTTATTTCAGATAAAGACCTTAGAGAGACGGCCTAAATATAAGAGAAACAATGGATTTTCTCAAATTATCCACTGTTTATGGTAACAACTTCTTTTTTATTAGTTTGAACTGAATTTCCATGGTAACTAGACTGCTTGCAAAAATAAACTTCCCATGATACCTTAACAAGACCAGTTAGAAACCACATTGTCCTTGGTTGCATGAATGGTCATCTTCCACAGGAACCTAGGGTCCCCAGTTAAATATTAAAACCTGGTCACCTTTCTATGGAGATGAAAAGATCTCTCCTCACTAGGTTAATGTAGAGTTGGAGTCAGAACTCAGCAGAAAACCTGAGAAACCAAGGTAAGCCACACACAATCAGAGCTCCAGGAATGAACCATTTTAAGCTGTCAGAAACCCAGTGTGTTGCAAAGGGCCTATCATGAAGGCCAGGCTGGGGAAATTCTATTTCAGTGATAGGTAGAGAAGCTTGGCATTACTGAAAATAGATGCTCAGGTAGATAGATAGGTAGATAGGTAGATAGGTAGATAGGTAGATGATAGATAGATAGATAGATAGATAGATAGATAGATAGATAGATAGATAGATGATAAATAGATAAATGATAGATAGATAGATAGATAGATAGATAGATAGATAGATAGATAGATGATAGGTAGGTAAGTAGATAGATTGACAAACAAATAATAAATAAATAAATAAATAAATAAATAAATAAATAAATAAAGCACATTTAATGTGTAGTTAAACACAATGTGGAAGGAGTCAGGGATGCTGTTAAATAACTATCAAAATATAAAATAAAAAGTGGCAGCCAGGCTGTGGTGTCATATTCCTTTAAACCCATCACTTACTCAGGAGGCAGAAGCAGGCTGATCTCTGTGAGCTCTAGGCCAACCAGGTCTACAAAGCAAAAATAAGATGGTGAGGGTTATTACACAGAGAAACCCTGTATTAAAAAGCAAAATCACAAAAGGCAAACACTATGACTGAGCTGAAACCACCCTTTGTTCAAATATAGGATGATAGAGCTGTGTGGTCCTTACGATGTCCCAGATGTTTCTGAACAAAAGCTGAAATCTAGACTTTTAACTACTATCTCTATGTAACAAACCACCTGAAAGATTAGTGAAATTCATATATATCTGAATTTCATCAGTGTTCAAGTTATGACTTGGTTTGGTCCCACTGTGTCTGGATCCTCACCTGGAAGGGCACAACGGCCAAATCTTAGTGACAGGACACTGGAGTTATCAGGAGATTGCCTCTGATTAAATGATCCTGATCCTGTAAGTCTACACCAAAAATGGAACAATTGTGTAGAGTCCTCATAGATGCCTTTTGTGTCTCTCAGGTTCCCTCATAGTAGGGAAGCTCACAGTGCCAGATGGGTGTCCCAAACCACAAGCAGAATATACACTGCCTTTTCTGATGCATCCTCATTCCCTTAGTTATACGAGACCTACAAGCCAAGCCAGAAGAGGTATTAGACATCATTGGTGGACCGATGACTGGCATGGCTCAAGGATGGAAAATACTATTGTAGCCAGGCTTGGGACACACAGTTATTCAATGTCAATACAGGACTTGTGAATTACACATAATATATCTGTTAATTATTCTGCCTATTTTCTAAATTCTGCTCTACACAAAACTTGAGTGTAAAGAAATCAGTGTACTTGGGTTGGAGAGATGCCTCAGCCGTTAAAGGCTAGGCTCACAACCAAAAATATAAGAAATCAATGTACAGATACTGTTCCAAGAAATTGGTATTGCAGATTCATTCAGGGTGGTCATGTGAAGCAGTAGTACATGGTCTGCAAAAGATATTTGGAGGATCAGGGCAATATGTGTGCCCGATCAGAGAGAAAACAAAGACTGGTGTGCTAGAGGCTCATGTAAGGGAATGTGAGGATCCCTCAAGTGGAGGGTTGAGAGGCAGTGCAGGAGGCTTCAGGAACTGATGCTCAGCTGGGATTTTACTGATATGTTACAACTAAGCCCGGAGTGGGTATCATCTCGTGCAAGGACCAAGAAATTAAAGTGTAATTCTCTCCCGAACCACAGTTCTGTCAGGAGAATCCAGTTATAAAGTACTGAGGTTTGCAAAGGCATCCCTTGGAATGACACAAGGAAAACAAAGGCTGGACACATTACCAAGGAATAAAATAGCATGTGGTAGAGTTTGGTATACTCGTGAAGTCTAAAAGCCCCAGTCCAGAGTTGATCTTTGTTGTGGGGGTAAAATAAGATCAAAAGGATTGTAAGAGCTGGAGGTAAAGGAGGACGACTACAAATAGTGTCTTCTGGACCTGACAGGGTCTTTGTACCCATCAGCTCACAGCAGCTGTGGCTGCCTGCACTAGACCCACACCAGATGAGCCAAGTGACACTTTAGCATAAATGGGGTGATGGAATCGTAGACTCAACCCCTAGAGAGTTATTTGACAAACAGTAGTTGCTGGGGAAGGGAGACTCTGTTATTCATGGGTAGGATAGGTTGTCCATCCTTGAGGGGATGGCCCTATACCTATGCATATAAGGGGGGCATTAATTGGACTCAGTAAGTTATAAAGAAGGGGACATGACGTCAAGGTGGAGGAATGTTGAAGGGGAAGTGAGGGAGAAGTTAGAGAAATGGATTGGGTAGTCGATATAATCAAAATGCATTGTATATGCTTTATAAATATAAATAATATATGAAGAAAATTAAATTTGAAAGTGTGTTTGCATTAAACCAACACAGTATTAAAGCTCAATACATTCTTTTTTTGTTATGATTCTTAAATCATAAAAAAATTTACCATATAACCCAGCTATATTTCTCTTTAGCATATGCCCAAAGTATTCGACATACTAATCTACAGATGCTTGATTCAGCTTGCTCATTGTCGGTATATTCACAATATCTAGTAAATGGAAAGTGAATGTTCTTCAGCTGTTGAATGGATAAGAAAAGTGTGGAATGTATACATAATGTAATTCTGTTCATTTATAAAGAAAAAGGAAATTATGAGCACTTCCCAGTAAGTAGGCAGAACCAGAAAATAGGATGCTGAGTACGGTAACCCAGAACCAGGGAGATAAATGCTGCATGTTATTTTTTATTTGTTGATCATAGCTCCACATCTTTAGATGTGAGTTATAACCTGGAGAAACCACAGAAGTCAGGAAAACAGAAAGAGACTGTCAGTGGGGCGAGATAATGAGCTTCGGGTAGAGGGAAGGAGGATAGCAGGTCATAAAATATGAAAGGAAAATAGGAAAAATAAAGGAGGAAACCCGCTGATAATTATTGTACCAGTCTGCTCCTACAAGGTTACCTAGGGTTCCTGGGTAGGGGGATCCTCGAGACCAAAAAAGAAAAGTCAGAAAAAAACAGAAGACAAGATAGAATCAGGAGGTCTGTCTGGTCATGCTGAAGCAGCCAAACAGCCCAGAGTTTATTTCAGAACTTGCTTATATACAAAAGCAGAACAAAGCACAGCACAGGCCGTCAGTCAGTGTCTAACCACAAGACCATTCCTGTCCTTGTGTGAGCAGCCTCCTCTCCATCACGTACTTGCTGCTCAGAAGCAGCCTTACTTTCTATCTTGGTGTTCCTGGGGTTTGTCAACAGCACTATACTGTCTACTAGATAGAGTGTTCGTTCCTCACAGAAAATCAGAAGTCTCTCACAGCCCTCAAGATTATAAAAAAAAGTGGAGGAGGCAAGCTTGAACTCAAATGACTTCTTTAAGTCAAATTGACTCCAGATGGAAACTGAGTCACACATGGGATCCCACAAATTATATGTACATTATGGCAATATATTATATATGCATAATTTAAAATATATTTATTGTGTATTTAATATCTATTTAGTATATATTAAATGAATTTATGCAACTTGGATTCACAGTTGCCTCACCAAAGAACCTCAGACTATCTACTTAAGATTCCCAATGCCAGTGACAGGAAATCTCCGTTAACATTATTATACAGGGGAGGTTCCTAAAACAACATAGGCCATTGCCTTTGTTTTTCAGATACATGATGGCATTGAGCTGCTACTGAACTAGAAGGCGTCTCCCTAAGGACTAGCTAGCTCTCTTAGTATCCGAGGCGCTATGGAAGCAGCCAGAGAAACATAAGCAATAGTTCGATCTAGCAATAAAGCCTGTGAACAGCAATGAACAGTATGGCACACTATGTCCAAGGGTACAATAGTGACAGGTGCATCTTAGGGGTAACTAACAGATATTTAATTGGACCTAAGGCCCATCCTGTGGGAGGAAATTCATGTCCAGTACCATAAACCTAGTGAACCATTTTTGAATGGTTAGATCATGGACTCTAGAGAAAACATTCTCAAAGAATGTATTGCAAAACACTTATTATGCCTCACTGTGACTATAGTTGCTAATCACATGATGTGTGCTAGAAAATAATGAATAAATGTTCAAGTGGTATCACTGACAAAATATAAACACAAAATAATATTTATATAATTCTAAGATATATCTATCAATGATCAAGTGAATCATAAAGGCATAAATAGCTTCCTGTTGCTTTGGCCTGGAATTGGACTGCCTTGCTTATTTCTGACGCAGAACTTGTGACGGAGAAGTTGGTTTCAGAGTCTGGGTGTCTGATACTTAAAAACATGAGAAATTCCAGAGCTTCTGAATTTTAACATTGCCAGAATAAATTCAAGTAATTAGCTGTGTGATTCTGTTATCCAGTACTCAATGAAATTCAATTGCAGGAGATGTGAGAAGGAAACAAATGAGAGGCTGCGGGGCTGGGCAGGGAACACGTCAGCATTTCCAGTGGTAAAAGTCTCTAACAATGCTAATAAAGGCACCATATAGAGGCTTTGCTCTGTGCCAGATGTCTAGAAACAAACGTGTAGCTCAGACCTATCTACTGGGTTAGTATAGTTTTCTTTCTGAGGGGTTTGCTGTGTTTGCCTTGTTTCTTGAAGTATCACCCTGGACTCCTGCATCAGTAACACTGTAAATAAATTTGAAAATGTCTGTACATCAGCTAAGGACAATTGGCTTAGAACTCTAATTATAGTACAGGGTTATACATATTAGATATCGGGGAGTTTGGCCGTAGAGAAAGAGGTAAAGCTTAAAAAGTGAAAAGTGCTGATGCTATGAGAGGCAGTCTGCATGGAAATGTGAGAACAACCTCCTGAAAACAAGTGTGACAGGAAAGTCCTTTGTCCAGCATGTGATGAATCACTGGAGAGAAGCTGACCATTGACCTGGATCCTAGGAGAGGGATGAAAATGTCCTTAGAGAACCATGCTCTGTGCTAAGGAATTGTCACTCAGCCTAGAAAAAGCAAGGTGTGAAAACAGGAAGTTATCTGAGACACTAGGTGGTATCCTAAGCATAGGAAACCTCAAAGTTTGCCCCCATAGTAGCACACTTCCTCCAACAAGGCCATATCCACTCCAATAAAGCTTTACTTCCTAATAGTGCCACTTCCTATGATATTATAGGGCCAATTTGATCCAAACTACTACCCCTGTCCTATTTAATTAAGTAGATATCATACCGATGTTTACAGCACTGAAATCATATTGCCATACATACATTATGAATCAAACAAAAATATGTGTATGCAGTTTAAGTGGTGTCTGCTCCAAACCAGGATTGAATAACATCTACAAGTTTGTACCAAATGCATGTAACAGTTCATTTAACAGTGTCATGTGCCATGAAACCTAATTAATCAGTCAGTGGATAGTCTTGTTTCTAGAAAATAATTGCCTTGTTATAATGATAACTAACAGAAAATTAATGTCCTCATAAAATTTCTCACCCTTCAGTTATGCAATAGAGGGTCAAAACAAGCAAAAGATAATAATCTAAATTGAGAATAAATGATAAAATAGTGCCTATAATAGGAGTTTATTTGTAAAAGTGTTTGAATAGTGTAACATCCCCAAATAGTGACTTGCAGAAATGCCTTTCTCTATTGCTTGCTGTGCAGCACTCTGAAAATACCCATTTTATGCAAAGGAGATCATCGCCAAGCTGATAATAATTCTACACTGGATGCCTTATACAGATCATCTATCTTGATCTTTAATCTATGAGGAGAACAAATATGTCACTTACCTCATGAATAATCAGCCTATATTTCATCCTAGGAACACTGATTACCATCAAGTGAAACTTAGGGAGGCATGTATAGCTATTTAATGTTTCAGAATATTTCAAGATGAAAACCTCCTTGGCATGTCAACTTTTATGAATATTAAAAGTGAAGCTATGTGGCTCTGTGTTCATTGGTAGGAGAATCACCCATTGTTCCCAGCAGTTGAGCACCTGATATGTAGTAGACACTTATGGGGTTATCACAAGTCATATCCTTAGTACTGGAGGCTATAAATTATTACCAATAAATACATGGATCCTGGAGTACAAAGGGATTAAATGACTGCCCTCAAATGGCATTTACATAAAAGATTATCTCTCAGCTTTTACAGTGAAATATACTGTCTCATACCAGTGGGTTAAAATAATAAAATGATTTTTTTTAAAAACTTTAGTTTCCTACACATCAGTTAGACATTGAAAGCTTGAGAGTGTTTGCCATCCTTGAGACTGAACTCTTTGTCTTTCACAGTTGAGTTACCATTGAGTGGGAGATTCCCATCTCATATTCTCTACACAATGAAACAGAAAAATGATTAGTTTCTTGTCATCTGTACTCCTGTCTTTCTCACACCACATGATGTCTTTACTTGCTGCTATGTTAGTCTAGACTCTTGGCCATCAAACAAAGACAAATTCTTAAAGATCTGTCCTCATTTCTTGCTCCATGTTGAACATGGATGACTGCTCCAAGTACTATCTCCCTGGATACTTTAAAGCAGCAGAGCTGCCTCCCTTTCTCTGGTCTTAGTTATGTCTAAAATTTCCCTTAAGACTCCCTTGTTCCTTCTGACCTGGGCAATGCCTACTAACTCTGAACTATTAGTATTATTAGTATTAGTATTTTAGTGTTCAGTAGGTGAAAAAAAATAAGAAAAGGATATTTCATACTTACTTAATTGGTTTTCTGCTCCATTGTTATTCCCACCACAGTATTTTCAGTCCCTTCCATTTGATTTTTATTATATTTTACAAAATAGACAAAATGTATTTATCTATATGTAGCTGCCAGGCTTTTGTTTTGCTATTATTGTGACTTTATAGTCATTATATCATTACTCTGCACAGCTGGGGATAATGAACATGGAAGAATACTTTGGGAGATGAGTGAGGAGGGACACATACTGATGGTTTCTGAGGGAAAATACAAGGAATAGACGCGTGGAATCATTGCTTAAATTCTCCTAGCAAAAAGATTTTGAAATAGGTATAGGTTTGCACAATTTGATGCTGTGTTAGAGACTTTTATTTTTATTACCAGAAATAACAGAAGATTTCCCTGACTAGAGAACACTCAGGGATAACCATCAGAACCAGGAGTCTAACACACACACACAAAGCTGATAAGATGTCTGATACAGTCTTGCCTTTCTCCGTGCCAGTAAGGATCAATTAACATTTTGAATGCTACGGAAGGACACAAAGACCTGTGTGCTGTTCTCATTAACCTGAGCTAAATCTTTATGGCTTTGCAAACAGGGATTTTCACGGAGCTGATGAAATTGAACCGAAGGAATCAAGCATCTATAAATGAATGTGGAAATAAAAGAAAATCCAATTGGTAATTTGAGGTTGGGTGCTAGGATGAAAATTCACCTATGTCCAATAATTTTGCTTCACATATTTCTGTCAATGCAAGAAATCAATATTGTAGAGTAGATGTAGGAAAACAGGTGAGAATGACTTCCTAAATTATAAGTGTAGTTGCATCGATTTATAAATCTCTATGTATGATTTTTCATATTGTTTCATTATTTTTAACACTAATTTGCTTAACTAGAGCAATTACTGTTCTATTTGTAAATATCAAAACACAGGCTGAATTCTATATACAGTCTACATATTACATATATATTTAAAACAAAAAATAAAATAAAATTTTCAATTGACGTTAAGCATAATATATTATGTTTATACTTTTATTTTATAAAATTACTGTATGTATCATTATGTTTCTTTCTCTTATCCTGTTATTTATTCATGTTGAAGTCAAAGAGGACCAATGTATTGAGTGACAAAGCATTAACACTGCTTGGTCACTCAATCGTCAATTGATTAATTTGTATCTCATATTTTATATAATATATAGAGTAAGGTTTCTCAACACAGCTATTGTTATAAAAGTCCTAATTAAAATTATAATGTTATTGGTGATGTAGAGCTTAACTACTGTTGTGGCCATATTAGATAAAATTGTTCTAAGAGCTGGCAAATATACAAAATCTGAATTTCTCATCATTTAATCAAACAATATCTAGTTAGTTACTTTTTCACTTAAACCTACAACATCAGAAAATATTTGAAAATAAATGAAGATGACTGGACTTTAAGAGACAAGAACCTTATCAGAATAATAAATAATTTGTTACAAATTTTAACTAGAATCATTTACATAAAAACAACACGAGTGAATTGTTTTTGTGTGTGTGTTTTTGCTCCATTATTCTCAACACGAAGTCCTTCCTATATCTCATTCTTTCAGAAAAAAAAAATGTTTCTATATTCCTGATTCTGAAATGCAATGCTCTCATCCTTAAATTCCTTTTATTCTATCGTTTTTGTTTTCATCCACTCAACAAATATTTGTTAAATGCCTATTAACCATCATGGGATTTCTTTTATTGTCAACTTTATTATGTGTAGTATGGGTTAAAACTTCATATCAAAGATGTTCCACAGTTGAGTGGGTGGCACAGAGAGAGCTTGTCGGTTTCCTGATTGACAGGGGATGACAGGTACACTCAGTTCTTCTACCTTTCCACTCAAAGACTCTGGCTGGTGAGACTGTCACTAACATGAGTCGTCCAAAGAGGAATTAGTCAGTGATATTTCTAACCAGGACCATGAAAATTTAGTGGAAGGAAAGGAAAGGGAATTTACTTTCACGTAAAGTGCAATGAATTTGTAGTATCACTCTGCATGCGGCCACACTCATATAAGGCACTACAAAATGTTGAGCCACTCAGTTTCTTAGGAAGGAAAGGACTGACCATTTTAGAGGAGATAACAAGAAGTATATATTATTAGATCATCTCATCATCATATGTGTCCTTCCTTCTTTCTTTTGTAAGAGAAATGCCTACCTTCTCCACGATGTAGAACATAACAGCTTTTAATTGTAAACAGAGACTGCTCATGCATTTCCCAGCCACCCAGACCCTAATAATGACACAGAAACTGTACTAATTACAACACTGTGTGGCCAATAGCTTAGGCATATTCCTACCTAGCTCTTATGGCTTAAATTAAACCATTTCTATTAATCCATGCATCACCATGAAACTGTGGCCTACCAGTAAGGTTCAGGTGTCTTTCTCCTTCGGGTGCTACATGGAATCTCTTTGACTCCTCCCTATATATCTCTGTTTGGATTTCCCACCTGGTTATACTCTGCCTTTTCATAGGCCAAAGTAGCTTCTTTATTAACCAAAGGTAATAAAATATATTCATAGCATACGGAGGGGAATCCCACATCGTTTAATTACTGGAACTAGCTCAAAATCCAGCATCTCCATGATCAGTTAGATCTTGATGAGATCCTATAAGATCTGGTACCTTGTAAAACTGTCAACACATGATGCTTTCTATCTGTCCTCACACAAAAGACTTAGGATAAAGAGGTCAGAAAGTAACAGAGTAACTGTTCTGAAAGCTATGGCTATGAAAACAGAAGGCTACGGTGAAGGCTCGGTGGCAATGACTGCTATAAAATCCAGCCAAGTGGAGGCAAAAGTGATAAAATAAGTTTCCGATTTGTTTATCTGGCAGTTTTGATTCTGTTTCTGGGAGTTATGCCAGCTCCCCTGGAAGGTTCTTCTATATCCTCCTGGTGAATGGATGCATCCATGTGCATATCTGAAGTGAGTACTGTAGCGTTTGTCCTTTTTGGAGGCTTTACAATTTGTATAGCCTCCTTCCCACCAGTGAATGATCAGAGGCACAAGAGCTGTCTGGAAAACTGACAGTGTGGAGGAACCTAATGGAAAAAAATGCCTTAAAGCAACATTAGCTATCTCTTGTTGAAATATAGAAAACTCAGCATCTCAATAAGGCCTACATTTCCAAACCCTCTATCAATTTAAATTCTAGAACTAACGCAAACCAGATAGAGACAACCTCTTTTAGCAAAGTGTTCTTCACCCTCATTCCTTCATTTTTCTCAAACAACATGAAACACATTCATTTTTCTTAACAAACTGTGAGGTAAGCAGCAGTGTAGAGCAATCTCATGGTCAGTCTGAAGTTGAGGTGCTACCCGTGGTATGGTCTATGCTTTCTCTTTATTCAGAGAGTCAATAGTGGGTCGTCCAACAAAAATAGATTGTCCTTAAATTTGAAATGGCCTTGGTTTTCACATTACTTCTGTACACATCTTGGGTTTCTTCACTTTCTAGAAAAAAGACATATATAGGTGGAAGGGTGTCTGACCATTGCTTAAAGAACTTTGTGTCAAAGAAAGACTCTTCTTATGGAAATAATACCGAGTAAACAAAAACATGGGCCCTACAAAGTTTATTATGACAGCAAGACATAATAGTACTCTATGTCTCTTATAACCTGAATGTGACAATTCCCTCTTGGAGTGATTATATCTTTCATGAAAAACAGTAATTTTATTTTCTTTGTCGTAGTCTGTCTCATGGATTCCTTCTTGACCTCCTTTGCCCTCACCAATCTACATCTTCATGGCAATCCAATGTTATAGTACAATAATAGCATCAGATAGTGTTCAGCAACACTGTCTAGATACATTATACTCCAGGAGACAGGATCAGAAATTTACTCCACAGAAAGGTGTTACCAGTGTCAGCATCTATCCTTAGTTTTCTTACACTTAACGCATTTTGAGTCTCAGAAAATTAACACAGTGACTATCAGGAATTTGCTGAGTCTGTGTGAGGACCCGGAGTTGGTTTGTATGATTTCTTTTTAATGTTTATTTTTATTTTTACCATATGTACATGTGTGGGTTGTGTATGTATAGATGAAGGCAGGTGTCCACAGAAACCAGAAAAGAATGTTGGATCACCTGGAGCTCTCGTTAGAGGTGATTAGAAGCCTCCTAACTTAGATGCTGAGAGCCTCACTCATGTCCCTCTGCAAGAAGAGCACACTTGTTCTGAACTGCTGAGTCATCGCTCCAGTCCAGGATTGCATAGCTTCTGTTAAGATATATATGTGAAAGAAGCTACAAATGTCCAGCTACCAGTGAATGCTATTAACCTTCTATGATACAGAGATGGGAAGAATGGCTGTCATTCAGCATTTTTCATAGATTCTATGTAAATATTGAAAGCAATAAAGGCTGGGCTAAGCAATCTTGTCTTTTTTTCAGTTTCTTTCATTAAGATTAAAGTTGGTTCACTATAAATTGCATCCTGGGAAAATAAATGCAACCAAATTTATTTCTGTTTTTCATCCAGTTTCTAAGGCATAGACTTTTTATTCTTTCTGTGCTTTTACTTTCAATTAAATCTTAAATGCTTGGTCTGTTGATACCTAGAGGAAACTCCTGAGGAAAAAGACAATATTCATAAAACACATCATTTCAGCCCCTTCTGTATTTTCTTCCAACCTATACCCATGTTCAGATCTTATACAGTATGATATTTGGCATGAAATCACTTCCCTGTCAAAGTGCTTTACACCCAAAAGGAATTTGAGGCTAGGCAGGGAACCTGATCATAGAATGCTTATGTAGTAGGTTCAATCCCTAAGGTTGTCAATAAGAGAAATTAATAATACTAAGATAATTAAGAATAGTCAAGTATATGGCAATGGATCAGAGCTAATTTAAACCAGACACATTTTTGACAAAGTATGATATTATTATAAATACTATGGAGCCTATAGTAATAGTTACAGTGTAAGAATTATCAAAATGATAACTTTTCTATTTTTTGCATGTTATTCTTAAAATGTTCAACCTGACTAAAGCCACTTCTTTCCGGACTATTTATGCTCCTACTAGATAATTAACCCTTGTGCATCACAAATCTTGAGAGGCTGTCATATTCCAAACATTGATATAGAAAATCAGTCTGGGGAAATACTAGAAAGTAAATAAGGGAGAGCAAAACACTCAGACCCATAAGCCTGAGCACAAGCAGTGGGAAACAGCTGCTAAGAAAATGAGCAAATGCACATTGAGTGTTTACATGATAATATGCTGTGACTGGCAAGTGCCCAAAGGAACAGCAGGGGACACATGGCTGAGTGCTAGTCCTAAGACTGATCAGGAGACCCTCTTGTAAGTGACATAAGTTTAATACTGAAAGAATGAGGACAACTGAGCATTGAAGAAAAGCATTTCTCAGATAATAGGTCAGCAAGTGGATGGACACTAGGACAATAGCAAGTCGTCTGTAATCAAAGAACATTCTAGAGTATGGTGTGCCTTGAATTGAGTACAGATGGGGAAAATTTGTAGAGTGGGGCCTGAAATAACAGGTTTTTGTGAAAGTTGCATCTTTTTTTTCTAAAGAACACTGGGAAGACATCCATAGGCTTTGAGTAGAGAACTTCGATGTTTTAATGCCTCTTTAACAAGGACAATGTTAAATGTCTTTACTATACCTGCAGCTGTGAAAATGTTGGTGCATGTTCTGGTTCTGTACATATATGAAAGTAGAAATTAAAGAATTTGCTGTTAGGATTAAATGTTACACGTGGGATGAAAGAGAGAAGCCCGCATGCTGTCATTGAGTGACACTAACAAGCTTCCAATGATAATGATAGAATAATGTAAAAGGAACAAGGAAGTATGAGGTGGGAAGGAAATCAGATTTCTACTTTTGAATTTGAAAAAGTTCATTTTGACCAGCAAATAGAAATGTACACTAGGCTATCACAGACTTGAGAGCAGAGAGGAGGCACCAATGGTGGAGACATAATTGAGAAGCCATCAGAATAGAGTGGACATTTAACCACAGACACGGATGAGGGTGCTCTTGGCGTTAGAACACAGGGAGAAATTTTCTAATAAAATTTCTAATAAATGAGAGTAGGTGGTTGGGAACTGGGAAATTTACTAAGAGAGAAAAATGAAGAAATTAATTAGAAATATCTCAAAGCAAGGGGAATATTTAAAGGAACATAAAAATGGCCACTGGTGTCACATGACTTCAGAGGAAAGTTACAATGAAGTCTTATTGTATTTGAACATGTCAGGATCTGGACAAGAATTCTTTCAGTGGATCCATGGAAATGGCAGCCTGATGTCATTCAAAGGATGCAAGGGGATTGTGGGTGGGAAGAATGAGTGTGACCATCTCTCCAGGAAAAGTTGCTGTGAAAACCCACATGGAGAAGGCTAGTCACTGCCAAGGGTGGACGCTAATGGAAATGAGGTCTGTGAGAGTCAAGCAGTGGCGCTGTAGGGCCAAGTAAAATAACTGTGAGGAGGGGGGACACTGGGATCCTTTGACAAGAGACAGAACACAAGCGCACAGAAACAAGACACATTTTCGTAGTTATGCAATGTGGAAATACTAAGTGAAAGTAAATAGCTTACATATTTGGCAAGTCTATAGACTAGGAAAGATGATGCATATTTTTAATGTTGCCAGTAGTAAGTGCCATATATCAGATCATCAATCTGCACAGCAACATTTCTTTCAAAATAAACTCTGTATATTTTCTCTTATCAACTTGTGAAGTCTTAGACTTGTGATGAGAGGAAATTCAATTTATCAAATAGGAGGGTGGAGGTGAAGACCAACTGAAACAGCACCAAAATATTAAATAGGCACATGGTAGATTGATAGAATATAGATAGATAGGTAGATAGATAGATAGATAGATAGATAGATAGATAGATAGATAGATGATAGATAGATAGATAGATAGATAGATAGATAGATAGATAGATGATAGATAGATAGATAGATAGATAGATAGATAGATGATAGATAGATAGATAGATAGATAGATAGATAGATAGATAGATAGATGATAGATAGTAGATAGTAGATGATAGATAGATAGATAGATAGATGATAGATGATAAATAGTAGATAGTAGATAATAGATAGATAGATAGATAGATAGATAGATAGATAGATAGATAGATAGATAGATAGATATAGAATCAATGCACTTCTTGTCAACAGTCTTCATTATTCCCCTTGAGTATTTTTTATGATGGTGTTTATGCCTGGAGTTTACTGGGGAGTTTACTAAAGTTACCTTAGCACACATTTGACTTAGAATATCTTGTAAGGTTCTAGTTCTGATTCTTCTGTTTACAGCATCATTGATTCCTGTCTAAATCTGTTGCAGTGTGCCTGAATACTATGACTACGGTCATGGAGTAAATGAGGATGCCTATGACAGCTACGGTAAGACCTTTTCCTTACTATGGTTATAAGATCAGAACTACCATCTGTCACTGACAACTCAGAAATTACTTCTGTATCCACCTCCCTGCCCCATTTTTCACAGAAGTACTGGCTACATTGATTTATGTAATTCCACAGTAAGATTTGACTTACAGAACTAGTGCAGAAAATTGGACAGTGCAACTTTGATCAAAATTTGAAAAGAAATTAATCACAATCATAGATCATTTCTGCAGCATAGGTGAGCAGTCAGTAGTGCGGCCATGTTCCAGGATGCCCATGGTACCAGCATTTGCTGTAACCTCAAAACTGTGTCTTTCCTTTACTCACAAAGATATCTGTATAATCTACATTTAAATATTTTTATTTTTCTATATGTCTACAACCAGTTATGCCAACACCATTTGTTGAAGATGCTTTATTCTTTCCATTGTACAATTTTGGCTTGTTTTTGTCAAAAATCAGGTGTTAATAAGTGAGTGGATTAATTTTGGGGTTTTCAGTTCTATTCAATTGATCCATGTGTCTGTTTTTTTATGCCAATACCAAGCTGTTTTTATTATTTTAGTCTATAATAGACCTAGAAGTCATGGATGATAATGTCTCCAGAAGTTCCTTTATTGTACAGGGTTGTTTTTGCGATCCTGAGTTTTGTTGTTTTTCCATATGAAGTTGAGTATTATTCTTTGGAGGTCTAAAAAATTGTGTTGTGATTTTGATGGGCAATGCATTGAATCTGTAGATTGCTTTTGGTAGGATTACCATTTTTACTATGTTGATCCTACTTATCCAAGAGCTTGGGAAATCTTTCCACTTTATGATATCCTTTTCGATTTCTTTCTTCAAAGACTTAAAGTTCTCATACAGGTCTCTCACTTGTTTGGTTAATGTTACCCCTAAGTTATTGTATGTTATTTGACTATTGTAAAGGGTGATGTTTCTATGAGTTCTTTCTCAGTCTGTTTAAGGGAACATGCATATGACTGAACTAGGCCCTCTGAATGTGGATGACAGTTGTGTGTTTTTTTTTCTGTTTGTGCGGCCCCTGACAGTGGGACCAAGAATTATCTCGGGTACATGAACTGGCTTTTAAAATCCATTTTCTATGGTGGGATATCTTGCTCAACCTTGATGCAAGGGAGGAGAGGCCTGGTCATACCTTAACTTACTATGCCAGACTTTATTGACTCCCCCAAGAAAAGCTTTACTCCCTTTAAGTGGCAGATTGTGGATGGGATGGAGAGAGATGAGGGAGACTAGAGAAGAGGAGGGAGGGGAAACTGGGGTTGGTATGTAAAATAAGAAAAAAATTAAATAAAAAATACTTTTTGGCTTCTAAGTGCAAATAATTTTTATTATATAAAGAGTTTTAATTATATCATTATCATATATATGTCTTAAAATTCCAAATAACATTTGTCTTGTAGGCATTAGCATTTAGTAAAAATATTAGTCAATAAAGTTGATTTCAAAATGTATTATTAAATCAAGAATATCACTTAAAATTAAGGACAATTTATCTAGTAAACACTTGCTGAGTGCCTGTGATCTAGCTTTACAATATAACATTTTGATGGGTCTGGTTCTGTAAAATGTTCAGTTAGAAGGTTCACCTTGAAAATGACATTTAGGAAGCTGGGGCTGGAGAGATGGCTCAGAGGTTAAGAGCACTGCCTGCTCTTCCAGAGGTCCTGAGTTCAATTCCCAGCAACCACATGGTCGCTCACAGCCATCTATAATGAGAACTGACACCCCTTCTGGCTTGCGGGCACACATGGAAGAAATGCTGTACACCTAATTAAATAAATAAATATTGGGGGCTGGAGAGATGGCTCAGTGGTCAAGAGCATTGCCTGCTCTTCCAAAGATCCTGAGTTCTATTCCCAGCAACCACATGGTGGCTCACAACCACCTGTAAAGAGGTCTGGCGCCCTCTTCTGGCCTTCAGGCATACACACAGACAGAATATTGTATACATAATAAATAAATATATATAAAAAAAGAAAATGACATTTAGACATTTATAATTTTGGATTTTCTTTAAAATTATGCAATGGCCCCTATTCTTCTGATAGAGAATAAAGAAGACAATGGAGTTATTTACGTGTTTGAAGCTTCATGTCATGAAAGTGTATTGCTATGTCAGTAGGGTGGAAGAAAGACACAGATGTTGTGAGACAGAGGGAGAGGAAGGTTCAGAAGACCATGTATGGGAAGGAAAGCACAAATCATCAGTTAAGGAGGGAAACACAGATGGTGGAAGAAGGCAGGCAAAGTCTGGCAGCAGGGATTAGGGCATCATGCAGGAAGACATGGTGGTGGAGAATTAGGCATCTTGATCTAAAGGCAACAGGAAATAAACTGAGACACTGGTTGTGGCTTGAACATACATGAGACCTCAAAGTCCACCTCCGCACCTTCTAATAATGGCACACATTATGGGATCCATTTTTTCTCAAACCACCACACAGAGTTAAGGTCAATGTTACATCACCTTAACTTCTGTGGTAGTTTGAATGAGAATATTCCCCCATAGGATTATATGTTTGAGTACTTGTTCCCTAGTTAATGGAACTGTTTAGGAAGGATTGGGAGGTATGGCTTTATTGGAGGAGGTGTGTCACTTGGGGCAGCCTTTGAGGTTTCAAAGGACTCATGCTATTCCCAGTGTAATTTCTGTCTCCTATTTGTGTTCTAGACAAGGTTCTCTGCTCTTCATGTGGTTCTCCATGCGTTTGTTCCTATATCATGTACTCTAACCCTCTGAAATCATAAACCCAAATTAAACACTTTCTTGTGCATTGCCTCTGTCATGGTTTCTTATCACAGAATAGAAAAATAACTATGATAACCCCCAAGTCTCCTCTTCTAGGTCTATCCCAAAAAAACATCTGTAGTGACATTGCCAAGGCAACTGGTGATTAGAAAGATCTGAGGGTGATAGTCAAACTCACCATTTAGAACAGACATACCCAGGCTAAGGTTGCACCTTCTGCCTTTTGCCCTGATCACCAAAGTTCTCAAGGAGCCAGCAAAAAACAGAAAGCAGCAGAAAGATACTAAATACAGTGTAAATACCACTTTGATGACATTGTCAACATTGTCTGACTGGTGTGGGACTGGTCTTACTCAGAGAATGTTCTGGAAATATTAAGGAGCTCCCAGGTACTATACAACATGTTGCAGTAATGGGGATGGATGGCTGCCATCAGGAAATCATAGATGACATAATCAGGGGTGCTGTGGAAGCTCAGCTAATATAAAAGCAACATGAGAGAATTTCAATAAACTATCATCTGACAGAAAAGACACAAACTTAGCTTTTTAAGAATTTATTTTACTTTACACACATAGGTACTAGCTTTTTGATCATATACAAAGTAGATATTGTTTTTCCATGGCTCCTGTTGTTTCTTGTTAGAAATATATGACTGTATACATGTTGTATTAGATTATAATCTTCATGAGTTTAGAAACTAGGATTCAGAAACCAAGTGTCCCGAATTGGTATAGATCTGGACAAAGTCAGAGAACATTACTCATTTAAAAAAATGCTTATTAAATGGCTATGAAATGTAAGTGCTGCTCTCAGTGATGGTAATACTACAGTGAAAATCCTCCTGGAACTTCATTTCTAATGAGGAGATATATTATCATTCATGAAACGGCTTGAGATTTTCATTGTAGTCATTAGTTTTCACACTTGGTATGTCAGTCTGGGGAATATAGCTCTCATCTTTCCTTTATGGAATCATATGCACTGAAATCAGTGCTGCATTTGTTGATGTGCAACAGGATGGTTTGTGAAGACATGAAAAATTAAATACTAGGAGAAAAAATTCAATTAGGGAAAGAACCAATAAAAAAAATAAACAGTTTTCAGAAGAACTACAAGTAGCCAATAAACGCATGAAAAAAAAATTAATCAACTTACTTCACCATCAGAAAATTGAAAATACTTTAAAATTCCATTCCACCTTTGTCAGAAGGGATGACATCAAGAAAACATATGACAACAAACACTAGTGAGCATGTGGGGAAAGATGAACCCTTACTCGGTGCTTGTGGCAGCATAAACTGGTTTAGCCACTATGGAACTGTAAAGTGGTTTCTCAGAAAAGTTCAAGTAGGATATCTCAGTTTATATCACACTCTGGACTATTTATCCAAAGGACTCTAAGTCCTACCATAGAGACACCTGAGCATCAATGTTATTGCTACCAGACTCACAACAGCTAAAACAACAAGGCAAGATATCCATCAGCAGAAGAATGGAGAAGGTGGCAAATATGCACAGTGAAGTTTTATGGAGCTGGAAAGGACAATGAAATCATGACATCTGCAGGAAATGGGTGGAACTTGATAACAGCATATAAAGTGAAATAAACTAAACTCAGAGAGATAAACAGCACAAATCTTCTGACTTGTGTGTGTGTGTGTGTGTGTGTGTAGGTGCATGTATAGATGTGATCATAAAATTATAAAGGGAACCATGAGAAGGGGAGAGGGGACCTTAAGTGGATCAGATGAAGGGTGAAAAGAATAGGATCAGCAAGGGTTGAGGCCAAGGGAGGAGGAAAGGGCTTAGGTAAGGAACCAATGACAATCATGTATAAAGATGGCATAATGAAACCTTTTATTTCTATGTCAAGTTAAAAAGCTAATTTAATTTTTTTCTTCTCATGGTATATAAAAGTATTGTTTATCTCTTCTCTATCACTAGCATTATACAATGTTAAATGTAGACTTTAATGTATTCCACATGAATAATAAAAATCAACTATTTATATGATCATTTGAAAATGATGCACTTTTTTGCATAACTACAAAATATAGTGTTGTGGGATATTTGATCGCACTGTGAAACCCTGTGTCAAATAAATCAACCTTGGGTCAGTGAGTGGAGCCAGCATTTAGCTGGCAGGAATTAGCCATAGAGAGTGCAAAGAGACAGGGAGATGGGTAGAGAGATGCACAGGTTGAGGAAGCAACTGTCCTTTGTCCCCGGTGCCTCCATCTCCTGATGAGGATGGTAGAAAAAACAGAGCATTGTGAGCATCAGAATGCTCTTCAGAAGGATAGCGGTTTCCTCTATTCAAAAAATCCACAGATAGGATCTCGTTTCATGATCACACTTGGTTTGAAATCAATAGTAGGAAATATCCAGTCCTTCCATGTGACTCTTTATTCAAAGTCTTAAAACATTGTAAGTGTGCTTTGAGTATTTTAGTCCACATTTGGATTGCATGTCTTTCATGATTTTGTTGTTGTTGTTGGTGTGTGTGTGTGTGTGTCTGTTTGTGTGTACTGCATGCATGTGGTATCTGAATATTTACTGATTTACTCCATAGTTTTAAGAATACAACATTTCCCAGGCTAGTTACAAACTGATGACTGAAGTGCTTCTCCTCAGTTAAATTCCCAAGTATCTGGGACTCCAACTCTGGGTCTCCATTTTATACAGTTTATTTTGAGTACCATCAGATGAAAAGAACGTTTGTCTCTTTGGGGTTCACAGTTCTTTGTTGAAATTAGAAATATAAATGATATATTTGCAGGTAACATTAAATGTTAAATGCTTTTCTTGCAACACTATAATACTAAAATTTAAATATAACTAAATATTTAAATGTATTGGTATTAAAGATCATCTAATATTTAGTGTGTTTTCAGATCCATTTTATTAAACTAACATTTATTATATTTTAGAGTGAATTTATTTTTATATAATGAAATATATGATTAGTAAAAATTTAAAATCAGTTTATGTCTAGCTATAATATTTTCTAATTGAGTCAGAATTACGAAAATGATTTTGGATATGTTTGAATAGTTTATAATTCAATGGGGATGTATTTTAATTACAGGCCAAGCATTAGCTTACCCAAGTAAGACTTCACATGAGAAACACCCTCTTCATTCTCTAGGAGACTGACAGCTACGAAGGGACAGCGATATCATCTTCTCCGAGAAAAGAGTTGTTTATTAAAATGTAGTTAATGTATGAACCAGAGAGCTAATTATGCATCCACTCATTAGTGGCATTTTAAATGACAGCTGTGTGGAACCAAAGAGGATAATATTAATACACTGTCTGGAAATGGATGGGAGCAAAAAGAAATCGGGAGCTGTATTTCAATCCAGGGCACTGGAGTGCTGCACTCCAAGTAGATTGCAGAACACGAACATCCTCATTTTTCGTTAAAGAGCTAGATGATTATTATCCCAGTGTGAAAATAAGCCTGCATTGATTAATCTGTGAAAACAGCTCAAGAAAATGAAGCCAACTGGCATTCATGCCAGCCCTGGGATTGAAGAACAAAAGCCTGCTATATTTAACAGTAAATAGAGATACACATTTGAGAAATTGATTTTACAAAAGATGAGTTTTCTACAATTACCAAGAATATAAAAGTCACTGAAAATCAGATACATTCAAAGGATTTGTTTGTCCTAGGATTTAATACTGAAACTTTTTGTACTCCTAAGAATAATATCGCGTAGTCTAACAGGCTTTCAATGTGCTGCCAATCAACTCCCGAATCATGACACAGAGACTTATTAGTTATGAATGCTCGTCCTTAGCTTATGTTTGTCCCACTACTCTTACAGCGTAATTTAACCTTGCTTTCTTCATCTGCATTTTGCCTCGGGGATTTTTACCTTTCTTTCATTCTGTGTGTCTTACTTTTCCCAGTGCTTCCGTATCTGATTGACTGGTGGCTGCCTGACTTGCTGGCCCCTGCCTTCTCCCTCTCTTTCTCCTTTGTTTTCTCTTCTCCCTGGAGCCTAGATTCCTCCTCCTCCCCTAGAGGTGACACAATCTGAGCCAGCAGGGGTGGGAAGATGGCTCAGTGAGCTAATGTGCTTGACACACAAGCCTGCCAACCTGAGTCGGGACCCTCAGAACTTAAGTGGAAGCTGTATGCTGTAGCAGTCACACAGTTGCCTATGATCCCAGTGCTTCTTCTCTAGGGCTGTGCAGAGAAGACTCAGTAGATCCCACTGAGCCTAAAAGCCTGGTTTATCTCCAACAAGATGAAAGACAAAAGCTAACATGTGAAGGCTGATCTCAGTTTTGTACAGGTTGCATACCCAGAAATAGTGAATACGCACACACACACACACACACACACACACACACACACACACACACACCAGAGCCTCACTACCTCATTGCCCTATTTGCTAAGTTTTTACATCGGGTATATTTAAGATTTCGATTCTATTTTGAATTTTCCACTCTTAATTAGACAACTTAAGGCAGCATCTGCCTATGGTAGAGATGGTGAACTTTCAATTACACTGATAAGCTTAGAAAAAAAATAAAAGGCTACTTTTCACTCTTGATGAGCTGCGTCAAGATCTTCTGAGAAGAGGACAAGTGGTGAGGATGAATGAAAAGTTCACTGGACACCACACCCTAGTTTGGGGGTACACAGTGAGATAGTACTGTGGATGGTTAACAATAGGGTGCAAGAGCGGCAATTGTATCTCCAGAGCAACCAACAGAGGAACATGGAAACACAGTCCTTCAGAGCAGATTATGGAGCTTAAAACCTGGTTTTTGTTTGTTTCTTTCTTTGTTTACTGAGTTCTATGCTGAGTGTCTTTCTGACCAAACACTGTATAATAAGAAAAAAGAGTTGTGAAGGAAGCAGGGAACTAGGAGCTGAGTTTCTTATCAATGAAGCAATGTAAACATGCCTGTCTTCTTCACTGAACTAAAGGGAAGAACTGTAACTTAGTACTTTATATTACTATTTGGTTCTCCCATGTGTTGTTCCTCATGCTGTTCTCATGAATTTTCAAGTCTGTGAACAAATTCCTCAGCTTTTGATGAAACTGGACCAACATTAAACTAGTTTAGACTCAAATGAGACAAGCTTCTCAACTGTGTTTAAGCACCATTCACCGTTTTATTTTCTACCTTCCATAGGGTTAATCCTTTCTTCAGCTTAGTCTCCTTTTTTATTGAGATGAGACCTGAGCTCTAACAAGAAGATACTTAATTAAAACCTTTAGGTCCTCTCCTTGTAGAAGAGTGAGTCACCATAGACTCTTCTATCACTGGCATAGAAAGTTTGAGCTATGCAGCAAATTTCAGGCAAATCTGAACTACAACATGAGCCCCTTTCTCAAAAACATCACACCATGCCAAAGTAAAACAGCAAAGGGACAAAGCTGTTTCTTCCCCCAACTAAGCCCACTGGTCTTTACTGCCCCTGTCCTCGTAGTTTAAAGGTAGAGGATAGTCGTCCATACCTTACAGGAAAATTGTGAGCTTACTGATGATCTACGAGACTGTGGCTGGTCCTCAGAAATTGATATCATGGCTTACTAAACCTGCAAAGTCTCTAAGATTATCATATCCTTTAGGACGAGCTTGAAAGCAACTAGCAAGTATGTATTTGAAGGGAGCTTTTCTATGACATGGCCCAGAGCAAGGATAAGTCTTACTCGGCCACATAACTATGTTTCCTGATACCCTAAGCAGATTTTGACAAGGGTGATTGGTTTAGGTTCCCTGTTGGGTTAGTATCTTCATCTATGTGAAAACCTAGGAAGAACCATCTAATGGAGAAAAGGTGCATTCAGACTCTGGGTTTCAGAGTTTCAGTCCATTGACGATCATGGCAGAAGTGACGGCAGGTAGAAGGAATGCAGGCAGAGAGAAAGACTGGAAGGGGGCAACGGAAGGATTTATCTTTCCAGGGTTTATCCTCACTAACTTATTTCCTACAGTGCATTCAGCTATGACTATATTTGTGGGTTAATCTGGTGATGAAGATAAAGTCCTGATGAGCCAATCAAATCTCAGGAGCCCATTCGGTTGCGAAGGAGGCTTTAGCAGTGTGACTTTTAAGAGGACGGTTCATGTCCAAGCTACAACCCTTACTGATGACTTTTGAATATAGATCTGCAGTGTAACACAAAAGAACAGCATGAGCAGCCATTTTTTTATTGTAAGTTTAAACCTCTCCTTCCCCCCCCCCGGCCCCAGGATTTTTATGTGAGTTTCAGAAATGCAAAGCTATATCTAGAATTACCAAAGCATGGACACATTATCTGAGCCCTCATGAAAAAAAATCTCTGTGACATTTTGTTAACTGGTTCAAAATTAATGTACACTGAATGTGATGTTTTATATCTACTTCCTGGAGCCCAGATATTAAAACTCTACCTTTCCGTGTACTTTAATGGTACCAACCTTTCTTAAGTGGCCCCTCTTGCCCGTGTTTCATGCACACCCAGAAACTAAATGTTTAAAGCATCGGGAACAAAAGCCCAGTTTTGCAACTTTAAAAGTTGTCTAGCTTTTTTCTTTCCCACCATGAATGCTCCCCGAAGTATCTAGTTTCATTGCAGAAAGGAGAGCAGATTATTATGGTCTGCATGAGGCTTCGTGGGCCTGAATCTGCTGAGCAGAGCATTTGAGATGGGGAAGTGCAGGTCATCTGAGAAACATTTAGTGCACAGGAAGAGTAACCCGAAAGGTTTACACTCCAGCCAAAGTGAAGTGTTTCTCAAGGACACTGATTCGCATGCAACTTACATGAACTCAAGGCATTCTGGGAAGATCAGTTTATGAGGTAATACATTACTCACTCACAAAGAAAAACAAAGAGTAAGTTTTTATTTAAAAATCAATATCTCACATATCAATACACAAAAATCAAGTTAGCAATGCCTCTGCTTGATTTCTTTTGCATAATTGGCTTAAAAATTCCTCCCTTCTTTAGTAGCACCGTGGATTTATATGTACTTTACATTTCAGTTGTTCTACTATGCTTATGTCTTTGTACAAAGTCTCTTTCCTTATAGATCTCAAAGAGCACTTTAGAAATAAGGCAAGATGATACAATATAATCAATCTAGGAAAGTCTTTAGAGAAAGGATGCTTTGGGACACATAAAATTCCACCTGAGTTCACTGTGAATTTGTAGATTTGCTCAGAACAGTCTCCTCTTCTAGATGACTCCATGTTGGATTTTAATCTCAGTTCAGGTAAATGATGAATGTTAGTGGCTCCCTCCTCCCTGCTCTCCTGAACATTTTCCTAAAAGACTAGCTGTAAATGTGCCATAATATTTGAGGTTTTACACACGTTCTTCCCTGAGTCGTCCTTGACTGTGTTCATAAGCAGAACATAGGATAATGGCATGCATCATAATAAAAGGTTGATAATACTTTGGTATCCATAGATAAATATGAATCATTTTATATTTTATAAATTCTAGGGGATTCTAGTCATTTCAGTGTGGTAGAAATATACTTAGTGCCCTCTCTGAGAAGTAATTTGCTACTCATTTACTCTATAGTCCAGCTCGTGTTTCTCTGGATGCCAAGAGCACCGTGTCTGCTCCATTATTTACAAAAGACAGACAGTTTAAAGCTTCGCGGCAAGGATATTTTTAAGTGGCTTTGAAATAGCATCATGGGACTAAAAACAATTGGCTGTGAAGCCAAACCTTGTACTAAATTTGAAAATTTTTTGAAACCCTAGCATCTAGGAAATAGATTCCTAGAGGAGCAGCTATCCACGTGGATTTCTAAATACTATACCTTTATCTTTCTCAGCATCCACCAAAAGGGGTCTGTGCTACCTCCTCCCCTCTCTAATTTCTGATCTTGGCTCCTTGGAGATTTCACAGTTAACTCAGGTTAGGATCACTTTGTGTGTGTGTGGAATGTAACGCAATGTAAGATAATGCAATGCAGAGTCTTCAAACTCACAAAGGCACCTACAGTGAGTGACATGTGTACTCCAGCAAGGCCACATATCCTAAGCCTTCGCAAAGAGCATTGTCACTGTGGACCAAGGATGCAAATGCCTGAGACTATGGGGATCATCTCATTCCAACCACCAAAGTCTCAAATAGGGAACACAGACTTCTTGTCTTGACTATCAGTTGTCAGATTGATGTCTCCATGACCATCTCAGAAACAGCTATGTAGACGCAATCTTTTTCACATATTGATATATGATGGATTGCTTTTACAAAATTGAAGGTTATTATCTTATATTGGAAATTAAGATTTTCTTGTTCCTTTCTAGAAACTTTTAAAAAAAAAAACTAATTGCAAGGAGCCTCATAGGAAAGAGGACCTGAACCAGTTGCCCTTCGTGGGAACTCCTCAGTTGATATTTTCATTTATTCTATATGTCTGGTTTTACAAGTATGTTTTTTTTCCCTGGTACTTGCCTTCTCCATGCCTCATGTCTGTCTTTAAAGGAGTGAATTCTGAGTGAAGTACCAAGCTATGCTAGTTTCTGGAATCACATATTGTCCTAATAAATCCAATCATAAGCTATGGGGAGGAAGAACAGGTTCATTTTCTGGGAAAACAGACTTTACAGTCTCTATTTCCCACAGCTACCAAAAACTCAGCTGCCTTTTGATTTTTTGGTTTTTGTTCTAGGGGAATGGGTATAGGCTATGTTCCATGTCACAGAAGACTCTTTGTCATCTCTTAAGACCCATTTTTGTTTTCTGAGTGTCTTATGGGAAAGAGGATATGAGAAATCTTTCTGTACCTACACACTTACTTCAACTTTCTTTGCCCTGTGGGCTGCTCATCTTCCACTTTGTCTAAAGACGCTTATCCTAGATCTCAGCTCTGAACCAGATGAGAGTCACTGAAAAGAGACAATACACAGATCCTGCACTGCAGAGTGTTTCAAGTCATTGGCTTGTGGGAAAGAGAATAGGCATTTGTTTTGTTTTGCTTTGAGTCCTATTTGAGTCTCAAAATAATCAGGGACTAAGAACAACAGGTTTACTATGTGCACTTTGTTTTAGAAGTTTGTATCGAAAGATTAAATGACCAGATTGCATTTATACCCTTTTTGAAATGTTGTAGTATCGAAATCTAACACGTTATAAAATGTTAATTTATCTTAGTACTTAAACTTTCTCTTCTTTGAAAAAAAAAACCCAAAAACAAAAAACAGGGAGGTTTAATTCAGTTTGTACATATCCTTGGCATAGACTTGCCTTCGGAAACAGTTCTAGGCATTAGCTTTCATTGTTGAGATCATTTTATTATCGTTGCGTTAGTTAACCATTGTTTCCTGAATGACTTTATCTGTAATTGTGAAGTGATGTTTATGTCACTATCTTTCTCTTACTCATAGCAACAGAAGAATGGGCCACAACTCGCTCCAGCCTGAAGGCACCACCATCAAGGTCAGCCAGAGGGGGATACAGGGAACACCCCTATGGTAGATATTGAAGGTCCTCCTCACCTGTGACCTCCTCAAAGACAGTTCATAGCCTCTGGTCTCCACATAAACAGCAACAAGACAAGTAATAGTTCTTTTTTTGTTTGTTTGTCTTTTCTATCTAGGGACATCTGCTCATAATTCCCCCCACCTATTTCTTGTATTCCCCCTATACTGTTGACATGACAATGACGCTAGGTATTATTTTACAAAACAGACTGCAAAACTCATTGGCAAGCATAGTTTATAAACCACTCAGTAGGATGAAATCTCTTGATTGTTTTTTTTTAACTGTTGTGTGTAAAACGCCTTTCCCCTTTTTGTTTTAGTATTATTTTTCCTTTTTCTTTTTTGTAAGAAAGAGCATGAATCTGTTAGCAGATTTTGAGTCTCAATCAACTAACAGAACCTTTGTTTAGGGTTGATAAAAGACTGTAATATGATTTTGAACTAGCTGATAATAAAGTTGTAGATAAGATGTTTTAACCTGTCTTTTAATATCTGTTAGTTAGATGGAGATGTTCAATATTAAGTTGTAAATTTAATTTTTAAATGCTGTTTTAATGGGGTTGAAAAGAAGCAGCTACTGTATGTATGTAGCTAACTGAATTTGTTCAGTGTTTTAACCTGTATTTGTTAAAAAAAAAAAGAAAAAAAACCACACATAAAGTTCCATGTGTAAGCCTCTCTAAATAGGAACCACAATTTGTCAAATATGTTTGCCATAATTTGTCAATAAAGCTGAAGGCTTTTGTAAAAACTAAATTTGGAATTCCTTGTTTTCTAACTTTAAATGCCTGCTTTATTTCTTCTTCAAGAGATGCCTAAAATGGTTTCTATTTAAAAATTACAAAAAGGAACCCAAGCCTGTTTTAAGATATCTGTGTAATACTTAAAATGTATTAATAACTTTTGGTTGTTAAATAATTTAAAAGTTAACAAACTAAACTGTTACATGAATCATGGTTAGTAAACACTAATGTATAACATGTTAATGGAAGAAATGGATTTAGAATAATAAATGGATTTTAAACTATCCTCTAAGCTCTATCTTGCTAAACACAAATTCTGATTGACTTGTTTGCACTAGCATGTCTCTCGTGAGAAAGAGTAATGGAGTATAAAGAGGTAAGATTACCACTTACCACTGTCTAAATGCCTAGTTCTTCAACCTTTGAGTTTCCCCGCACATTAAATATCCCATCCAACATGTAAGCATTGCGTAGATTCTTCACGTTATTGTTTTCACTCGAAGGAGTGCGTGGACTTCATTTGCGTAGTTTCTAACAGTCTGTTTGACAAACGAACCATCAGTGTCAATGGCTAGTTGTTGCTATTCAACCTCAAAAAACTCTATTTGTAATTTTCAGTGCTAAATATCACCGCCCTTGAAGGCACTTTAGAGGGCTGATATTTCTTTTGAGACTATCAGACTTGATGGCTGATGAGTATTAAGGAAATATGTCGCAGGACTCACAGGATGACTTAACGTTAAACAGGTAACACTAATATAGTCACTGTAAGTTTGCCTATGCAACAGCAATGTTAAATCTTCTCAGTTATTAAGTTCCTGATAGTTAAAAAAGTAAACCTACAAAAAATATAACAAATAGGTCTATAGGCTATTAAAACAACTAATCAACATTAACTAGAGGCACCAAAATTATTTTACAATATATAACCCTCAAGGTAATAAAAAGAACTAAAATTAGCAATAACAGTAATGCAACTCTTGCTAACATCAAACGTAAGCTAAATTTTGATGGAGAAAAAGAAAGCGAAAGACTTGATAGTAGGGATGGATACCAAAACTACTACTCCTTTAAACATAGTTTTTTTTGTTTACGGTGGCTTTTTGTCAATGTGATTGGTTTACTTTTTTTGCTGCTTATCAGCTGAGGCATTTTGCTGTTTAGTTTTTGCAGCTGGAGTTGCATGCTAATAGTTTTATGAAGTGTGTGTCTGTCATCGATTAAAGTTGTTAACATTTGCCCTTTAAGCATGCTGCTTAGTTATGTTTTCGTCTTCTATTCTTTCTTACTATTTCAGGTACGCACAAAGAACACATAAGTGGTAGCAGATGTGATGGGCTAAGGAGGATAAAGGTAAGCAGACCGTTGTCATGTTTGACATAATCTTTACCAAATTACAACACAGCCTGAAGCTATAGTAGCAGGCTAAAACTCTAAAAGCCACGTTTTTGTATACTTCCAAAAGCTTAGATTTTTGTTAAAGAGCTGACCAATTTTTATCTTTGCATAAAAGATAAAGCTTGACAGTCAGCTAGCATAGTTTTCTACAGTTACTTAAGAACTTGTCAAATGAACTAAGAAGTAGTGATTAATATTTAGCCTTTTTTTTTTGCAATGAACTTGTTTTCTACAAACTAGTTTCTCAATTGCACCATCACAGTAGTAAAACTTTTAATACTCTAAAGACACAAAAGCAGAAAATCTTTAAGAAGGTTTAGGGGAAAGATAAAGGGGTCCAAATAATTAAGCCAACCACTGCAACCCTTTTGGCCAATCAAGAAAACACCACCAGGGCTTTCCCAATTGGATCTTGTTGTTAAAAAAAAAAAATTGCTTGTTAAAAAAAAAGGAAGGAAGGAAGGAAGGAAGGAAGGAAGGAAGGAAGGAAGGAAGGAAGGAAGGAATGAAGTAATTAATTAATATAATTAAAGAAAGAAAAAGAAAAGAAAAGAAAAATGCTTGTTTCTCAGCTGCCATTTTATTTGTTAGCAAATAGTTTATTAGTTAGCAAATATTTCCTAGAGGAAACTGAGGCCTAACTTCTATACCCAAGGAGATGAAAATATTAGCCAATAAACCAGAGTAAAATCAAAACATAGATGGTTATGAAATCCACAGGCTAACCCCAGGCAAAGAGTACTGAAATGACTGTGTGCAATGTCCGAGGAAGGACTAAAAGCCCCAAGCTTTCTGTCTCTGATCATTTTGTTGATTTGTGTGGTTTTGTGCTTCTTAACTATATAAATATTCATTCTTTGGGTCAAGTTTCACAGGGTGCTAGTGCTTGGGATGGGTTTCAGAACGTGGATGGACTGGAAAAAAAAAAAGAGGATACTCTATTCCAGGGGGAGGAAAAAGACCTTTGGGATGGCAATGCACTGTTGTAAATGCCTTTTCAACCCACAGCCCAGGAGATTTTCGAGTGAGCAGTGCCTTGCAGGAGTGCAGCAAGGAGGGAGGGGCATTAGAGAGAAAACATCCTCAGGGAAACAAGGTAAAAGCCCCTTGGAGCCATTGGCAATTATTGAGCACGTGTTCTTGTAACGTGGTTTCTCCATATTCAAGTTGTTCAGGTAACTACGGAACACTATCTGAGTTTCAGCTCTAGGTCCTTTGTAGACTCAGACATTCAAAGTTACCGAGGAAAAAAATTATTTAGAATTAGAATTCTAAATGTTTTTATAAAGTACATGGCAGCAACTCAGAATGAGATACCCTGCTTCTTTGAACCAGCAGTGGGGTTTGATAACTTGAGAGCACAATGAAAGAATCCCAGCCATAGTGATACACTAGTCCTTATGTATATGTGTTCATTATAATAATCTAATTGTTCTTGTAGATGTATGAGCTAGCCTGACTCTCATTTATTCTATAGCAGGATTACCTAGCTTTGGACACCTCAATCTCAAGCAGGTCCTGCTGGTAGCATGTCTTCCAGAACCTCTCCCAACCGTCTTGTGGAAGATGCTGTAGAATGTTTCCCTTGACTTATTAGAAAGAGCAAGGGCCAGGGCGTTTGGAAGAGCTGTACACACGCGTAGGCCTTCTTCAGAAAGGCAAGGAGAATCTGGAAAACATGCAATCATCTCCAGAAAGTCAAGGATCCATGCTGACTATGGTGCAGAAATGTCAGTGGACACAACCAAGTGGAAAAGAGAGAACAGTTGGTCCCTGCCACCTCCAAGACTCAAAATCAAATCACTGAATGAAAAGGAGGGAAATAATCCCTTGAATTATACAGGAACTCAAGGCCTAAATTGGTTGGGTGAGCCTAAGATTATTTTTTCCTGCCTAGAAGAATTTGTAGAGTAATGTGAAATCAAATTAGGAATAGAAAAACATAATGTTGCATATACATAGCTGATTTTTTTACTGAATAATTTTCCAACTCTTTAAATAGTTAGAAATGAATACAATGGAATTCTCTGGAGCCAGGGAATGAAAATTCTACTAGTTTAGAATGACAGTCTTTTACCCAGTGTTCCAAACAGGATGCTTCTCCCATACGCAACAGAAAGCTTTGCTGAGTTCCGCTGTCAACATCCTATCTGCTCTGAGGAGCACATAGTGATAGCTCATAAATGTAGTAAATATTTTCATGTCTGAAACCACATCATGCATGGGGTGGAATTTCGAATCAATCTCTGTGCTTTCTGTTTACATACATTCTGAAGCTCTCTGTGAACTTATATATGGATTCCTTCGGACAATGAAGTTTCCATGAATGAACTGACAATCCTACGACACCTGGGTACTCGTTAAAATACCAATTCTGAGCCATTAACAAAGTATTTTTAATAATAATAGCATTAGGTATTAAGAAACTTTTGTGCCTGCATTTGTCCAAGTTTTAATATGTTCAAGCTTAGCTAAATTAGAATCAATTTGTTTACATTTGAGAACCTAGCCAGTGATTCCAAGTCTTTGAATACTTAGATAGTATTCACCTTTAGTTTATTAATGGACCCAAAGCCATTTGGCTTGATAACAACTAAACTAACCATTTTTAATGAAGTTGACATAAAATGACATAGAAACATTTTTGGAAATTCAATAGAAGAAGTCAATGTTTTAGAAATATGTTATTAAAATAAGGCCTTTACTCCTTTAGTGGTTCATTTAAAATCACTTGGGCTTGTATTTTCAAAACCACACATACCCTTGGAAAGAAATCCTTTATAGCCTTCTCTCTGAGTTCATCCAACATAGACATATTCAGAGTTTGATTCTGTCTGGCTTTGATGGGAATGCAAAACACTGGTCAGGAGTCTGAGTGGGCAGAACGTTCAGGTTCAAGTTCCGATACGACCTGTTAATAAGAATGTTGTTCGCCATTCCAGCAGGCTCCATGGGAAGGCATACTTTTTACGGAAAATATACTGCAGTAAATGTGTGGGAATGTGCAATTGTAAGGCATTTTATAAATTAATTCTGTATAGATTAATATGTAATATAGGGCAGAACATCAAAAATAATAGCAGTAATCATACTACCTTTCGGTTTTAGTCACACATGCCAAATATAGAACCAGAAGTTTTACATAAACACAACTATTAGACATATATAATTTTAAATAAAATACCTAGAATAAAGTTCAATTCTGTAGAGCAGACATTAATTTTATGCTGCTAATAAGAAAAAAAGGGAATATGGAAAAGAAAGTTTTCTTTCCACTTGCTATTGTTATTTTTACTCTTTTATTGTTTGAGAATTTGTATTTTTAACAATTAAATGGAAAGGGGCAAGTGAAATGGCTCAGAAGTTACAAACAGTTGACATTCTTAGGAAAAGCTTGAGCTTGGATTCAGGTATCCAAGTTGGGGTCCTTCTCACCCTCATGCAACTCCAGCTCCAGGGGATCCAAAGCCCTTTTCTGGCCTCCATGAGGACCTGCATATTTCTGGCATTCACTCACACAGACACACACACACAATTATAAATAAATTTAAAAATAATTATATAGAGAGTCATAATTTTGAAGAAATTTGATTGGAAATGTGGAAACCCCAAACAAATTTATTCTAATGTCTCTTCTGTAGCAATAAAATGAATACCTTTTGAAAACACACTGTAGTGTTTTTCTTTTACTTTGAAAGGCATTTTTACTATGCTATTTCCCCATATATCATTCTTCTAAAATGCCTGACTCCTTGACTGAAAGATGCAGGTGAAAGCATCACCCGGTTGTCGCAAAGCACGGCTGCAGCCTTTTGTAGAGCCGGAGATTCCATCTACCGTCTAAGCTCCATTTGACACTATGATAAAACTCTCACATAATTAAATGAGCATGAAAGCAATTCCAGGCTTTTGTTCTGCAATCAAAGATCAGAACTCGGTTTTTTTTTTAAAAAAAAAAAACATTTAGTGTCAATTTCAACACAGAAATAATTCTGTGTAGCCATACAATCATGTATTAAGATCACAAATGAGGGAAACAGCCCATCTTGAACACTCTTTAAAATTACTCCAAGGTAATATGTCCCATTTGTCTGGACATTCTGATGTCCTGATCAAGAGCTGATCTGATAAACAGCGGTGTCACTGGCTGACATACACTAGTATTCTACATCTAGCTTGGAGGTTAATTTCCTGGCTCCGTATGCAGAATATATTAGTTGGTTCTTTAAAGATTGTTTACAGCGACAGAGGAAAGGTCACTGGACTTAATATGCATTTTACACTGAGTATTTTGTACATGGTGAGGAGAGGGGTTGAGAGGAAATAAGATGTCTGGTTCCCACACACTACACATCTTAAGAGGTTCAGGTTTATCTTATTTACTCACGAGAGAGAGAGAGAGAGAGAGAGAGAGAGAGAGAGAGAGAGAGAGAGAGAGAGAGAGCGAGCAAATATTCCTTTAAATATGGTTGGCCAGCTACACATCAATAATGCTTTGTTTCTGACCCACCGTGCTCCACTCTGCAGTAGTATAGAATGAATTATTTATTTACTTAAGGGAGAGACTTGAGAGAGATGCCTCCTTTTCTCAGCATCTTCCTTGAGATAGGTCCCCAACTAGTTTTCTGACACCCTAGTGTCTCTTAGGGTACCTTAGACTGGTGGTGATGCTTACCCTCCTGTCTCACTCTGTCTACCTCATGTGGGAATATCGCATTCTCTATCCTGTAACCTCATAGCCTGCCTTTGTGAAGAAGTTCTTGACATTCTCTGAGGTCACAGTGACACTCCTTTCCCAATGCCTCCTGTCACTTTCTTAGTAACACGTGACATAGGAAAATGACAAGAGAGAAACTCAAGTTCTCTTCCTGGGAGAAAGGTTTGTGAGATTATGTACCAACTCTCACTATTTCTTTCTATTTAAATTTATCCTAACCACAACATAAAAATGGGTTTTTTTACATGCTAATGGGGCACAATATAATAAATTGGTGCATATTATAGTGTGTAATGCTTAAGTCAGGACAAACATATCTATCAGCTGAAGTATCTTGTCTAGTGATGAAAACACGGGAAACCATTTCCCTGGCTTTTGGAAATGCACAGGAGCATGGCTGTTGTGTGCAGTCACTGCCCTGAACCGTGACAGCAGAGCATCTTGTTCCTGTCCACACATAACTTAGCAAATGCTGATATATTTCCCCAACCCTCTCATCCCTCAATGCAGCGCTCAACTTCTAGGAGATCAACCATTTGCATTCTACACATGGTTTTAATGCCTGTTTTATTTCACCTCATGTAATAATCTCTAATTCCGTCCATGTTGTTTCAAATGGCAGGATTTCATTCCTTTGTATGGCTGAATAGTATGACTGAATAGCTATGCATATGGACGGCATTTACTCTACCTGTTCATCGGGTGATGGCCATGTTGGTATTTCCATGTCTTGACTACTGTGGGTAGAGCTGCATTGAACACAGGAGTGCAGGTATTTCCTCAACATACCCATTTTATTTTATTTTATTTTATTTTATTGGTTCTACCTGGGAGTAGGATTGTGGGACTGTACCATAATTTTATTTAGTTTGGGTTCAACTTTCACAGTATTTTATATAATGACTGTGTGAACTCATATTACATAAAAAAGGGTTCAAGGGTGTTCTTTTTGTTTGTTTGTTATAATAGTCCTACTTACTGGGTTGTGATAATAGTTCATTGGGAATTCATTTGCATTTTCCTGATTAAATAGTGCTGGAGAGCTTTTTGTCATATATCTACCAGATATATAAACAATGTTTTATTTATAATTTGATTTATCTTTTAAATTGTGTGTGTGTGTTTGTGTGGAAATACACATGTGAATATAGGCAACACTTAGAAGCCTGAAGAATCATAATTTCCTAAAATTGAACTTAGAGGTGGCTGGAAGCCACCAGAGTTGGCTGCTAGAAATTGAACTTGGGTCCTCTGAAAGAGCATTGAGTGTTCTTAACTGCTGAACCATCTCTCAGTCCACCCCACCTTGGGGGAATGATATTTAAATACACATATATCACACTTTCCTGGAAACTTCTCTGGGATTCTTTTATCATTGATAACCTCGTAGTATACATTGAATTATTAGCTGTTAACTATTTGTCTATTTTTAATATTATCTCTAGTGACCACTGAAAATTATTGTCTACAAATAGGGCATATTCGACAGTGAATGGATAATTTTCAGAAAAGCTTTATTTTGTTTTATTCTGCTCTTAATGATTCAATTTCACAATTGTTAAAATAACGTGTAACAAAGTTGGTAACAAAGAAAGCCTAATATAAAATTCAGATGTATATTATCACTTCTTCACTTCTTCAAAAAGACAATTTTTGAACTTTATCTTCTTTACCTTCATTTTTTCTCTTTCTCGGATGCTGTTTGTTTATCTTAAGATGCTAGTAAATAGAGGTTTGGATTTAGTAGTTTCATTTGTTCATAGCAGATCACATTATGAAGAAAAGGCTGCTCTCAAATTCCTGTTGAGCAAAGGCTGGTTGCAAAATCATGATGCCCCTGCCTCAGTATCACACATGCTTGTGGACTACAGTTGTGTACCACCACAAGTGGGTTAAATGCACGGAACTGTAACCCACAGAAGTGAGCTGACTTTCAGTTTTAGAGGGACAGAGTTATCTAAAACCCAGTCTGCTAAGGTTAATGTATATGTGAGGATGAATGCTGTAAAAACTGGCAGGGAAACAAGGAATGAACTGGAGTGTGAACAAAATTATTTTAACTTTCTCAACTGCAGTTTTGTCATAGATAAAATAGTCATAATAATAGCACTAGCTCGCAGCATCCTGAGATGAAATAAAATGATACAGGTGACTGTATTTCCTCCCAGATTTACTTGCTATTTAGTTACCTCAAATTGGTACTTTTTCTTTGTCGACAAATTCTAAATGCATGACATCTTCATAGTGTGCGTCAAGTGTGCAAATAGAATTTATTCAATATGAAAGTCTTAGAATCCAAATCAGTTTTTTTGCTAGAAACATTTAATACACTTTTTAAAATATTCTAATTGTAATAATATTAATATTCATCTGGTATATGCTTTAGAACAAAATTTTGAAATTATTATATTTATTCCTTAGCCACATATGTCAAATAACTAATGAGAATTATGATATTTATATTCATAAAAATCCTATAAAATGATATGTATACAAATATATGAATATGTTCTGTGTGATAAAATGAAGGTAATTCCAGCAGTAACTTGGTTCAATTATTATATTAATAATATAAAGAAAATGGCTGAAGCAATAATGGATTACATAATACAAGTTATGGTTTAACTGTCTAAAAATACCTTCACTTATTTTCTCAACATCCTTACACATGATGCAGATAGAACTGGGTGGAAGTATTTACTTTACACAAACCTATAAATTAATGCATCTGACTGCCAGCCTCCAGTGACCAGAAAGAATCTATATGTTGATCTATAGATCTAGAATCTATATGAGGTTTCTGTCCTGCCTGGTTCCACAGCCATTCAGTCCCAAAGAAACACACAGAGGCCTACATTAATTATAAACTCGTTGGCTTAGTAGCTCAGGCTTATTATTAACTAACACTTATATCTTGCATTAACCCATAATTCTTGTCCGTGTTAGCCACGTGGATTGTTACCTTTATCAGCGAGGTATTTTCATCTTGTGTCCTCTGTGTCTGTGTGATGACTGCAGACTGAGTCTTTCCTCTTCCCAGAATTCTCCTATTCTGATCATCCCACCTATACTTCCTGCCTGGTTACTGGCCAACCAGCATTGTATTAAACTAATAAAAGTGACAAATCTTTACAAGACCATTGTCCCACAGTACCTACATCTAAGTACACAAGCCTTCTTGATATAGGCATATAATAAATAACCTAGTAACATAAAACTTCACTAAGAGTGAAAGTAAACTAGGAAATTGTGGGTCTCAAACCACAACCATGATCACTTCTTACTGAAGACATTCTTTCTTGTATTGGTGTGTTTCTATGTTAATTCCTGCAAAATAGGGTAGAATTTCCAAACATTATCCCCTTTTCTATCAGACAGTACAACTGAAATGTGCATCATCTTTTGTTATAGTTAAGATACCAAAATAAAACTGTGCATGGAAATAATGAGCAAACCAAGTTTAGAGAGAGGAGCAATAGGAGTCCATTACAAACGCACAGTAAGGGGGAAGCAGAGTCTCATCCTGTATCCCTAGAGCAGGTGTTGTCTCCAGGCTCCAGCAAATGCAGGTTTTCATTAAAGACCATATCTGAATTTCCTGTGTTACCTCAGCTGGCTTTATACTCTTGGCCATAAGATCTTACACGCCTGCCAAGTAGCTGGAGCGGCATTTGTGTGTTATGGTGCCCAGAACAGAACAACTATTTACCCCTGTTTTCTTAGTTCATTGAACTTGCCCTTGTGACATTTTTTTTTTTACAAATTTGAAATTTTTCTGAGTACAATATTGAGAAAGCAATGCAAATTGGTGCCAGCTTCTCACAGTTTTTGGTAATAAAACTCACCATTTAGAAAATTACAAATAATGTATGTGGCAACTTTGGGCTGCAAAGATTAAAAGACAAAACAAAATTAAATCTAGTCATTGCCAGGTCCCACTTTCTGTCTCACAACCACCTGTAACTCTAGTTTTATGAGATCTAATGTCTCTTCAAGCCTCTGTGGGTACTGAACCATGTGGGCATTCGTGGTGCACAGATATCATATAGGCAAACCACAGATAATCAGAAACACTCTTAAGTAATAAGAACAGAATCAATGAGTGCTGAGTCTGTAGGTATCTTTCCCCACAGTTACTGGTATTTTCACAGCACCACAAGTATTTCCAAGCAATAGTGCCCATCCATTGATGTTTTCTGTCCTGTGACTTGATGCAGTGTATGGCGGTACTGCCAGCTTTGACTCTAAAAAGGGTTTTAATAAGAATCCATTGCTTATTTAATACGTTTATATTATTGATAAAGTTTTTAGATTTTTGTGGTAAAGGGTTAATTGCTATAAAATTTCTTGACATGTTAACTTGGTACCAAACATTGGGACAGTTAATTCTCTAGGGTTTAACTCTAACTTCTTAATATCTTATTTTTTAAAAAAATATTTATTTATTTATTTATTTATTTATTTATTTATTATGTATACAATGTTTGTCTGTCTGTATGTCTGCAGGCCAGAAGAGGGCACCAGACCTCATTCCAGATGGTTGTGAGCCACCATGTGGTTGCTGGGAATTGAACTCAGGACCTTTGGAAGAGCAGGCAATGCTCTTAACAACTGAGCCATCTCTCCAGCCCCTTAATATCTTTATTTATATATATATTATCTTAATATAATTAATATTTTTAATTAATATAATATAATATCTTAATATAATTAAGTTCTTAATGTTTTAATATCCACATGACTTACAGTATTGGTAGTTTTCTACCAGTAACTGTGAGATCTCAACACAATTGGTACAGAAAATAAAAACAAATAACACGGTATGAACAGGCTGTGACTAGATGAAGGACACTTATTAAACAGTGGTCTTGTAAAAATCTATAGCTGAAATATATTCAGTGGAATATATTTGCTAAGCAGACAATATCCTTAGCTTCCGCCCACTGAAGAGTAGCATCAGGGGCTATACTTCTGCTTAATTATCTCCAAGAAATATTTGGAAAGAACAGCCAGCCTTCACCTTCCTCATCGCAAGAATTGGTGTCTCCTAGGAAAAAAATATAACTTGTAGAATGTAAACTGGGATACTAGTCTAAGCTGATGGGACGCCATTATCAAGTGAATACTGAATAGGCACTTAATGCTTTGGCTCTGACTTTTTCATGTCTTATAGTCGTAGGTAGCATCTATGATTTCTGAAGATTATCGTACTTATTTGAATGTAAAATACTAATGTTCTATGTAGCCTTGCTAGTACATGCATATATTTACAAACATAGGATTTAATACTTTAAAATACTTCTAAGATAATGTAGAGTGTCTTGATTGGTATTTGTCACCAACCTAGACGTATGGAAAGAGGAAATCTCAACGGAGGAATTGCCTCTTGCAGAGCAGCCTATAGATGAGACTATGGAAATTTTCTTGAATAATGGTTAATGTGAAGGACTCATATCTCTGTGGGCAATGCCATCCCTAGGAAGGTGGCCCTTGGGTGGATAAGAGAGAAGGCTGAACAAGCCATGGGGAACAAACCAATAAACAGCATTTCTCTAGGGCCTCCACATTCCTGCCTTGAGTTCCTGTCATGACTTCCCTCCCTGATAGAATATAAACTATAAACTGAAATGAACTCTTTTTCCCCAGGTTGTTTTCTCATAACTTATCTCAGCAGTAACAAGCAAAGGATTACAATGAGTAAAGAAGGACAAGTTGTCTCTTGTGGAGAAGGCAATGCATTTTACAAATTATATTTTTTCCATTTATTTATTTGAGAAAGCGCATAAAACAAAGGTCGAGTTTTAGAAGTCTGTTTTCTCCATCTGCCATGTGTGGCCCTCAGACTTGGCAGCAACTACCTTGACCCACTGAACTGTTGTGCTAGCCTGCAAGACTGTTTTTTAAAATCTTTATAGTTAAAAAATAAGATTTTATGAAATTAAAAGGTTCTTTTAAGAAAACTCACATGAATTCTACATATTGAGAGTTGGTGTGAAACATTTCCTCTCTGATATAATTAAACTTGTCATTTTTTGCCAGTGATCATGTTTTGTCTGCACGTATGTCTGCTGTATTACTGTGGGCATATGGTTTGTTTCCTTTTCTGTTAAAAGAAAAAAAGCAGCATATGTAAGAGGTTTTAACTTTCTCAGGTTCCAGGAGAAATCTTATTTCCGAACTGAAAACAGGTTCTTGAATTTAACTCATTTTACAGAGCTTTGGTGAGCTACATACCTCCGGGCCTGGTGTCTCAGGACCTCACAGATTTCTGGTTAACCACTGGCGTCAGAAAATGGACTTTTTTTCTGACACCTGCAAATGGTGACTCAAATTCATGCATTTGTAATGAGATGGCCCTTGACTTTCCTACACCCCTAACTCTAGAAAAAGAGGGATCTAAGAATAAATGAGAGAGATTTTCATTACCTGGTCAATGTCCACGACAGAAAAAAACCATATACAGTTTTTAAGATAGTCTAAACCACAAGCCAACATAGAATGATAGACCATGTCATAATGACATTTAGGAACTATCTAATTGAATACCATTTCCTTCTCTTCTGAAGTTGATTTATTTTTGGAGATATGATAATATGTTGCAAACACTTCATATTTTCTGTATAATTGATGTCTAATTGGAAAATAGTGTATCTATGAATACCTGTGATCAGACTTCCTTTCAAAGGGAGGGTACTGGAAACTTCTCTGTTGCAAGGTCACAGAGTTAAAAAAGGATCTTCTTGATCTTGAACTTTCCTTAATAGTAAGTCTATGTGTGTATCACACTCAAGCCAAGTGCCCCTCAGAGCTTATGGAAGACAAAACAGAGCTCTAGAATAAGAGAGACGGGGGTGGGGGGGGAAGCATTCACTCAAGAAAATGAAAGCAAAACCCTACACAAACCCTGGCACAAAGTAAAATCAGTCCTATGAGGAAATTTGTAGCTCTAATTGCCTAGTTTTTAAAAAGACTTCTAACCTGGTAATGGTGGTACACGTCTTTAATTCCAGCACTCGGTCTGGTCTCCAAGAGCTAGTTCCAGGACTGACTCAATTAGAGAGAACTAGAGAGAAACCCTGTCACAAAAAAAAAAAAAAAAAAAAAAAAAAAAAAAAAAAAAAAAAAAAAAAAAAACAAAGGGAGGGTACTTTTTATCTCCTTGAATAACTCTGAATGATGGTGCTAAGCTTCAAGTGGAGATAATTTAATGGACTTATCAGGTGATACCCATGACTGGAAGATCACTGCTCAAGTGATCTGCATATGTAGCATGGTTCTGGTTTTAGTAAGACCCACACATGACATAAAATTATAACTGTCTGATTAAACTGAATGCAGGTTCCTAGGCATAGTTATTATGTATTTGTAATTGCCCTCAACATACAGATAGGAAAACATGATTTGAAAACAGAAATTTTAGTACCAGGCAGGCTGTTAATTTGTTAATGGCTATGTGATCAGATGCAATTAAACTTAAAGTCAAATTATTTAAGTAAAACAATAAGTCATGAAGCTGAGTGTGATGGCATACACCTATAATCTTAGCAGCTGGGAACTGGGGGCAGAAAAATCGTGACTTTAGCTTCAGCAATGGTTACACAATAAAATCTTGTCTCAACAAAAAAAATAAAAAAGAATACTTTTTATGGTTAAAAATAAAAGTTGGGGCTAGAGAGATAGATAGCTCAGATGTTAAGAGCAGTGACTGTTCTTCCAGAGGACCCAGGATCAATCTTAGCACCCACGTGTCAACACATAACCATCTGTAACTCTAGTCTGAGTGGTTATAATGTCCTCTCCTGGCCTCCACCAGCACTAAATATCCATAGAGTGCACAGACATGCATGCTAGCAAAACACTCATACATGTAAGTTAGAAATGCTAACATGGAAAAGAAAAATGGCTTAGTGAGTAAAGGCACTTGCTTTTCAACCTGACCTTCTGAATTCAACCTTAGGGACCCACATGGTCCTTCACCAGCCATCCTCTGAGCTCCACACTCGCACTGTGTTCTGTGCATATGCACACACACAAAATCTTAAAAGTGTAATGCAAAAACACAAACAACATCTTGTATTGCCAAGAATAATGCTTTATTATGTCATTCAAAGGATACAGGTCTTCTCAGAACTTACATAAGTAAAGAAGATTCTTCAGACTTAAACCAAACATTATATGCATAAAATTTCTTATTTACACATCAGGGATTTACATGACCCTGACTTTATTGCTAAGCCAGAATTCTACTTTAAACAATAAAATTTAGAAAAAAATATTAAACTAGTTGCCTATCATAAATAAAACATTTGCTAAGTAGTCCACAAACATTGAGCCATTTTTCAAGTTTTTCAGTTACAGAATTAGCATTTCTTACAGGTGACCCAGGTGTCATATTTCAAGCAGTACACATACAGTATTTCAAACATACATAGATCTGATCTACATGGATTGTAGAAAAAGACAAGATCTCCTTGGTAGCATGGGGACCTTGGGAGAGGGTTGAAGGGGAAGGGAGAGGCAGGGAGGGGAGCAGAGAAAAATGTAGAGCTCAATAAAAAAAATCAATAAAAAAGAGTACATTCATATTAACAGAATGTCTATAACATAAAGCATTTGAACATTTGCCAATAACTCTAGCTACAGTTAACAATAGCTTATGGTTTTTGTTAGAATAATAAAACGTAAAGTTTATCCCCAGTGTGTTTATAAAGTATATTTAATATTTTAATTATTAATATATAAAATCAGCCATAAAGTATCTGTGATAACATGTTGCATTAATTTTAACTGGAGGGAAGATCAAGAAGTTATTATTTTATTTCTCATCAGTTTGTATGAGAAATGCCCAGAGAATGTGCTCAATAATTTTTTTTTTGCTATGGAAGATCAATAGCTTTAAAAATAAACACATCAATTAATATATGAATTAATACACAACAACATGCAGAGTTAAACAAAGTATATACAGTGGAGGTACAAGGACTTGCTTTAACACGCGTGTATATGTGAGATAAAAGTAAATAAAAATAAGCCAATTGCTCAGGTGACATGTTCCTCAATGCTCTGTATGTAAAGTTGGCAGACTCATTTGGAACAGTAACAGGTATAAAATCACCCTTTTAACTGTTGAAAACATGGAGATTTGGTGTTAACAATGGGAAAATACATATTTGTGACAAATACCAAAAATATAGGAGCTGAAATAATCAAATTATAATCAATTCAACTGCATGTATTTTAATTCAACAGTGTCTAGGAAATGCCAAACCAGCTCAGAAATGAACAGCCTATTGTCCCAATGTCCCAAGCAGTCAGCTTTGGTCAGGAATATCAAGTTTGTCATTATTCAGTTATTTTCATAGTGTGAAGTTGGCAGGGCATCTTAAATTTCCCTTCCATCAATCACCATTTCTGAACATCCTGTTGATGGATGAAAGCAGAGGACGTGAAGAAGAGGAGAGCCACAGCTTTATTTAAATATATTTGCAGTAGCACTCGCTCATGCTATGTGTGATGCAATGTTACACTTAGTGTACAGAGGGTATGTGTTCTCTTTTTCTCAGTGTGTGATGCATTTCCCCCATGAATAAGGATGGCCAACTAACTTGGTCAGTTAATTAACAGCTCTAGTGTGAGAGACATCAGAGACTGTGTATTAGAATAAACAGAGAACGAATGTAGTTTTTCCCGTTCAAATAATATAAGATTTGCTTGGGAATTGGCCTGACATACTCTTCTCTTCAAACAACCATTTTAATATTCGGTGTTAGTGCAGCAAAGCTCAACTTGTATGAGTTATTCCTTCATGTTCGTCTTTTATTCCAATTCAAAGCAAGAACTTTGAATATTGATGCGCAATATTTATCATATGGTTGAAAATGTTAGGTCCTATAAGAATCCTGGCAGTTTTAAAGAATTGCTGAAGTTTCATTAAATTTAATTAGTCCCAAACAATCTATGAGAGTTTATTCCTGTGTAACTAAGGAAAGCAGCATATGAAGATCACTGGGCAGCCACTAAGTAGGGTGCTTGTTTGGTGTTGGTAAAGACATAAAGCTTGGTGCCCTGTAGAGAAAGACAATGGGGTCTCGTGATACACTTGTCCACTGCATGGTACTAGTGTTAGGTCAGTTTCACTGGCATGACAGTCAACTGAAGTGAGAGCATGCTCAAGTCTAAAGGAGTCATCTGTTTCCCATCATGTCTTAGCTGCTTATAAATATCACTGTTTGTGCCATGCCTTATGCCAATGACTAATGTTTGTCATTATCTTCACTCAGACTCATAAAAACTTCCTCAAGAGAGACCAATCATAGCTAGAATGATGGTAGTCAAACTGTTTTCCTACAACATGGAATATAAAAGCACTTAACTATAAAAGGTGAGATGGATTACTTATTTTGTTTTGAGTCTGTCTGACAACTCCTGCTTGTGGTTAAATTTGCTATGTGGTGAATTGAAATCCTATACGTGAATGCCTAAGAGATGTGGTTGATTTCATAATGCTTCAAAGTTACTCCATTCATCCAAAAATGTAGTCGATGATATATTATAGAAAGCCCAAGAGCAAGGATAAATCTGACACCGGTTGGTTGGAGGTTCAGTATTTCTAACGGTGAGGTGACCCTTCATCTTCCATTTGTGATTTCACTTATGACCTCCGTTATTAAGGTGAGGGTACAGTGTTCATTGTGAGCCCATGCAGAAATGTTTAAATAAGTGAAACAGCTCTTTGCAACATATGGAAGCTGAGTAGTGCATTAAATTATTGTCATGCAAGTGGAAAGCTCATGGTTTTATTGTGCACTATAGCAACATAACAGAAATATATTGATTCTCATTTGTTCATGGCTTTTAGGTCTTATATCACCAGAATTTGAAGTTATGAATTCTTGAGTATTAGAGTAAAAAAAGAAAGCAAAAATGAGTCAACAAGGATATGAATTTTGCTGAAAGAGCATGATAAATGTTTGAACCATTTTTGACAATAAATGGCACAGGAGACAAAAGTTCGTGTGGAATAAAATGTCATCTGTCATACCTGATAGACATTTATAGGGCTTCTGCTTAAAGAGTTATTGTGGTCATCTTTCCAGGTTTTGCCTTTTTAGGTTACAGGAAAGTTCAGTTTTGTTGCAAAGAGCCAGCATGAAGGCACTCAGTTATTACCTGTGGAATAATGCGAAGCTGAGCAGAGTGAACAGAACGTGATGGGAGAGGGCCATGAGTTCCCTCTTGAAGTTCTAATTGTCTCTGAAGCAAAAGGAGGCATGAATGTACGCACTGTAGATGGAGTATACATGGCTTTTAGTTTACAGTTGTTGGCCTGTTGTCAATCTGACCAGTACCACCTTTTCCTTCTCAAGGTTTTCAGATGCATGAGAAAGTATGGTAGCCTAGGAACAATAATAAAAGGCTACCAGTATTTATTACCCATTTATTAAATATTTGCAAATTGCTAGAGACCTTGATATGCTTTTAATGAATAATGAATTCTTTATCATAACCCAATAAAACATCATTGACTGGGGACATAGTGCTCAGTGGTAGATCATCTACACAAAGCCGTGATTTTTATGTAGAACACTGAAAAAAAAGGAGAAGCAATAATGAGTCAAGTATTTTATTATTCCCATATAACAGTTAAAGAAACAGAATGAGGGAGATTAAAACAGCACAGTGTGTTCTCAGTGGGCAAGCCTAGATCTCAACCTACAACAAAAGATGGCATGTTCTTTTCCTAATTACCAGCTTGTGTGATTAATTATTTTGCTTAACATGTTCAAATATTATTAGCTGTTCTACTTTTATTATCCCTAGCTCTTGTAACTGTGTTTTTATAAGGCCAAGAGCTCTTTAAGATGCAGGAGAAGCCTGAACTCAACTAGATAGCCGTTCAAGTTACTAATGTCTCTATATTAATGAAAAAGATTTGATAAATGATTGGTTTATGTCAGACACTGTTATTTTGACTGCTCCCTATGTTAAACCACAACTTTGTAAAACAGTTCTACAAGAAAAATCTGTGACTCTCATAAACACAAACATTGCTTCAGCTGTTAACACTAAATTGGTTCACAGGTTAAAAATGAAGAATGAGGGATTTTGCTGTTTCCATAGATTCCGGGACTTCTATTCCTGGGGATCTGGAATAACTGAGTATTAGGGTACAGGACATAAGGTTAATAAAAGGAAAGTTCTTGGTGGAAGAAGAACTCCCCAAACTTTCGTATTTACAGTCACTATCATGTACTGAATACTTGATGAAGACATGAACTTTACATACTGTTTGTCCTTTGCTTTTCTCTTCACCATAACTCAAGTAAGAAAAGAATCACCAGAAGTTTAGCTCTGCTATGCTATACAGGGTATTTGCCTCCGAAATCTCTAGGTATTTCTCCAGTTTAGAAATATTTCTGATAAAAAAATTAATTAAACCACATGAATGTAAAGCATATGTATTAGTAGCACAGAAATGCTATTATATATAAAGTCATCACTTCTAACAAATATTGAAAATTCATATGAGTATACATTAAGTTCTTTGTGTTATAGAAAGGCAAGTAAATATGACCAGGCTTATGCACAATATGATTACAGTTCACTTGGAGATGAAACATATGCCTACAAACATGGACTGGGTACTGTCATTACAGGCTAAACAAGAAGTTGATTTAGCCCAGGACTGGGGAAAAAAGGCATCCTAAAAGAGATGAGACTGGATGGAATGGTCAGATGTGGAGAAAACGTAAGTGAAAAGAATTTTTGTTTTCCTTAGCCCAAACTAGTGGTATCTTGTCTTTAGAACGTGAGAGATGGCTCAGTGATTAAAAGCTTCATATTGTTCTTCCAGAGGACCTAAATTCAGTTCTCAACAACCATGTCAGGTTGCTCAAAACCACCCATAACTCCAGGTCCTGGGACATCCAATGCCTTTATCCTACAAATGCACATACCCACACTCTGATACACACACACACACACACACACACACACACACACACACATACATACACACATACACTCATTTTAAAATAATAAAAATAAATCTTTAATGTTAAGGAAAGAGCTATAATTTGCTTGAAATCTTACATATGATTACAAATTCATATATCTGTAATAAGTTGAGTCACTGCTAATAAACCCAATTTAGACCACAAACTAACAATGACAGGATTTGTGTGCTATTGTTCAAGTTTTGATTTTCAGATTGTTAGCATAGCGGTAAGCATGTTAGACTTTGTATATCACATAGTTACTAAGTGAATGGGACAATTCAGGCACTTGATTTATTCAGCCCCCTTGCCTATGAGGCCAATGACAGCCATATCTATGTAAAGATGGAGTAGTTTACCCATGGCAGTTTGGGGCTGTTTTTGATTGGTTTTGTCTGGTTTTCCTTTGTTGTTGTTCTGGAACCAACCAAAGGCTCTCACAATTTACACAACTTTCTAAGGCAAGCTTTTAGGTTTTTGACCTCCCAGAAGGAAAGTTAAAAGTGGCAAAGGAGTTATAAGGAAGCTAGCTGCAGGAGGTTCTCTTCCAAGAACAGCTGGTGTATTGGTTACTTTTCTGCTGCTGTGATAAAACTCAATGACTTCAGCATCTTATACAAAAATAAATAAATAAAAAAAAATAAAAATAAAAACAGTTCATTCAGGGTTATGGTTCTGGGACTCAGAGTCCATGGTGGTGATATGGAGACAGCAAGCAACAGGCATTGCCACTGAAGAAGTATCTGAGCTCACATCACAAACCCCAAGCAAGAGGCAGAGACAACACAGTAGATATAGCAAGATTCCTTAAATTCCCAAAGTCCAACTCCAGTGAGATACTTCTGCCAGCAAGGCCACATTTCTTAAAACTCCCAGACATTGCTGCCAACTGGGCACTAAGAGATCAATGTCTGAGACTACAGAGGACATCTCACTCCAGCCGCCACAGCAGTCAAATCCTTTTCTCAGATCAGTCCCTCCACAGGAAACAGCACAGCCACCGAGCCTACTCATTGACAGTACCATGGCTTCCCAAATATTCTCAAGTACCATCTGCTGGCTCCTGACTGTTTGTAAGAGATGGTTGGTTTTTCACTGGTTTGGTTGGGTCTGTTGAGAATGCTTTAAAAGCCATAACCAAAAACGTAACCAAGAATCATTATCTCACCCTACATATTGGCCGCTGTGAGAGGCAGAATACAGATGGGGAAATATCATGGTGAACTGATTGCAGAAAGCTTTGATCACTCAAACAGTGTGTCAGTCACTTTGTAAAAAATGGAAAATACATTCAGGGTGAAACTGTATTAGTAGTAAAGACAGCCGCTTACTTTAGAATTAGAAAATGGGAGCACATAGAACCTGGAAGGAGGAGCCTGGCAGAAGATATTGTCACAGTACTAGGCCACCGGGGGCTTACACCTGAGGCCACTTGATGAAATTCTGACTGCCTCCCCGTTGATTGATTTTGATTCATTCGGCCTTTATATCTAAGATAGAAAGACTTTTAAAATGTGGTCTCCCACCCTAAAGTAAAATCTAGTAATTCTCAAGGTGACTGTATTCTCATAGACACAGGAAATTCAGGATTGAATGAAACCTCACAACTTCACATTGCTCAGTAAAATATTATATTGGCTACCAAGTAGCACCATTCAAAGCTCTGTTCTCCTGGCCTCCTAAATGGTTGGCATTACATTGCCCTACCATCTCCCCGTCCTCATCCTGGAGAGGCCCGATCATCAGATAAACACTGGGAGGAAATCCATAATTACACAATTTATTATGTGTAATGATTAAACAAGATCAGACCCAAAGTAGTTCATTTGCCTTGGGCCACACGAGACAGCTGAAAATACAATGAACTCATGTATTAATGAAAATTCGAGCATGGACCATCACATCTCTGGTGTGGTAACTATTGTTAGTTGTCAACATGACACCCTTGGGATCTCAGTTGAGGAACTACCTCCATCTGATTAGACCAGGGGACGTTTTCTTGATAACTAATTGATGGAGGAAGACCCAGCAAACCTTAGTAAGTTTTATCCCTGGGTAGTTAGGCCTGTAGTGTGTGAGAAAGGCAGCTGAGCAAGCTAAACATGTGTCTCTATAATTAGTGATACTGCTGACTGAGTAAATATTTAAAGAAGGTATTACGTAGGAGAAATAGTCCTGTGTTAGATTGTCTGGGTACAAATCTTTCATTGACTATCAGCTAATAGTGAGTAAAAACCTCAGCCATAGTCTTTCCTTCCTTAAATGATTCTTTTCTGATGAAACAATCTATTTCATAAGCTACAATCACGTTGCCCTTTTAGAAAACCCCTGGCACGGAGAAGGTGCCTGGAGACTGTGTGCTGGCAAATCAGCAGAGATTAGATGAGGTAACTTTTTAGTCTCCTAAAGACTGCACAGTGTAAGTGTACTTTCCTGTGCTGAGCTTTTACATTGTTTAGAAGCCAGTGCCCCATTTGAATGAGTTTTTTAGAAATCCATAATAAAAGCCCATCCAAACAGCTTGAAATACCAAGCATGGTGTCATCAAAAGGTACAGTAATTACGGTAAAGGGGTCATCTTGGATTCTGCTTATACTGCATCTTTTAAATAAGCATCAGATTTTTCTCCAGGCAGTTGCTATTCCTACAGAGGCAAACACAGATGGTGTCCAAGCGTCCTACTCAGTCCTTCTAGGCAAAAGCATTGATCAAATGCTGCAGGTCAATAAAGACTCAGAGAAAACCCTCCACCTTAGTGTCATGCAGCATGGTGACTTAGGCAACTAACCCTCTGTTGGCAAATTCAAGGAATTGCTCACGAATAAAATATACTAATGACACAAACAAACTCTTAATTTTAAGTTTGACGAAAGAGCGATTTCTTTTGGGGGGAAATCGCTTTGTCTTTTCCAATGAGCATCTCTAGGCAAAGAGAAACGAAGGCTTGGTTGCACACCTGTGTCTTGTAGTGCACGGGCACTCTGCCATTCCTTCTGACGTGGCCAAGCAGAGCAGAACGGAGATTTGTCTTGCTCATACTTGCCTTATAATCACACATCCTAAAAGAGAGCAAGCTTGCTTCCTGTGATTTCTACAGCTCAACCCTCTTCACTGGGTTTTGCAGTTTCTAGGTCTGCTTGCCCTTGAACCCAGTCCTTGCTGATCCTCTAGCTCACTCAATAAGGAGGAATCTGTTCTCCAGGGCTCCTTTCCCTCAGGTAATCCCAGGTGGTACAGCTGGTTCCTGCAAGTGAAGCCTCTGAAGACTAGAGAGGAACAAGCAGAAGATAGACTCTTTCTCTGAGATTCTCTCTGTCTCCTTCCCACTCCTGCTGCAACTTTGTCTCTTTCTTGATCCCTCTCTGCAGGCCTGTGTTCTGGCTCCCACCATTTGGCATCCAGCTGTGCTGTGATAGCCCCTCCCCTCTGTTGCTCTCATCTAATCTCACTGTGATTTACTCCAGGTACTGCTTTCTGGTTGATCCTATTTTATTGTTTTCTCTCTCACAGCTTCTCTATTGGTGATTATCAATGCCCTGTTCATCTCAGTACCTGCATACTATCATTCAGACACTCCAAGTGAATCTTTATTTGCTAATTGATGGCTGGTGGAGTCCAGGTTGGGTCTGGACTACCTGCTCTTACTGAATTCCTGGGGAAGAAAGACTGTGGACGGCAGTGTCTTTGCTGTCATCACCACTCCAGCCTCAGAGATGCTCCTGGTCAGGATCACTGACAGACAACGTTCCCTTCATGGCTCTTGTCTTTTGCTACATCACTGTGTCCTCTGAGCTCTATCTGTGCTCCCCAGGGATGTCCAAGTGTCTGCCACCTTTAGTGTCAGAACACACTCAACTGTTACCCATGAACAAAAACCTAGTCTATCCTTCCTTTCTGTAGAACATTCCCCATATATATCACGGGGACTGATTTACCCTATCAAGAGTCAGTGCTCCCCACTAGTACAGTGGTTCTCAACCTGTGGGTCGGATGAACCTTCACAGGGGTTGTCTAAGACCCTCTGAAAACACAGGTATTTACATTATAATTCATAACAGTAACACAATTATAGTTATAAAGTAGCAATGAAAATAATTTAATGGTCGGAGGTCACCCCAACATGAGGAACTGTACGAAAGAGCGTCAGCATTTGGAAGGTTGAGAACCACAGGTCTAGTGAGTCACAAAGGATAACAAGGTTCCTAGACTCCCCGATATGCAAACAGCAGAATTCGAATATATAGCATGTTAGTTCTTATTCTAAAATTCTGTTCCTTTTTGCTTTCTTTCCAATGAAAGAAATGTGAGCTGTGGAACATGTCTACTTCAAAAAGGTTTGAATTGTAGTTATTCGCCTGTTTTACACCGAAAGTGTCAAGCTGTTGATCTGCATGCAACCTTGGACCTTGTTAAGCCTTCGGAGGATGCTGAACATTGCAGCTTATGCCAATGTCAAGTTTCTAAAAATAGCCTTGTGTGGGGATTTCCCTCGCTCCTTTCACACACACACACACACACACACACACACACACACACACACACACCATTCCATTGCTCTACTTCCCTTCCTCAAATGACCTTTTTTCCTCCCAGTTTCTCTTGTTAGGCTCATTGAACTCTCCCGTTCACAGTTTGGGTGGTGATGCTTGCGACATCTTGTTTGGGCCTCAACGGAGCACTATCTGAAATGTGTTATTTCCCTTTCCTGTCAGATGTGAGTCTCCATAATAAAAAGTCTATCTTGACTGCCTATATCTACTGCCCAGAAACTTCCCTGACACTTAGGTGTCGTTTAAAACATGTTTACTGAGCTAGTGAAACAGCACTGAGAGCTCTGGGGTCTCACATGCTAGGTCAAAATTACTATGAGCTCTTGACAAGAGAGTGTTTTGTTGCTCTTTGTTCTTTGTTTTAAGTCATATTTTAACAACAAACTCGTTATTTTTCCAAGATGTGGTGTTTGTTCCCTGCTCATAAAGATACTTACATCTTTCTTTAACAATTGCGACACAGGAAAGAAATGAAAGTAGTTTAGCGGCTTCAGATGCTCAGATCTGTTCTTGCTTATATTCTCTTCCGTCTTCCAGCAGAAGTTACATCCTCTCTCTGAGTCTGTCTGACTAAATTTAAGCCTCATTTCCATGTCCATCTAAATATGTCCTCAGTGCCTCCACCATCAATTGAGTAAATGCCGCATCTCTAACTCATTTCCTTTCATAGGACGAGCTCCGCCATGCTCTGTTTAGTCAATTATAATGGCTGTCTCTGCACACGGAGGTCCACCGCCTCCAGTGGCATTTGTTTATTCGCTCCAATTAGACCCAGAGCTTTACAGACAGAAGAATTTTTTCTTTTGTTCTTCACAGTAAACACTTGTGAATTGAATGTCTTCTAGATTTTCCTGCTCTCTGTGCTAGTGCCTTAGTGCTTTATCAAGTAAACAGACATACTGGGTATTAGCACTATTTGTAGGTTCACTCTAAGTGGGTATTTGTGTCCTACATAGAGCACAGGTTAGAGTGGTTCCTTCTCCAGCTACTCTGTGAGCTAGGCCTGGCAGACCAGGAACTGCAGAGTGAGGCTGGGCACAGCCTGGTCCCCATAGCGAACATATCCTGGAACATAGTGAATTCCAGGACAGTTTGCACTATATAGAGACCCTGTGTCAATGCAAACAAACAACAACAACAAATGTTAATAATAATAATAAAATAAGGAGTCTTCTTAAATTGCTCTCCCTAAGGACTCACTCTTACCTTTCTAGATCTTTCATCATTGATAAGTAAGTCATAGAAACTAACCCTTTTCTTCCAAACACATGATAATATATATATATATATATATATTCTGTGTATGTGATAAGCCTATAAAGAAAATGTAGAATTTAAAACATAATTCTATAAAATATATAGTATACATAAAGTAAGTTATGTGTAACTAGCATATTTAAAATACAGCTGTATGTGTGTTTGTATAATTGTAGGTTGTCTATTTGATTGTTTCCCTCCACAGATTTTCTGTACCTAAGCTGTTGTCACCAGTAAACACCAAGCCTAACACAAACCCTAGCACATGGTAGTACCCATAAACATTCATTGAGGGGATGAGTCTGTGGAAGTCAGCAGCTTTCTCTAATCATTAATTACATCAACTCTTAAATAGTCTTGAGCAAAAATAGTGTAGGAAGACTAAAACTAGGAACCCCTTAAAATGCTTTTTGTCTCTCTTCTGAAGATTCTTGGGTTTATGATCTGCCTCTTCAGGGGAAAGCCTCACATTCTTCTTGGTTTGTTTTCATCTTGACAAGAAGAAATAGGTGAGAAACCCTCTGCTGTTCACACCTATGGCTGCCCACTACTAGAGAAGCCACAGATGTCCCAGTAGAATACCTGCCAATGAAACCCTGCTGTCCAGCCAGTGAGGTGGAAAAGTAAGTGAGCACTTTCGCCCATTCTGCTGTAACATCCTGCTGCTGCTAAACAGTCCAGCCTGGACATCTTCAGAACACACCTAGAGCTTATATGAGTGTTTTTTTTCGTTGTCATAAGGAGAGGCCGTTTGTTGGTTCCCAGCTGCTCAGCCCCAAAATAATCACACAGAAATTATTATTTAAAGCACTGCTTGGCCCATTAGCACTAGCTTCTTGTTGGCTAACTCTTACATCTTAATTTAACGCATCTCCATTAATCTGTGCATCACCACAAGGCCGTTCCTACCAGCAATGTTTCAGTGCATCTGTCTCAAGCAGGGCTACATGGCTTCTCATTGACTCTGCCTCCTTTCTCCCAGCACTCAGTTTAGTTTTCTCTGCCTACCTCTATTCCCTGTGCAGGCCCAGGACAGTTTCTTTGTTAACCAATGGTATTCGCAGCATATAGAGGGGAATCCCACATCAGTTCATTTATCATAAATCAAAACTCCTTAGGACAGAGGAAGAAGGTGATAAAATTACAAGCTCAGCCTGCAGAGCATACTGGAAACCAGACCACCTGGGTTCCAGTTCTGGCCTCACATTTTCCTAAGTGGTAGATGCAAATAAGTGGTGATCTCTTCCTTTTCTTCTCTCTCTCTTCCTTCTTTCTTCAGCTGAGATCATAAAATCACTGAATTCATAGGACTTCATCCTGGATACAAATAACAGAACACACGGAGCCTTTGGAATAACATCTAACACTTTTAATAATGGTTCATCAGTCATTTTGTCATTTTTATAATTACTTTTGTCTGTTGCCATCCTGAAATTAAGATAGGATTTCTGGTAATACATGATGGTTATGTTTCCACTAAGACTAAGTCAGTGGAGAAATGAAAAACACATATAAGTAATGGCAAGAATTGAAAGGCAGCATCACCAAAGTTGTGGGAGAAACATAAAAAGTGCATATGAAAGACAGGATTATCTGCTTGTTCTCTTTAATTCTTGCCCTGATAGAAAATATGACTTCATATATCTGTCAAGAACCTAACAAAGACTACTCTTCCAGCATCTCCCACAGTCTAAGCAATTTGGAGGACAATTCATCATCAGCCACTCCACAATCAGCTCAGCACTGCTAAGGAGTCTCCACTGACTTAACTCGGTGGTTAGCAAACTTCCTCACTCAAAGGCTGCTTTTTTTTCCTCCATCCTAAAGGGTGTAATTACATTCTCCCTGTATATCATTATAAATAGCACTATTAGTCCTTAAAATAAGAGACCCACTCACAGTTGTCTGTGCTCTTTCCTGTTTTTATTCTTTATGAATATGTGTGTGATTCATGTAATACATACTTAGTTAGGGTCTACTATGGGCACGGAACTGTGCTAGATACCTGCTGTAAAAACAACTGTGAAACACAAACAAAGCAGACATGAACAAATAGAGTCTTTCATGAAGCCTAAGTCTAACCACAGCAGTAAGTTGAATGCTTTAGATAATACAATGAGGTTTGGAAGTTTGAACGCTATCTTAGGCCAATACACTGACATTTAAGCAATGTCTGAAGTCAGAAAAGAGGCAGGCATTCAAATTCCTGGGCAAGACTTCCATGGCATGCAGAAAGAACAGCAGTGCAGGTATCATGGTGTGGAATAAGCATGCATCCCTGCATCTATAGTGGGACATGGAGAGCCATGAGGGAATGACCTGAGGATAGCATGGAGGAGCAAGTGGCAGTCAGAGAATACAGCTTGTGGCATGAGTGTTCTTAATGTAGAACATAGCACTATTAGAAGTTATTTACAAAGGCTAGTGTGACTCAATGGGTCTGGAGAGATGGCTCAGTAGTAAAGAGCACTGGTTGTTCTTCTAAAGGTGCTGAGTTTAATTCCCAGCAACCACATGGTAGCTCACAAACACCTGAAATGAGATCTGGTGCCCTCTTGAGGAAGAGACCTGATCATTCAACCTCATCAACTTAGACCATGAAACCCAATATGGACAAGTTTAACAGAACCACCATACACAGGCTGCCCATGCATGCTTTGGCATTGCCAGGGCATAAGTTTCATTTTTTTTTCAGTGTGGCTTAATACATATTATAGTAGATGCCCCTGATTACTTTACGGAGAATAAGGGGGAAGAAGGTATAAATAAAATAAGAAGACAACTACAATAGCAGAACAAGCCAGAGAAGATGCTGGTGGTTCAGACTTGGGGAGCTGGACAGAAGACATGCTTAGGAGTGATTGAACTGGAAGAGAAATAACCATGTGAGATCCTAAAGTGTCTGCTTTATGTGTTGCATGACAGTCCCACTTGAAAGGAAAAACAAATAGTAATGAGTTCTATATTAATAAGGTCTTCTCATGGTATGATTTTGTATCATAAAGATCATCATCATCGCCAACAGAGATGTTAAGTAGCCATGGGATCACACTAGTGTGGATTCTTCTGTCAAAAGCCTCTACACCATGGCCCCTCTGTTGTTCAACTCCTTCATTGCAGGGTGAGATCAGTTAGTTCAAAAGCACACCAGGAGAATAAAGACAAAGTGCCACCATGCATTTATTTTTAGAATTAGGCTACATAAACAATTCTTTACCCATTTTAAGACATGCCTTTTCTGTGCTTCTTACCAAAGCTGACTGCACAGCTGCTGGCACCTGGAAAATTCTAGCTCAGATGTATTTGGACCTCTCTGACAGCTTCTTCCCCAACAACTTGACGCTTTCCTTTTTATGGTTCCTTTGTCCTCCCCAACACCGTTCCATATCTCAGTCTCTGGACAAGACTTGAGGAGAAGGGGCATTTCCCTTCACCAGAAGCTAGCAAAGCAGTCATTTAATCCTGTGTGTGTTACTGCCACCTTGGGATCTTTTTATTCCCTGTTCTTTGCTTTGTTTTGTTTTTACTTTTTGTTTTGTTTTTGCTTTTTTGAAAACAAAACAGGGTTTCTTTGTATAACAAACAGCCCTAGCTGTCCTGGAATTCATTCTATAGACCAAGCTGGCCTCGAACACACAGGGATCTGCCTGCCCCTGTCTCCTGCGTGCTGGGATTGAAAGCATGCACCAGCACTGCCCAGCTCACCTTGCTGTGATCACTTTCAAATTCCATCAACCCCAAAGAAGCTCAAAGGGGAGGAGAAATCTTCCTTTAGGTGCCCTTCTAGAAGAGATTAGCAGTAAGAATCAATGCTATTACTTTAGGAGCCTAGCGAATCAGGAGTCATGAATAAACCCAGAGGGTAAAATAGGGGGCTTAGAGAGGAAACAAACGCAAATATAAACCCTGGGTCAGTGCCCGCCTCCTTTCAGTCTTTCTGGCCATGCACTGGCTCCATTAGGACAAACTCTGCCTCCTCCACAACACATCCACATAGGCTGTCTTCTCCCTGCCCTTTTAGTTTTCCCCTGGTTTTAACACATTACTGTAAGCATCTGGCTATTGTCTTCACCCAAAACTGTCCTTGAAAGCACAATACGTGGTCATCTCTAAATTCCAAAGATCTAGCACATCTGGTACAAAGTGCTGAGGGAATATATTTCTGGATGACTGGATGAACAATGAATGAATGGATAAATGATATGGCCAAAGTAAAAATAGAAACAGAAAAGTTAGTGATGGTGGCTTGTTGATAGACTACAGGTGACTTGGGCAGGGGAAGACACCTTTAACTTTCATGGTGACAGTAGTATTCTCTACTACTTGTTACCCATTCCTTGCTCAGCCTGCTTTCTTATAGAATAAGGACCACCAGCCCAGGGATGGCACCACCCACAAAGGGCTGGCATCAATCACTGATTAAAATAAAATGCCCTATAGTCTTGCCTACAGCTGGATCTTATGCCGGCATTTTCTCAGTTGAGGATCCCTCCTCTCAATAATACAAATACTTCATAGCAAAAATAAGTAATGCAGCCAGGTGTTGTGGCACACACCTGTTATAATCTTAGTACTTAGGAGGCAGAGGCGGAAGGATCTCTATGATCTCAAGGCCTTTCTTGTCTACATAGTGAGTTCCAAGACAGCCAGAGCTACATAGTGAAACGCTGTCTCAAACAGCAGCAACAGTAATAATAAGTAAGCAAGATGCACACAGGATCATTATGGCAAATTAAGTAATATAAAATTATTTACAAGGTCTCTAGACAGTTGGGAGCATAATGTTTCCTTTATCCTTAGCTGTTCCAGAAGTTTGGGCATAAGACATGTTGCATATTTAATGTCCACCTTTCAGTACAAAAGGGAAGATCAGCAAGTTTTGGACATTGTGAGAAGCAGCTGGATACTAAATTTCAAAATCTCACTAAGTGCATCTTAGAATTGATTTTCTGATCCATGTGTTACAGCCAATAATGGAAGCAAATTCATCTCCAGGGCCGAGAGTTATCAAACGTTAGAGCTCTGTTTTAGGTATCACATTTATTCATAATTGTAGATAATTATGCATTAAATTACACATAAATCACATTTTTTGATTTATTGATACCTGTTTGTGAAAATACTGACTGTGGTTGGTTCTTTATTTAAGATATAATACAATTTGATTACATTGTTTTTAGAATTTCGAACATGATTACTATATTTATGTCATTTCCAAACTACCCTTTATTTTTTCCTTTTTTAATTTACTGATTTTTATTGAGCTCTACATTTTTCTCTGCTCCCCTTCCTGCCTCTCCCCTCCCCTTCAACCCACTCCCAAGGTTCCCATGCTCCCAATTTACTTAGGAGATCTTGTCTTTTTCTACTTCTCATGTAGATTAGATCTATAGATGGAGCTAGAAAACATCATTTTGAGTGAGGTAACCCAGACCCAGAAAGACAGTTATCACGTATACTGACTCATAAGTGTTTTTTAAAAATAAAGCAAAGAAAAACAGCCCACAAATCACAATCCCAAAGAACCTAGACAACAATGAGGACCCTAAAAGAGTCAAACTACCCTTTAAACCCCTCCAACATCCCTCTAACACCCTCACAAAAATTCATAGTTTCTTCAAATGTGTGTGTGTGTGTGTGTGTGTGTGTGTGTGTGAATAAATACAGTCTGCTGAAATCCACTTAGTGTTGCTCATGTGTGTATGTGTTTAGGGCTGCACACTTGGGACTGATTATTCCCAGCAGCCATCTATGGCTCATCATTTAGAAATGAGACTTGTGAGATTTTCCCCACCCACTTTGGGATGACAACTTATGTTGTCATTGTGCAGAACTTGCTTAGGTGGCCATATTGTTAGTTTCAGGGATACAACTCCCTGTCACAATATATAGATGAAGCAATTTTGTAGTAGATGTCCTGGTCTTCTGACTCTTACATCTTTTGCTCTCTCTTCTGTTTTGCTAGTTGAGACTAGGGTTTCAGTTATAGATGTATGAATGGAAGATGTGTACCCCTAGGTCAGTTCTCTTCACTTTAGCCAGTTGTAGATCTGTTTTGGTCTTCAACAAAAAGAAGCTGCTTGCATGAGGAGAGACAGTGACTGTTTTATGTGGACATAAGTGTAAGTTTTAAGAATGCAGTTGGGAGTTATACTGGTAGTCATATTTCATTTGTATCTTAATAAATAAAGCTTGCCTGGATTTCAGAGAATAAAACAGCCACACTGATCAGCCTTATAGACCAGGCAGTAGTGACACACATTTAATCCCAGTAGCCATGCTAGTTTGCTGTAGAAAACTGGCAGTAGTGCTGCATACCTTTAATCCCATCCCCAAAGAGGAATATAAGATTGGAGGAGAGTGCTCTTGGTGTAGGAGGTTTTTCTGTCTATGTGTTGCTTTTATTGGTTGAATATAGAAACTGCCTTGGCCTTTCATAGAGCAGCACTTAGGTAGGCAAAGTAGACAGAACTAAATACTGGGAAGAAGAGAGGGAGAGAGCCGCCAGGGAGTCGCCACAGTCAGATATGCTGAATCTTTTCTGGTAAGCCACGACCTTGTGGTGACATACAGATTATTAGAAATGGGTCAATGAGAGTTAGCCAATAAGATGCTAGAACTAATGGGCCAGGCAGTAATTTAAATGAATACAGTTTCTGTGTGATTATTTTGGGTGTAAGCTAGCCTGGCAGGACAGAACAAAGAGGCCCTGCTCTCCCTTCAACACACTCTCACACATAATCTCATTACTGGAAGCAGGATCACCATTTCAGACTGAGGCAGAGGTAAGCCAGTGGCTGTTGTGTTTTTCTATCCTTCAGACTGAACCCCAATTTCTGTCTCTGGGTTCTTATTAATGGTGCTACATATACTGGTTTAGGCAGCTGGCAAATTCTCCTCTGAGGTCTGTGACATCATCAGCCATGGTTAGTTTGGCTAGGTTTATAGCACCAGGCATGGATTCACTTCTACTGATCTGGTCCTACAACTGACTAAATGGATGTTGGAGGCCACCATGTTGCAAGCACTACATGGTTAACATTGGAGGTCTTGTGGCTCATGGGTTTTACAGCTGAGTAGGATGAGTGATGTTTTAATTTTTCTCTAGGAAGCCTTTAGAGCGCCTTCAGATACTAGGTGAGCTAGTGCTCAGGTAGCAGGCTTCCAGGTCAGTTCCAACTTGACCAACAAGTTTTTAGTGAGTGTCTTACTTTCAGTTTATGGAAGATAACCAAGGACAATAGCTATAGCCTACAGTATTTAAGTAGTCTTTTTATTTCTTTAGCCAAGAACTAGAAGAGAGGTTTCCTATGGCACTGGGATTTGTGTCAAATAGTCTATGACACTTATAGGGGGTATTTATTAACCCAAGTGGTTTAACTATATATATATGTATATATGTATATGTATACATGCATATATATTAACACACACTATATACATATATAGTTGTGTATATATATTATATAGTATGTGCATTAATTTTTAAATAAGCATAAAATAATATTTTCTTGTGGTCTTTTCAATCACCATTAATGTTTTCTGCTTTTCCCTCTTTCTCTGTATTGCCCTCCCTGCCTCCTCTCCAGCAAAATTTTAAGTCTATATAGCAAAATTCCCTCATACAAATTAATTAATGAAAATATTGTCATTAAACATTTTCACAGTGATTTACCACTTACAGAATGGTTTCATGATTATCTCTCAATAATCGTGTTATACCTTTAGAAGCCTAAAAGTTGAGGTAATAAAAGAATACTTAAATATGCATCATGTGTGTTTCTATTCTAGCTCTTCTTTCCTAAGAGCTAAAATCAACTCATATGTGCAATAAATAAATAAATAATGTAATGAACTTCCCACATTGCCCTAGGGCTGAAGTTCTTTCCTGGCAGATGAAGATGATGCTTTGGGTGCCATGTAACATCAGGATTTTTTTTTTCTAAACATTACAAAAAGCCGATCAAAACTCTGTATTTTCATTACTTTACAAGTTATAAAAACAGAGTGGTGGTCTTTTATAGTCAACAAACCAGTCTTGCACGGTGATGCATATCTTTAATCCTACAATTGTGGAGGCTAATACCAAAGGATTGTGAGAGCAGAGACAATTTAGGTTACAAACCAGATGTTCACGTTCAGAAAGAATAAAAACAAGGGCAATTGGCAATATGTTCTGCAGTATTCCCCATAATTACCAGACATTCTCCTTCCCTACCTTCCTCTTCTCCTCCAAGGACACACACCGGTTCCTCCGTATCTGGGAAACAAAGGCTCTGGATGCTGTCTGCTTTCAACTACTTGGTAATCCCATGCCTTATGTAGTGTTCATGGCTGGGAAAGCACCATACAGCACCAGGTGCCCAGTTATGTAGCATTTCTGTAACTACTAAAGGGAAGAGTATAGCCATGTGAATATTAATGTTCCACTGGGCTTCTGGAATTGGCCCGGCCAAGACCACACTGGTGATAAGACAAACATCTTTGTACATCTTGTACATTGCTGAGTTCTCAATTAGTAATTGGTATTAGGTTATCTCTGTTTCATACATAAGGGAGCTGCCACTCATGGTAATTTGAAAGTATGCCATAATACTTTAATAGGTTATCATGCTTCACAAGTCTCCCGCTCTGAACATAGACGCATGCCATGCATCTAGCAGTCCAGAAAATACTTTACTTATCTGAATATTCTTAAAAGAATCCACCTGTCTACACCCAAGCTCCCTGGACCCTTCACACAGACACTGCTACCATTCCTCTCAAGAGAAGAACTTTTCCAAATTTTTTGACATGTCTAATAATAAATTTATGATATTTAGCATATTAACTATGGAAATATAGATCCATACCAACCTACGCTTACACATGTGTACATATAGACACATCGGAGAATGTATGCAGACATATGCAAATATTTATAGCATTATTTGCATATTCAAACTGGTTCCCTTAAATGGCCACCTTAGGGAGCCATGGATTCCCCCCAAAACTTTCAATGGCACAATTTTGGAGTTGATTTAGAGGAATCACATTTTAAGTATTCTCACAATTATCTCATCTTTCCAGGGAGGATTTTTTTTTCTGGAAACAAAACTGTTCAAAGCGAGTGGGAGCTGAAACTATCAAGCAAAGGCATCAATTTTCTTATGCAATTTGAAATTGGTTCTGAGAGCAATTACAGAAATGGGTTTGTGCCACAGCATGTTGACTAATAGGCCCATGGGCACACGCCTGTGTTAGGGCACGACTCGCAATTTCTAGTTTTCAGATTAAAATAACTCATGATCATTTCATCGGAGGGGTATAATCATGCATTCAGTGAAACAATTTAAAATACGTGGAGTCCTTATGTAAAAGACAATGGAAAATAATGGCAAATATGAAAGTTATGTTACATCTCTTTATTCAGGGCAAAAAAAATCCCACACACATTAAATCATTGCATAAAACCAATTAAAAAGTAGCTAGTTGCTGATGTAGGGAGAGGAAGGACAATGCCATCTGTTTACATTCTGTTTAATCTTCTGAACAGCTCTTTAGTTATAGCCTCAGAACTCGAGCTTCTCATACACAGCAAAAAATAAAATAAAATGAAATAAAATAAAAGAAGTTATAAATGCTGACTTCAAGCAGACTTGGATTTGAACTCAGATGAACTCTATGCATGGAAGTAACCTAATATGGCCAAGTCTTGTTCCTCATCTATAAAATTACAGGACTAAGAGGAGTCAATGAGAGCTGGGCAGTGGTGGCACATGCCTTTAATCCCAGCACTTAGAAGGCAGAGGCAGGAGGATCTCTGTGAGTTTGAGGCTAACCTGGACTATAAGAGCTAGTTCCAGGACAGGCTCCAAAGCTACAGTGAAACCCTGTCTCAAAGGAAGAAAGAAGAAGAAGAAGAAGAAGAAGAAGAAGAAGAGGAGGAGGAGGAGGAGGAGGAGGAGGAGGAGGAGGAGGAGGAGGAGGAGGAGGAGGAGGAGGAGGAAGAGGAGGAGGAGGAGGGGGGG
>NW_026067903.1:9384372-9402438 GCF_014885135.2 Alexandromys fortis | reverse complement strand
GAGGAGGACGAGGAGGACGAGGACGAGGAGGACGAGGACGAGGAGGACGAGGACGAGGAGGACGAGGAGGAGGACGAGGAAATGTGGCAGTAAAAATATTGTACTTGCCCCAATACCTGGTACTTCACAATAATGGCAATCATTTCACTACTAATTTTTTAAGTCATGGTTTTATATTTTTGAGGACACTGCTTTTTCTTAAATCTCAATGTATCATTGCTTACGACTATTAGTATTCTTCCACCCACCTGTTAACCAGTATTTGTTAAATATATCCTGCATACAGATCTGTGTCAGAGATTCTAGGTAAATCCTCTTCTCAGAGAGGTTATGCTTGACCCCAGGGGTGAAGGTTATACTGCATCAGAACATATAACAGAGCAATATCCACGAGAAACACAGACAGGGTGTGTGGGCACCTCAGAGAGAGACAGGTTCCTTCTGTCAGACAAGGAAATGCTTCATGCTTAGGTATTATTAGTTGTGTTTTATTCTCTGCTCTTTTGGGGGCCCACCACCCAGCTCCCAAATTAAGACACGGAGACACATTATTACTTATGAATGCCTAGCCTTAGTTTGACTTATTTCTAGCCAGCTTTTCTTAAATTATCCCATTTATCTTTTGCCTCTGGGCTTTTACCTTTATTTCTTTATATCTTTCTTTATTTCTTACTCTGTGGCTTGCTGTATAGCTGGTAACTGACCCCTGATATCCTCTCTCCATTTCTCTTTTGTCGATCTTCTCCCTCCAGATTTCTCCTCCTATTGATTCTGCCTGCCAGCCCAACCTAACCTTTCTCCTGCCTAATTAACCATTCAGCTCTTTATCAGGCCAATCTGGTGTTTTAGACAGGCAAAGCAACACAACTTCACAGAGTTAAGCAAATGCAATACATCTTTGCATCATTAAGGAAATGTTCCAAAAGATAAACAAATGTAACACATCTTCAACTAATAATCCACAACACTTAGGGGGATGAAAGGGAGAACAGGAGGGTATCTTGCATAAAAAGTTAAGAACATCTTGAAGCAAAGAAGAGTGACCCTAACGGTTGGAGTATTTCAGGGAAATGCAGCTATTTCCGTTGACTTAATGTTTAAATTAAGTCTCAAAATGTAGACACTATAGGCATCTGAATTCTTGGATGTTAAGAGAGTAACAATGAATTTTACTTAGTAGGTGTTAATAAACTAATGTATATAGGGGACTTCAGTGGATGTTCACTTTCTCAGGAAGTCTAAGATGGCAATTACCCATGCTGAATGGTGGAGAGAGAAAAGTTTAGAAGTAAAAAGACCAACAGAAAAGTCTCTAAAGTGATTACAACATGTAACTGTTTTGGCTATAGTGCAAGGAATGGCATATCACCCTCACTCTGCCAGTGATGAACGATGTTTTGTCTAATGTTTACACTGATTTATTCCCTAATGATTTTTTTGTAATATTTAAAGCAAAGATTGTTCTATAATTTAAAAATGATTATGTATTTACCTCTGATAAGGACCACTTTTGATATTTTATGCACCCCTTTCTTATACCATAGGTTCTTAATGTTATCATTTATATATCTGTATACATATTTCTCCAGTTACACCAAATATGACCCTTTATAATTTGTTCAAATACATATTCAAGCAAAATCAACACTTTACCTTGGCTATCATATATACAACATATTATGGTCATGTTACTTGGTAGTTATTAGCATGATTCCCTATGTTTCTTTTTCTACACTTATTAATTAGTGATATTATGTCATGCTTTCTAATTAAGCTGTCGCACTATTTTCTGATCCTAAGGTAAAACTATGACACATCTGACCTTCATTCAGCTGAGTCATAAATACCATGTGCAGGACATCATACTGGAGGATAAGTGTGGATCGCAGATGTCTGTAAAGCAGGTCCCCACCTCCCGGACTCTAGAATCTGGAGGAAAAATAATGGTTAAAATGCACAGAGGTAAGAATAAGTGATGGTCATATAAATTAGTTAAGAGGAAAATGTTACAGTGTTTTAGATGGAGGGGTAAACTAGGAGATGAACTGAGCTATGGGGGAATTTAGCAGATCAGATGGACAGGTTAGGCAATCAGTAATTTAAGAGGAAGTTAGGTTAAGAGGAAATCAAAAGAGTTCACGATGTAATCTCAAACTGTAGTCAGAGGACTATGTGAAAAGCGTGGGGTACAGAAACAAATATCACATGGAGAAAATGAGGATGTTCTCAAGGGAATCTGAATAAAATAAGCCATTCAAGATGTGCAAGATTTGCCTGAAAACATTAAGTAAGGTCTGGCTTGGGAGAACATTACATGGCAAGCAAAATAATTTGAATATTGTCTTCTAAAACAAGAGACTACAAGACCCATTCATTTTCTCCTTACATGGAAACGATTGGATTTTATGTAAAATTGATATTTCATTAATAGGCAAAACACAACTGTTCATTTCACAAGGAACTTGAAAGTGGTTTATACATTCCAACAGCAGTAATTTTTTAAATATTTATGACAAATTTGCAAGAAAACTCTGTGCTTTATTTTGCCCAACAACTAGGTGCTCCATTCTTAGAAAATCTAAACAAACTGGAATTGATTTAATCAACACCACAGCAGCAGACCACAGAGACTCTTACAAGGAAGAGTTAACTGTATCTTGGTGTAAAATAAAAACCTAACAAACTTATCATGAGAAAAACTAGTAAACACATATCTGCCAAGATCAATTTTTCATCTATTATTAAAGTGTGTGTTTTCTCCCCACTGATGACAAATGTGAGTTGACTCATAATATTTTTTCTTTACCAGAACAATACAGATTTTCATTACTGAAATATTCAAATGGCAGCTGACATATTCAATTCATCAAAGAAAATATATGTTGGATATGACACAGTATTATTGGTAAGTAATTTCTTCCTGCATGTTTAGTCTTTGTTAAATTATGGCTAAGATAATCTATGTAATTTTCATTGTAAAATATTTTAGAAAACCTATATATGTCAAAAATTGTGCTAGATTTTGGAGATAATAAAATCATATAAAAATCATTGTATTCTAATGGTATACATTCAAGAATCTCACACTATACATACAACATACAACACAAACTATGCATACCACAGCATATTCACATATACACACACCACAGTCATAAGCACATGAATACACATATACATGCACACACCACATACATCAACACCGCCATCAAGTAAAAGGATTAAAATAAAGAAATTATTTGCTTTGTGTTAGGGTTCCTCATTAGCAAAACTATAAACAATCAGATAAAATCCTTCCTAGGACTGGAGAGCTGTCACTTCTTCAGTTATGACGAACAAAACTGTTTCCTGTCTGCAGATACTGCCAGAAGCCCAGGGAGAACTGAGGACAAAGCCTCTTGTAGCTTGAACTGCTGGATTAGAAGGATTGCAATTTCTAATTGCAATTTGCTAATGGAGACAACACGCTGCTGAGGAAAGCGAGGGAAATTCATAGTGTGTGGTCGCTGATACAACTAACTCGAAATAAAGCACGTTCGGAGTACAAAAAAACGAAAAGGTGATAAAGCTCAAATCTGGAAGAGAAATAGTTAAATACAAGTTGTGTTTAGGGGCCATGTAGCTTTCAGTGTTTCAGGAATAGATAATAAAATGTATAAAGGAACAATGCAACCCCTGGCATTATAAAAAGCAATCATATTGTTGAGATCATTAAATAAAAAGCTTTTTTTCTTTTCATTTTGTAGAAATGCTAATTGAATATACAAATGAAATTAATAAAACATGATTTTAGAAATGTCAATGGCGGTGTTAATCCATATAAGAGACTGCTTATAATTAATTGGAGGTTCTGGGGACAGGCGTCACAGTGGGTGATGAGCGGGAAGAGCAAGTATTCAGCTCTGGACCTTATGTCTGTGTTTGAGCCTGTAAGTTGCTGAGGTCCTCTCATAGAGTTCACACCACAGTAGGGCTGCTCAGCAGGGTTTCTCAGTCACAGGGGACCCTGTGGAAAGTTGCAGCTGCTGTTGTAGACTCTTGAGGGATTTAAAATAGCAGCTCTGCAGTGACACAGAAAGTGTGTGTCAGGGCTTCTGAATGGGCTCACTGAAGGAAAAAAAAGTATTAAATTCTAAAGCCTTTGACAGAACAAGTGTTCAGTGAATTTTTTTTCTTGTGCATGTGTTTATGTCTTGTTTTTCTGTATGTCTCTGTGTGTACAGCTGTGTCTGAGGTGCACTCCTTGTGATTGCAAGTGTACATGTGCACACATAGATTTGAAGCCCAGAGGTGGGTGCCAGGTCCTCAGTCACTTTCCACCTTAGTTTTTTCTTCTTTTTTTTCTTATTTATTTATTAAAGATTTCTACCTCCTCCCCGCCACCGCCTCCCATTTCCCTCCCCCTCCCCCAGTAAAGTCCCTCTCCCTCATCAGCCCAAAGAGCAATCAGGGTTCCCTACCCTGTGGGAAGTCCAAGGACCACCCACCTACATCCAGGTCTAGTATGGTGAGCATCCAAACTGCCTAGGCTCCCACAAAGCCAGTACGTGCAGTAGGAACAAAAACCCATTGCCATTGTTCTTGAGTTCTCAGTAGTCTCTCTCACTGAACCTAGAGCTCACCAATTAAATAAGGTTGGTGGCTACCAAGCCTCAAGGATTCCCCACCCTACCTCCCAGGACGACATTACTGTATCCAGCCTTTTATATGGATGTTGGGGATGTGAAGGCAGGTCCTCATGCTCCATGGGAGGCACTCTGCCTACTGAGCCATCTCCCCAGTCCCTGATGAAGGTTTCTAAATTTAATATTAGTCCTTGTCTCATCAGGCAGTGCTATGGCTCCACATTTCTCAAATACTTTGAGAGCATCAGTTGAAGAGTATCTTCATTTTCTCATTTTCAATGTGAATTATTAGGCCAAGACACAGTTCTGTATCATTGATGTTCTCTACAACTAAGTTGTGAGACCCCTTGGAGTCCCTACTTGAACAACTAAACCATAGAGTTGAACTAGTTTGCCCTTGGTTAGCAACTCCACTATTCTATATCCTCAAGAAGAGTAATATTCTGCATAGATATCAAACCCTTTCTGTCCAGATGATATGGTATTAACATAGTAAAATAAAATCAAGCAGAGGTTCAGGCACTTGAATTCTCCCACTTGCCCCCAAGCATGAGCATTTGTTGTGTTTATCCATGCACTAGCATGTGCTGATTTTGGAAGATCTTCAAACTTGCATCTTTGATATTATAAATGTATTGTATGTGGTAGTCACAAAAATATTTAGGTATACTAGTTAAGATATAGAGACATGGTGAAGTAAGAAAAGACAATCTAGACAGAAGAACTGAAAACATAGGGGCTTGGTTAAAAACTGTCACTTTAGGCACAAGTAGTTTTGATTGTTACATAATAAACAGGGAAAAACACGTATGGTAATAAAATCAGGAGATTTCTCTTTCTGGCAGTTAGATAAAAAATATAGGAATGTTGAGAGAGAGAAGTTAAAAGGGTGTTGTAATAATCTAAGTGTTTGTTTATCAAAAGCAATTTTAAAGATTCTACAGCATTAATAACACTTTATTAGATACAAATTAATGTTTGCTTGAACTAGGGCAGTGGCTACAGAAATGGAAATGATGCTGTTGAATATTAATGAGATAATTAAAGCAGTTCAGGATGCTCATGTACTTGAGGCTGTTATGCCAACACTGCCTCACTTTTCATATTTGAAGATGAGCCACAGGATTGGGACATTTTCTCAAAATGAATGGCAATGAGAGCCTTGAGGGGAATTCGGCTCGCTGTGCAGATCCACCGCGTGCCAGGCTGACATGCTTCTGACAGCAAGGCACCAGCTGAGAGAGGAGGGCTGGGGATGAGGAAGCCAGGCAAGCCACTCAGTGTTATCAAAGGCTCCATGTCTTCAGTCTCCCCACAGAGCATCAGAGAGCGTGCGTGTGCTCAATAAAAGAAATGAATGTAACCGCTGAGCCCTGTCATTGGTCATGTCTGCTCTTGTGGCTCTAGATGGAAGGCGATTTTCAAGGGTCTCAAAAGCTATCCCCAGTTTTGCTTTATTTTGTTTTGTTTTAATTTAACCTGTAACATTGTGGAAGGAAACTATCAGGCCATTATAGTGACTGTCAGTGAATCAGGGAACTTATTTGAAAGTCATTTTAATTTTTCCACATAGCTATACAGCTCTACTGTTTTTTTTTTCTAGAAATGATGTAAACACTCACATTGTCAGAAAACTTTTTTTTGTCCAAATTTTATTTTGGCTTAATTCTGAATTACTATAAGATGTGAGAAGTGGTTGAGCAAAGACATGATTCTGTGATCCTTCTAGTTTATTGATATAAGTGGCATGGCCAGGAATTCCTAATGAAGTAACATGTATTACAACAGTCCTAATAATGCATCTTATACAACTCATATTTATTTATCAATTTGTTATGTAAGGGAATTTTCTTTTATGTAACTTCTTCACAGGACTCTGGAAACTTTAGCATCTTCAGGGAATATGTTGCTCTTATTTTAAACATGAGTAGAGAAAGGTATCTGAAACTTTATGTAAATGTATGATTTTAGTTCATTTTACCCTGAGGCACTAAAATTCTACACTGAAACATGCAGTAAGGTATCAGTGCTTTTCATTTATATTTCATAATTTTGCTTTTATTTAAATTACGCTATATGTTATTGATATATAAAACATAAATTTTATGTTAATTAGTTAATGCCATTTTGATACATACAAGTATTTTGTGACAATTTTGTCACTTTAAAGAGTTCTGATACCTCAAATTTATTTGGGGTAAAAACTTAGAAAATACTTCATTATCTTATTTGAAACACGAAGTACTTTGTCATTACAGTGTTTCTCTTTTATGAGGAATTGCAGAAGGGCTCCAGCACTCTTTCTTCATTACGGTATTTAGTCTAGTGAAAGAGAGGATATTAAGTCAGTACATGGAAACCATGCTACCACTGTGATGAAAAATACATAGCCAAAGTGTGCATGAATTTTTATAATGTTGCTCATTCTTCCTCTACTGTGTTTAAAATTCTAACCCCAAATCTCAGAAGTTTTTTTGCGAAGAAAACACAGGCATGACTTGTGGCTTCTATAAACTGTATACGGTATTCAAAGAGTCGAGGAGAGCTACCGTGATTATTAGCATATATTCAGCAAATGGTTCCTGTATTTTGATATTCCTGGGAAATACTTAAAATTCTGCATATTTGTATCTTGGGAACAACTTTCTGAGTCAATGTTCCTAAATTTTCCTTTTTTTTTTCCTCCTCCCACTTTTCCCATCAGTCAGCCAAGAGGCAGTTAGTTCTCTTTGGTTGCTAAATATGATTTATCTGCTTTTGAAATTACAAAAAAAAAAAAAAGAAAAGAAAAAAAGAATGCAAAGCCTGTGGTGGATTTTCTGCTTTGGTAAATAGGTCACAGTTTGTCAAATCTAGAATATATTAAGGCTTTGTGGATTCTGTTTTTCTCAAACACTAAGCTACTGAACTGGATATCAAAGGGTAATTTATTTTGTTGTAAGTAGGCTTTTACTATTTTCTTTAAAAAAAAAAAACTCAAAGCATGAGTACTTCACAAGATAAACCAGGTGATGAATTAGAATAGCTAAGGAAGGGGGGATATTGGTTTTCATTTATGCTTGCCCTTCCGTGCATACCGACAATGGTCGTGACCTGAGATCTGTAGGATATTTGCCTTGTTAATTGTCTGTGGTACTGATGAATTTAAAGTGATCTATCACAGGGGAAAATGTGCAAAGGATCCTGTCACAGAGTCGCTTCTACCTACATTGTAAGCAAAATGGCTGTCCTCTTAGGGCCGGAGCCTAACCCACGGGCATTAGCACTCTGCCTTTATACCAAGTAGAAAGTACACGTGCTGAGGATTTCACCGTTGGCAACCAATCACCTCAAGGCTAAGTTTTATCTGGATATTTCTTTTGTGAATTCTAAATTATTTTTTAATTGAGCTGTGTTAGACCTTTGTGTCTTATACTTTAACATCATTCTACTGAACTTCTCACGCAAATGATAAAATATAATATATATGCATACTACCTCAGACTTTACTATTTTTTTTAAATACAGTGACTACCACAGGGTCTGGAAGGCAAATGCTCAGTGTGATTGCTTCCATTCCCTTTTACTCTGTGACCTTGATCATACAGTGTTCTGCGTTGGGGAAATTCTCATCCAGGACTGTTCAACATGTCTTTTATTATTTCCCCTAAAGATCTTTTTGGCATGTAAATAATATTTAGGTAGATTATAAGTTGTTTTAATGAACACATTTCAAGTGCCCTTATTCAAATTTGGTGCAATCCTCTCACATAGCCGTTCCAATCTTCTCTTTAAATTTATTTTGTGAGAATATATTAATGATGTAAAACTGTTATGAACGAGTCATTCATCTTCATCTCCTCTTGTCCCCATCACTGGCCCCATTTCTTTTCCAAAGCAAACATTCTTCTATTCTTATGTTTTCAAAAGAAAACCCTAGGTTCTGTATCTGAGAGAAAAAAAAAAAAAAGTTATATTTATCATTCTGCATTTGAGTTAGATTTATTACTATGCTAAAAAGCATATGATTTTATTTTTATTTATGGCTAAAGTATGTGTGGGGGTCTGCCTGTCTGTCTGTTTATGAGTGTCTGTGTGGTAGAGAGATTAAGCATTGGGGAGAGTGGGTACCAGGAAGAGGGATTACTATGGCAAATAGGTGTCGGGGAGAGAAATCATGGTGGAGAGCTGGTTCTGGGGAGAACAGGCACTGGTACGAATGGGCAATGGGCAGAGTGAGTTCTGGTGAGACAAGGATCCTGAACCCTGGTGAGAATGGGAACTTATGATTTGAGCACTGAGGCCAGGTTGCACAAGAGGAAATGGGCACTGAGGAGATTAAACACTGAGAGGAGGGCAAGCTGGGCAGTGTAAGCACTGTGCAGATCGGCTACTGGGGCGAATGCATGCTATTGTCTGACCAGGCATGCTTTCTGGTGCAACCTTAGCCCTAATCATACGCTCTATGAGGCTATAACCTCTCCCATATTTCAGCCCAAGCTTCACACCCCTTGCTGGTAGAATGAAATCTGCTTTCTATTCTCCATCCGGGCTTCTGTGTGCTGGTTACTCTGTCGCTGTCCTGCATACTGGGGATGGGATTCTTCAGCGGTGGAATGGCCCCACTGGGACATTTCGTGCTTTCTCGTTTCAGAACTGTGCCAGAATGTGCTGCTTCCATACAGCATGGACTATGTGGTTAGTGTAACGCAAAACTTCATTTTCTGTGAGAACTCTCCCAAGCAGAGTTTCTCAATCCATGTGCGTCCAATTTGTTGTATTTGCAGTAAAAGATCTTCCTTCTCACTACTGGAGGCTCTGGAATATCCAGTGATTAGAACTCTGTCTTCACCAACAAAGAAAATCATTCGTTTATCTTTTCTATCTGAATAAGGTGTGCCTTGACTCAAACAAACGCAACTTTACTTGAACTAGGGGCTTTCCATATTGTATCTTATCTGTAAATTTCTAAAATAGGTACCAAAAATATGTGCATGTATACATTTCTATTATGATTGATTTTTTGTCGAGTCAATATAATAACTGATAAGAGACAGAATTCAAAAGCAAAAATTATTGAACTTTTTAGTCACTATGCCATTTTAGATACTATTTTATCAATACAAAGTTTAACCATCCCTGTGAACACATAGGAATTATTTTGAATTTTTATCCTACTGAGCAATTTAAAATGTGTATTGACCCATAAAAGTGTAAATGAGTAAAAGTGCTATTTAAAAAAAAAAACCCTGCTAACTTAGGTACAGAAAGAAAAAGCAATTGCAAAATTATATTTGACAAAACAAGATATTTAAAAATGTATGTTTATAGACCATAAGTAAAAATAATAATGTGGACTCGTAAGAAATTTATTGGATGAGACTTTTCCTAGAAGTAAATGTTCACTGTCCACGTTATCCTTATTTTCAAGTGCAGTTATTTTTATCCTGACATTGCATACTGAATGATGAAGCTCAGCTTTTATAACATTCTGGTTTTCAGTGTTTTTATTGATCATGTATGTCAAGAACATACAAATCTGTTTAAAACAAATGTAGTTGTATTTTCCCAGAATCCATTTGTACAAAGAGCGCATCAGTAAATTCCGTGTAGCCACCCACCTCCGGTATAAAAAAAAATGATGCTGTATAGTGCAAAGCACAAAGCTGCTCTTCCCAAGACAGATAGAGTCTGGTGAGTGAGCACTGAATTATTGGGTACTCTCCATCATTACTGCAGCTAGTCTCGTTCTCTTATCTTTTCCACAACGAGAAACTTAAATAATGTCAGTATGTAATTCTGCTACTTGTGGGCGTTAAGTAGTATAAGAACTAATGCCAAAGGGAGACTCCCAGCACTGTCTGAACATGCTGTATTTCACAAATAATGCTTGTGACACAGCTCCTTCTTTTGGGGAACAGCAAGGACAACCTCTCCATACACCCGATCCATTGCTGTATATTTCTAGAGTGAGAGGTAAGAGACTTGTTGGCTTTGGGCCTTCAGTGAGAAATTTTGATGACTACAAATAAATGAAAAAAATCCCATGCACTCAATTGAATAATAACCTATAAATCTACACCTATCTATCACTATAGTTATAAATAACATACTACGAACAAAACTATTCTTAAAACTTCAAGGACATTTAAATTCTGGAATCAAGTAAGAACACTCCAGAATGAGTAGTCACATTACTGTTCCCTCTTGTTGCTATAGCTCGGATCCCTGCTGGTGCAAATTACATAAACAGGCAAGGGTAACAGAACTCAAATACTTAAGCACATCTCACGCCCCCCGGCCTTCAGATCATGAACATTATGTGTGTTTATAAATCCCTAGGTATCGTTTTCTCTCAACTTGCTGTTCACAGATTACTCTTAGTCAAGAAGACCAACTAAACCACTCTCCTTTCCCACAAAAATATAGATGTGTATTTCTCATTTCTATTTAATATATATTATATATTATATATGTTATATAATATATTATATATATAATCATTTGGTAAGGGATGATTATATCCCTGTCATCAGACCTGTGTACAGGCAAAATAGATCCATAGTTAAGATACATGAAAAACTGGCTTAAGAAATATAGACATTTCTCTTCATTGAATTTGATGTTGGCTGTCAGTTTGTTGTATATTGCTTTTATTATGTTTAGATGTGTTCCTTGTATCTTGGATCTCTCCAAGACCTTTATCATGATTTTGTCAAAGGCTTTCACCATCTAGTGAGATAATCATGTAGTTTTTTTTAATTTGTTTATATGGTGGATTACACTAACAGATTCTTGTATGTTAAGCCAAACCTGTATCTCTGAGATAAAGCCTACTTTGTCATGATGGCTGATTTTTTTATGAGTTTGGTTTGCCAGTTTTTTATTGAGTATTTTTGCATCGATGTTCATGAGGAAGATTGGTGTGAAAGTCTCTTTGTTTGTTGCATCTCTGTGTGGTTTGGGTATCAGGATAACTGTAGCCTTGTAAAAAGAGTTTGGTAATGTTCCTTCTGTTTCTATTGTGTGAAATAATTTAAGGATTATTGGCATTAGCTCTTCTTTGAAATTCTGGTAGAATTCTGCACTGAAGCCATCTGGTCTTGGGCTTTTTATGGTTGGGAAACTTTTAATAAATGTTTCTATTTTCTTAGGGGTAATAGGGTAAGTAGGGTCTATTTAAATTGTTTATCTGGTCTTGACATAATTTTGGTATGTGGTACCTATCTAGAAAATTGTCCATTTGGTATGGCGGTTTCTTAGAAAATTGGGAATCAATCTACCCCAAGACCTAACTATACCAATTTTAGGTATATACCCAGTGGATGCACAATCATATAAAAGAGCACTTTCTTGACAATGTTCATAGCAGCATTATTCATAATAGCAGGAACTTGGAAACAATCTAGATGCTCCTCAACCAAAAACCAGATAAGGAAAGTGTGGCACATTTACACAGTGGAGTACTACTCAGCTGTAAAAACGATGACCTCATGAAATTTGCAGGCAAACAGATGGAACTTGAAAAGAATCATTTTAAGTGATGTAACCTAGACCCAGAAAGATAAACATTGTATATGCTCAGGTAATTACTAGGAGTAAAAGATAGGATAACCATTCTACAATCCACAGTCCCAGAAAGGCTAGTTAACAAGGAAGGCCCAAAGAGGGGTGCCTGGAATTCCCTGGGAAGGGGAAGTAGAAAAGATCTCCTGGTAAGCTGGAGGCAGAGGTTAGGGTTTGGAGAGATGAGAATTAGGAGCAAGTTGGGTGGGCTGGGTGTGGGAGGTAGGTTGCAGGCAGGATGGAGGTGAGAGTCTTCATAAGGGCATCATCTCGAGGTTAGGAAGAAACTTGGTGCCAGGGAAATCCCCAGGAACCCGTAAGGATGACACCAACGTAGACTCCGAGCAGTGGGGGGAAATGTGCCTGAACGGGCAACCATGAGCAGTTTGGTGACTTCCCTAATTTCCATCAGAGATACTGTATCTAGTAACTGATGGAAGCAGAAGCAGAGATCCAGAAAAAAGCACTGTACTGAGCTCCTAGAGTCTTGCAGAAGTAATGGAGGAGGAATTGTACCAGTCAGGTGGGGTCATGATGGGGGAACCCACAGAAACAGCTGACCGGAGTTCATCAGAGCTTGTGGGAGCTCATGAACAGTGGACCAACAGTCAAGGAACCTGCACGGGACAAATTAGGCCTGTGAAACAATCCTGTACTTGCTCTTAGTAAGGCTTCTAACGGTGAGAACAGAACCTATCCCTGGCTTTTGGTAACCTGTTGTTCACTTCCCCTTGCTGGATTACCTAGCTTAAGGGGAGAAGCTCATTCCTGCCTCAACTTGATGCATGGGAGGCCTTCCCCTTTCTGAATAGAGATGGAGGAGCAGATGAGGAAGAGGGTAGATGGGAAAAAGAGGGGGCAGGATGAGAGGAGCAGAAACTGGGTGGTATGTGAAATAAATGGAAAGGGTTATAATTTTTTAAATAATATTAATTAAAATAAAAAAGAAATAATATAAATAAAGAAATAATTAAAATAAAAAAGAAATAGTAAAAATAATAGGCATCTTAGTATTAGTCACCATGATGAGAATTTCATGTTCATTATCCAATGTGTCAGTTTGAATCCTGTGAGAAGCATATTAGATTCACCAGTGACTAAATGGAAGGACAAAGAAGGGAGAAGGGTTCTGTTTCTGAGGAAATTCTGGTATTTCTGACAGCAGAAAGAGAAGGAAGGCAGCTACTTTCTGAAACAGTGTGCAGGACAGTGCTGTAAGTCTGACATCCGCAGAGCATTGCGTAGGACTGGAATCACCTGGGTCTCATAGTTCTGTTCTCTTCAGTTATGGGCAGGAAGCTGCTGAGGACGACAGCATGGCCTTTCAAGGAAGTCTTTGGCAGATCTCAAAAGTGCAGAAACTGTGGTCTCTTTGCCAACCACTTCCTCAGCTGGTCTCTTGCACGCATGAAGTGGTGATCTCCTTGGTCGCCATAGCTCACCCTCCATATGTGTCGCTGAATCTGTATCTATACATTTTTTAAGACATAGTCTCTCACTCTCAAGGACCTCTAGTCTTGATAGAAGCTGGAAAATAGGAAGAATAGAGCAGACCTCAATCTTGTCTGCAGTTACTCATTCCTGACCCTGGCTAAACATCACACTAGAGCAAGAATATTCTCCAGTCACTTCTATTGAATCCAGAGGTTACAGTAAGGCTTCCATGAGACTGACCTAAAATCCACATATTGTCTCTGTCTCCTCATGGTACAATTAGCTATATATTACTGCGGATCAATTACTCCTGCCAATAATCTACTTTATTTAGGAACATCCTGAATTGCAGCTCACTGATTACCCCATAGACAATAGTCTGTCTCTACCAGGAAGCAGTAACATGGCAGAAACTGCTTATTAGAAGGAATATGTAGTCTATGCACTGGTGATGTAATTTTCCCACGAGGGCTGATAAACTCCACATTCTGCCTCATTAACCCCCAATGATATACCCAGCACTACATGGTGACCAGGGGACTGGGGGAATTTGGGTAGCCTGGACATGCTACACAGTGAAAGCACCCTTTGTCTACATCCCGCATCTCTTGGTCTGTTGTTTTCATATCATAAAATTTATCCAGATCCCAGAGCTAAACAGGAGATCATTACCTTTAGTGGAGATGACTGCCTGCCGTTCACGATTCCCTGGTGTGCCTTGTTCTGTGAGTAGATATTAAGGAACACCTTTCCTGGCTCCTATCCCTTTCTCTAGAGATGCCATAATTACCCACAGTTGCTTGCAAACCAATTCTCTATGACTGTTCCTCCAACCGTGCTGGCCATTGTAACTGACACCCCATGATATGAGCCAAGCAAACATCACCAAATGGCTTTTATTAATTTGGGTTTTGTGACTCCCTTCACTATTAATGAGCTCAGAGCTGGGAACACTTCAGCCATCATACCTGACCTGCAGAATAGGAGAGCTACCACTGTATTTCATGATGCCATTGGCACCCTTTCCCCCTCACTGTTCTTGAAGGGCTTGAAGAATGTGTGTTCTCTGAGTTCTTCCATGTAGCATGGAAGTCAAAGGACTGGTCTTCTGATCCCAGGTAATATACCTACCCCAGCAAGCCCATTTTCTAGCACTTCTTACTTCCTCTAAGGAATCCCAGACATTTCTTATCTGTTAAATGTAGGCCACCATCTTCTTCTGAGTTCTAATTGCTGCTGTTTCACTCTGAGTTTTTCTTATTGTCTCAGGTCATGGCTACAGTGTTGAAGCCTCTGTTGCAATGAAAGACACCTGCGTGATCAAAGCCTTGTTTGCTCAGATTCACATTCTGGCTTACTTGATCAAATACCCATATATCCTAGGGAGTGACCTTGGATCTAATTGGTTCATCTTTATTACTTTTTGAAGTTTTTTTTTTTTTTTTTTTTTGCTGTAGTCTTCTCTCTCCATTATCAAGTTCGGCTTTTCTCCAGTCAAGCAATACTGAGCTATCACCTTAGTTATCAATCTACCTAGAGGAAGTGGAACTACTCCTAAGCAATGGAGTACTGACTGTTGCCTTGTAAAGACCTTATAATTTTACTGGTGTTCCTGATGTTGAAGGGAGGACACCTATGCAAGCAATTAAGGGTACTATAGACATCTACTGAGCTATATTTGTTTTTCTCTCTGTGTAACAAACAAGTTTGGTAACTGGAAGCAATGCACATGTATAATCTCAAAGTTTCTGTAGGTCAAAAGTCCAGGCATTGCTTATAGCTTGGCTCGATCCTCTGCTTGGGCTCACACAAGGTTGCAATCAAAGTTTGCTGTGTTCTCAGTAGAAGGCTTGCCTGGCCAAACTTTTAAACCCACTTAAGCATTCAAGAATTACCTTTTAAGACTGTGTGGCTAAGGTTTTAAGCTTCTTACTGGTTCCCAACTACAGCCTCCCTCCAGCCCTAAAGAATATATAAATTCCACATCATTTGACCCTCTCCATAAACAGGCTTAGAAACAAGAGAGGTCTCCTCATTCCTCTAAAAGAGAGTATTATATAATGAGGCAAAAATCTCAGAAATGATAGCTCACTTCCACTAGTGTGTGTGTGTGTGTGTGTGTGTGTGTGTGTGTGTGTGTGTGTGTTGGTGGGCTTGAACTCAGGGTTTGGGGGTTATAAACAATCTACTGCTGACTTACCCTTAAGTCTTCTCATCACATTCTACTGTGCTTAGGACCAAGTCAGAGGCCTCATTTAGTTGCTGGGAAGAGATCACACAGAATGTAGATCTTTAAGGGTCACTTGATGGTTTATTCATCACAAGTGTAAAGAGCTTTGGGATTATCCAGTACCTAGAGGTTACAGCTGGTGCTTCCACAAACCAGATTTCCCTAAGCAAGATCCTGATCTTATTAAAATAGACCTGACTTGTCTGTGAATCTAAATGTTTTGAGAACCATTAACTAGCAAATCTTCAGCTGCTCTAAAGCCTTGCAACTTTCACTAAATGAGGCAAGGGCCACCTAAGCCACTAAAGAGTCAGCGTTCAATTACCATGAAAAGAAATTGGGACCAAGGCAATTCCTGTGAGATAAAAATATTTAATTGGGGCTTGCTTACAGTTTAGAGGCTTAGTCCATTATCATCATGACCTAAGGTAGCATGATGGCGTGCAGACCAACTTGGTGCTGGAGAAGTAGTTAAGAGTTCTACATCTGGATCCACAGGCAGTAGGAAGAGAGAGACACTGAGCTTGTCTCTGGTTGGGCTTTTGAAACCTCAAAGCCCACTGCCAATGATACATTTCCTTCTTCAAAGTCACACACTCTGATAAGGCCACACTTCCTCTCCTTCTTAAATAGTGCCCCTCTTGGATGACTAAGCATTCAAATATGGGAGCCTGTAGGTGCCGTTCTTATTCAAACCACCACAGGTATCCTCTGACTTCCTGCATCACTATAAACTATTTGCTGCCCTTCCTCAATTTCTAGTATTTCCTTTTGCAGACGCTCCTGCAAATTGGTAATGAACAGGTAACTGCACCTTTGTTACCAGCATCATTCTCTCAATATATTTCAGATGCCTGGATCACGAGACCAGCAAGGACATTTCTCATATTGGGATGTCCTAGGCTATCAGTAGACACTTCAGCAACTAGTCCTCTACCTGCACACCCCACATTCTACTCAAGTAGGTGACCCCACACAGTTGGAACAAGCAATGATGTCCCTAAACTACAATTACTGCACGCGTTTTTGAACCACTTCTCCAGCAACTGGGTTAGTTTAAGCCCAATGAGAAGCAGACACCAAGGTAAATTTACAAGAGCTTTATTGAGTATGAATATCAGGACTAGAAACCAGGTGCAGGAGTAGGAATGCGATTTTGAGACTGCAGTGAAGACCTAACACCTATGAAACCAGTGAGGAAGGAAAGGAGAACTATGGGGTAGAAGCATTGGAGCGATATTTCAACCATCAAGGTGAAGAACTCAAAGCAAAGATGATTTTCCAGCAAGCTCCAGCACTATCCCTTCTGACCTCAGGTACCTGTTGGCACCAGGGTCCTGAAATAACTGTGGCCTCTGGGTGAAGCTAAGCCTGGGGTTTAGCTGAGTCTGAAGGATGGAGGATGTTCCAAAATCTGTGCTCTCTTTCCAGCAGGTCATTATTCCCTCTGGCATGAGTGAATTACAAACATTAGTGATTAACTCTAAATTAACAATAATGCATCTTTGTCACATTAAGGAAAGAAACAAAAGCACTTCCCCTTGGAATCATTGAACAAAGAGCTAAAGAACAAGCCCAGATTTTTAATTCCCTGTTACACGTCCTTTGTGTCTTTTGCTCTCTGCCTGTTTGTTGTAAGAGTCTGAATCTGGACTTACCTGAAGGATATCTTGTGAATCTCCTTGTCCCTGTGTCTATGTTTATCACTGTCTAACTGGATACCTGTTGCTGTCCCTAACAAAGGGCTTCACTCTATTTATTCAACAACATGGAAATCAGCACATGGGTAAGAAAAAGGATACTTTACAGCAATCTTTAACAAGAAATTCAGTCGCTGTCTCCAAATGATAACAACTGATTCAGACAACAAACAACATTGTTCATCAGCCAAAGACCTGTAGTTGCTTTCAACCTTTGTGGTAGATTCTAGGACGTTGCTTTCAAAATATAGAAGAGTGTTCTGCTTTCAGAAAACAATACATATGCCCTATCTGGATCGGAGACATGGAAGAGCAGTGAATTCAAGATAAGAGCTCTGTGTTAGATTAGATTGTAAACGTGTTTTACATGGAAAATTCAAAGCAAGTAAGGTTGATGTTACATTGTTCTCTTAAAGGCAGATTAAACAAACACATTGAGTACACACTAGGATAACAGTATTAAATTTTAAGTAACCTCAAAATGTTTTTTTTTAATTTTTTTATTTTTTTATTGAGAAAAGGAAAAAAAAAA
>NW_026067903.1:9341022-9383127 GCF_014885135.2 Alexandromys fortis | reverse complement strand
ACTGAACTGAACAGAGAATTCTCAAAAGAAGAAGTTCAAATGGCCAAAAGACACTTAAGGTCATGCTCAACCTCCTTAGCGATCAGGGAAATGCAAATCAAAACAACTTTGAGATATCATCTTACACCTGTCAGAATGGCTAAAATCAAAAACACCAATGATAGCCTGTGCTGGAGAGGCTGTGGAGGAAGGAGTACTCTCATCCATTGCTGGTGGGAATGCAATCTGGTGCAACCACTTTGGAAATCAGTGTTTCGGTTTCTCAGGAAATTCGGGATCAACCTACCCCTGGACCCAGCAATACCACTCTTGGGAATATACCCAAGAGATGCCCTATCATATGACAAAAGCATTTGTTCAACTATGTTCATAGCAGTATTATTTGTAATAGTCAAGATGTATTTTTAACTCGGGCTGTGAGGTCCAGAAAGTTCCATTCTCTTAGCAAATGGTCTTTGTAATTCTTGTTATTTTAAACACATAACATATAAACATTAAAAATACCAGTTTCAATAATCATGAATAATAATACTGATGAGGCAATACTCAAGAAACAATCCTCTTTGAGTCCATTTACTTAAAGTGATGTTGAGTGAAACAAGAAAAGTTTTAGAATGATGATAAAGAACATGCAGAGGAGCCGGGCGATGGTGGCGCATGCCTTTAATCCCAGCACTCGGGAGGCAGAGGTAGGCGGATCTCTGTGAGTTCGAGACCAGCCAGGTCTACAGAGCTAGTTCCAGGACAGGATCCAAAGCCACAGAGAAACCCTGTCTCGAAACAAACAAACAAACAAACAAACAAAAAAAAAAAGACAAGAACATGCAGAGGAAAGAGTGAAAAGGCAGAAGCAGACATACTCCTCAATAGCTGTGTTTTATAGCTTCACCTTTTAAATTATATCATTAGTATCTGTACTTTACAAATATAATGCATTTCTTTAAAATTAAAACTCCTTCAAGCAAATAAAAAAGTACATACAGGCTATGTGGGAAATAACCAATAGAAATGGAGTGGTCATCATGGGGCAAGCCAGAATTGTTACATTCCTGCTCTTCTTTCCAAACTGGGCAAATAATCTCTTAAATAGGATGGACTTCTCAATGCAAAATGATTGACTTTAATTAAGGCTTAGATTAAAAATCAAAACATTAATCTCACAAATCTTAGCTCACTTACTCTTTAGCATCACACCAAGGAAATATCTAAGTTCTCCAAGGAAAGTATTTTGTTCACCATCCTAGCAAGAGAAGCAGCAACAAGATGGAAACAGGTAAGTTCAAGCATTTTGGAAAGCTATCTGTAAGGAAGCTATTATGGCAACACAGGTGGTGAGGCCAATCTGGCTGCAACATCTGCCACCTGGCTGATCTGGCTGGATAGGAGAGCACCCACTTCCCTCGTCATTATCCAATGTGTGTCCTCCCCAAAGCTGTGTATCTGCTCATAGACGATCATCTTCCATACATCATGACTGGTCTTAGATCAAGGTATAGTAGCTGAGTTCCCCGGCTAGAACACCGCAACAGGCTATTAAAGTCCAGATTTATAAACAGCAACAGGTGCCTGTTTAAAGAACTCCAACGGTTAGTGCACAGAGAAACCATTAATTGTCCAATTAAAATGTGCAAGGCAGAAATTAATGCGTTTTCAAAAGTCCTTTAAAACTATCCTCTCCGGCAAGATGGCTTGGCAGATAAAGGTACTTGCCACCACGCCTGAGTTCTCTTCTTGGAACTGATATGGTAGAAGAAGAGAATTGACTAGTGCAAGGTGTCCTCTCACCTCAGCGTGTATGCCATGGCACTTGTGCACATATACACAGGGACACAAATGTGTGCTCATGATCCTAAACATTGCCACATATCCTGGTAGGCTTTAGATTTCATGGTGGTCAGTGTCTAAAAGACCAGCAGGAAAAGAGAGCTGGTTAACAGAGGCAAAACCCCTGCTGTGCACCTGTGTTCAACCCAGTGCTTAACAAACGACAGGGTCACAATTTGATGGATTCATGGATTCTAGGCCTCTCGAAAGATTTGTGTTGCAAATTATTATCATCCGCTTATCATGGTAAGAGACACCTGGAATCTGGGCACTCCGGAAGCTAACCCAAGAGGCCGGGGAATTTAGGGCAACCGCTGCTCATTATTTCATTACCAACAACAGTAATTTTCCTGCTTCGGGCCAAACTCTTACTAATCTGTAAAATTCATATAGAGTAACATGGAGAGTAACTATATTTGAAATGTTATGAGAAGAAAAGAAAGAACTTGGAAATGAATGGCAAACTGAGGTAAAATAGTACTAATTTCTTGGGACACTGGACAACAGACGATAATAGGATTTATTTCTTCATGAATTCAGTGATATTCTTTAAAACTTTTAAAATTAAGAATGTGAAGATTCTCAATGTCTTGGACATATGTGGAAATTAATTCCTGCATTAGTGTCTAGGCATAGAAAAACAGAACAATTTCTCACACAAATTCAATTTTATGAGTGTCTTCAGAAGTTATTAAAATTCGTTTGGACACTGTTTTGTTAATTAGTTTATTTAATGGGGTGCACTGTGGGCACGGTGCTGCTGACATGAGACGCACAAAATAGATTTTTAAAAAAAATCAAAGCTTTCTTGAGTTAATAAGCTTTTGGAACAAAATTAATTAATTTTTTTTTCAATTTGTACTTTTAATATCCAGTTCTAATCACATACTCTGGCTGCTTAACATGTCAGAATTAATGCTGCTTACGGGAATTAGAATGCCACAGCAATGCATCCATGAAATAATCATTGGTAATGACTTTAACAACAGGTAGTATTCTAAGTAAAACAAGATAGCCAGGAAAATGAGACAAGAAAGCAGAATCAATTTATCACTGTCCTCAAAAAATGGGTACCCAAAGCCAGGCATCGTGGCTCATGTTTGGAATCTCCAGCACTCAGGAAACAGGGGCAGAAGGATTACAATGAGTTAATGCCAGTCTGGGTTATGAAGTGAGTTTCAGGCTAAGACCCTGCCAAAAACAAAACCATGCAATCGGATACCTAGAACACCATTCAGGCAACCTCACAGTAGTCTGAAGTGGACTTCTGTTGTCGTTGTTGTTGTTGTTGTTGTTGTTGTTGTTGTTAAACCAGTCTGTAAACTAGAGGTGTACAGACCTGTAAAGAAAATTCAGTTCATAATGTGTTATGTAACTAGTCAATGATTCTAAATTTAAGCTTTAAGATCCAACAAGTACACACATCAAACCAGATTGGTTATATTCTAGATGCATTTTAAAAGTCCCAGTAGTTCAATTATTTCTGCCACAAATGCTTAATTGTCTTTCATCTGCATCGATATTCTTGTGCCTTTTGTTTTGAAATCCATCTCAACTGTCACTTAGTGTCGCTTGTGACCTCATTTCAATTTTCTTCACATCTAAAAAGAAGAAGGGCATCAGTAAAGTAAGTTGTTCCTGAGAATTAAAATAAGTCATCCCAACATTTCTGCATTTGGCAGGCTCAGAAATGGTCTTACTAAAATAAAATGTTTTTCTTGAATTAGAAACAAAATTCACTTAAGCTAAGATATCAGGGAAAATTAAAATCCTCAGGTAGAAAATACGAAAGCTGAGTCTGTTCTACATCATCACGATCTGACTACGTGGGCTCTGTAAGACACTGAACCCCTTGGCACAGCTGTATTCTACTTAAGACGCCTCTCACCCTGTTGAGTGACATCAACAGGATCAGGATAGGCAAGCTGCTCATTCATATTTGGCCTTAACAGAAGATCCACATTTACAAACCATTCAAATTAATTCAGTCCCATGAACATTGGAAATGGTGTGAAATAGTTGAGGCTATAGATGGTTTAGTTCAGCTAAGTTCTGCACACTACCACGCAGGAGAGCAATTGCAACGATAATGGACCGTGTACTTTGTGAATGGGATTTTTAACTAAAGGTTTTAACGTGATTGATAAATGCTTGAGGAAATAAATATGCTTACCCTGATTTCAGTACTGCGTAACTGAAGCATCCATCAGATGCTCTAGTGTAAATGGGTATAAGTACTATGTTGTATGTACCAGTTAAAACATTCCATTTAAAATTAAGAAGACAGGGAGGGTGTGTGTGTGTGTGTGTGTGTGTGTGTGTGTGTGTGTGTGTGTGCTAAGAGATGGCTGTGGTAAAGAGCACGTGCTGCTCATTCAAAAGCTCCAAATAGATTCTCTCTTTGGTCTTTCATGGTATTGCGTGAACATGTTGCACAGACATACATGGCAGACGTGCAGGAAAAACACATAAAATTAAAATCAATCTTAATGAAGAAGGCAATAACATCATATAAATGTTATTTTACCTGATAACAAAAGATTTTTCCAGAACATTTTTTCTTTTGTAGCATTTCGATTCCTTTATGTTCCTCATCTCTCACTTGTAATTCCTCCTCTTCAACTATATGTGTGTGTGTGTGTACATTTTAATATTTACATTTTCTATACATATATACTATATATATAGTACATATATCAGTCCCAAAGAATAGAGTTACCACAACACAATATCATATATCATAGGTCCCAGCCTTCCAGAAAAGCATTCTAACAGTACAATCTTTAGCACATTTCAGATACATAGAAAGCTTGCTTGCATTTTAATCCCTCTGCCTGCTGTCTATCTAGTACGGGAGACACAGAAATGTAGACTTTTGTGTAAAGTCAGTCCTTGTCAGGAAGCATCTGACATTTTGAGACAGTATTGTGGATGGAAGTTTCTGTCCCACCTGGTCCTGCGGCCATTCAGTCCCAAAGAAACGCACAGAGGCTTCTATTATTTATAAACTTATGCTTATGTTCCCAAGAGAAAACCTACGCTATCTCCATTATATGGTAGCTAATGAAATTTTAGTACTTAGAGCTTTCTAAAATGTGCACTTAATGCCACGATTCTGTGCTGTACAGGGGTGCCATACTTCTAACAGTCTGTTGGAGTTTTTGTTTGTTTGTCACTCCACATTATTTTTTTAATTATTTATTTATTATGTGTACAATATTCTGTTTGTGTATCTGCCTGCAAGCCAGAAGAGGGCATACAGATCGCATTTCAGATGGTTGTGAGCCACCATGTGGTTGCTGGGAATTGAACTCAGGACCTTTGGAAGAGCAGGCAATGCTCTTAACCACTGAGCCATCTTTCCAGCCCTCCACATTATTTTTTTTAACATTGTAGCATCCCAAACCTTATGAAAAAATAATAAATACAGGAATTAAAGGTTACAGGAATTAAAACCTATCAACAGTTTAAACTGCAGGGTTTCCGTCCTAGCTATGGATTCTATTGCTGCAATGAAACACCATGACCCAAATGCAAACTGGTGGTGAAATGGCCTATGTGACTCACACTTTCATATCACTGCCCATCTCTGAAGGAAGTCAGGACAGGAACTCAAGCAGGGCAGGAACCTGGAGACAGAAGCTGATGCAGAGGCCACGGAGGGCTGCTGCCTACTGGCTTGCTCAACTTGGCTTGCTCTGCCTGATTTCTTATAGAACCAAGAACTACCAGCCCAGGGATAGCACCACCCACAGTGAGCTGGGCCCTCCCACATCAAGAACTAATTAAGAAAACGCTTTATTGTATTATGAAGGCATTTTCTTTTTTTATTTTACTTGTTTTTCATTTTGTGGACTAGCCCCGGTTTCCCCTCCCTCCCCTTTTCCCACTCACCCACTACCTACCATCCCACCTCTATCTGCTCCTCAAAGGGAGTAAGGCCTCACTTGGGGAATCAACAAAGTCTAGTATACCGAGCTGAGGTCGGACCAAGCCCCTCCCCTCTGTATCAAGACTGAGCAATGTATCCCACCATAGGGAGGGGGCTCCAAAAAGTCAGTTCATGTATGCAGAATAAGCCCTAGTTCCACTGCCAGAGGCCTCACCAGCTGATTGAGCCAAACTGTCACCCACATTCAGAGGGCTTAGTTAGATTCCTTAAATGATCTCCAACCGTCAGTCCAGAATCTGTGAGCTCCCACTAGCTCAGATCAGCTGTCTCTGTGGTTTTCCCAATCATGACCTTGAACTGCCCCCCCCCCTTGCTCATATGATCCCTCCTCCCTCTCTTCAGCTAAGCTCCAGGAACTCAGCACACTGCTTGGCTGTGGTTCACTGCATCTGCTTCCATCAGTTCCTGAATGTAGGTTCTATGACGACAACTAGGTAAGTCATTAATCTGATTACAGGGGAAGGTCAGTTCGGGCACCCTCTCCGCTATTGCTAGGAATCTTAACTGGGGTCATCCTTGTGGAAATTTTCCTAGCACCTGGCTTTTCCATAACCCCAGAAGGGCTCTCTATATCTCTTTCATTGCTCCCCTTCTCTGTCCCTCCGCCAACTCAGCCATCTTGAGCCATCATGTTCCCATTCTCTCCCTTCACTCCCCTTCCCAGTTTACCCAGGAGACCTTAACTATTTCCCCTTCCTGAAACCCTGTATGTGTGTCCCTCCTACAGTCCTTCTTTTTACCTAGCTTCTCTGGGGTTGTGGAGTGCAGCCTGGTTATCCTTTACTTTACATATAACATCTACTTATGAGTGGATACATACTATGTTTGTCTTTCTGGGTCTGGGTTACCTCACTCAGGATATTTTTTCTTTTCTTTTCTTTTCTTTTCTTTTCTTTCTTTCTTTCTTTCTTTCTTTCTTTCTTTCTTTCTTTCTTTCTTTTTTGATTTTTTGAGACAAGATTTCTCTGAAGCTTTGGAGCCCGTCTTGGAACTAGTTCTTGTAGACCAGGCTGTCCTTGAACTCATAGAGATCCGCAAGCCTCTGCCTCCCGAGAGCTGGGATTAAAAGCACGTGCGATCACTGCCCAGCAGGTTTTTTTTTCTAAATAAATGCATTTTTTTTCCATTGGGAATCTCTCCTCTCAAACGACTCCAGCTTGTGTCAAGTTGACATAAAACTGCCCAGCACAATTTCCATGGCTAACATTCGTTCCTGCTGTAGTTGGCATTTTTGTTCATTAACAGATGCTTCTTGGATACACAATGTGTTCACCACATCCGAAAGGAGGAATATCCAATGGTAGACCTTTCTGTTGTCATGGCGGGGCTGTTTCTGAGCAGTTGAACATTTGGGGTTGAAAGCTACCTTACAGTTGCCTCCTTCATCCACTTGTAGCTAGCATAGACTCTAACCCCAAGGAGAATGTGGCGGTGCTATTTATGGTCTTCTGTGAGGAAAATAGTACTTGAGGCAAAATGGAACTGAAGAGATTAATTTCCAACAACAACAACAAGCTTTCCCCTTCAGCAAGCAAATTTCTTCTCCGTTACCAAATACCTTGGTCCATGAAGACACAAGATCAAAATAGCACCAAGATCAAGGGGCAGGTGTTTTTGCGATTTTGGTCCTTTTTTACCCAGCTTATAGCTTATTGTGGAATCAAATCTAATGGGTAATGAGGTATAATTTGAATGCATTTGCATGATATAGCTGTGTCATAGTCTCCCACAAAAACTGCACATCAAAGAAAGAAAAAGAAAATCTATTCATGAGAAAATGTACTAGAATTTGGTTTTTGGGGGAGATGCTGCTTCTGAACAGCAGAGCTGAATTTATGTTTCGTCCCCAGAAAAGCAAAGTATCTCTTGAGATCCTCAGTTGCTCTGATTCTTTCTCCACTCTAGAAGTTAAAGCCTAGAATTATCTAAATGATCCAACTGCATTCATGAAACCAACAAAATATCTGTGAGGTCTCTGGATCTGTTTTTTAAGTTATGTCTGAGTTTCATTTTAGAACATTCCAACCTAAACATATGGAGCCATAGCACTGTCGCATCTTCAGGCAATAAAAGGATAAACGTTGTCATTATAGTAACTAAGGTAAAGACATTTTAATTTCCCCCAAATCTGTGAAACTTCAAAAGGAGAACAAATGGAGACGGAGAATGAAATGAATGCAGAACAAACACCTGAAAAACACTTGCAGCTACAGTACCATCAGCTTTTCTTTTCTTTCTTTTTTTTAAAGACTGGGTCTCTCCATGTCATACTGGCACCCTGGATATACTGAAACTTACTCTGTAGTCAAGGCTAGCCTTGATCTAACAGAGATCCATCTGCTTCTGCTTCCTAAGTGATGGGTTTAGTGGTGTGTGCCACCATACCCAACCCATGAATGTTCTTCTTATCCCATGTTTTTAGAGTTTTTGACACAATCGTGCATTTTGGCACAGTCTTCTCATTTACAATGGCTGTGTAAATAGTAATTGTATTGTTAATAATTGAGATAATACATTAGAAATCCTATTAAACAGCTGACCAAGTGGGAAGAGAGTCAAGGGCCCCCTGTTCATCTACTAGTCTGATGGTACTATGTGCCATGTTTGTATTTTCTGCCCTATGGAAAATATATGTGCAGTTCATGATGTGCATTTCATAAATGCCTGTAAATTAATGAGCTAGAAATGGAAGGCAAGGAAGAAGCAACCCATCACCTGCAATGTAAGATAATTATATATTTTCATGCAAGAATGACAAACAGGAGCTGGTCATTATGGTACATCCTCAGAGACTTCACTACACATATAAGTCAGAAGGATCCTCAGTCCAGCTTATAAACTCTATACAGCCCAGGCTAGTCTACAGCTATATAGAGAAAACGATTCTCTATATATTAAATTTGGTTTACTTTTCTTAATAAACCAAGATCTTGGATGTCGCTCAATCATAGAATGCTTGTCTATCATCCACAGGTCTTGTGCTCCATGCTTAGAACTGAAAGAGAAAGAGGGTAACAAAGGAGGGAAGGAAGGAAGAAAAGAAGGAAGAAAGAAAGACCAAAGGAAAGAAGGAAGGAAGGAAGGAAGGAAGGAGGGAGGGAGGGAGGGAGGGAGGGAGGGAGGGAGGGAGGGAGGGAGGGAGGGAAGGAAGGAAGGAAGGAAGGAACAAGGAAGGAGAACTATGTCTCTAATTAGTTCTTAAGTACCTCAGTAAATACTAACATTAAAGTTCAGAATTGGAGTGACTGTCAAATACAGTATCATGTGTGCCCTCCATGGATGAAGGGTAGTAGGAGAAGGATGACATCGGAGAAAAGACACCAGGAGTTTATTATGAAGATATACTCTGTAATGAATGACATCTGGAGATTAAGACAACTTATAATTCCGATACCAAGATAAGACAACAGCCTGTCACAATTAAAAATGTCCTGCCTTTGTCTCCAGTGATAGGTCATTAAGTATAACACTTATTTGTTTTTTATATAAGTATATCACTTATATAAGACAAACCTTCTGACTGGGGAAGGTAGGGCCATCCAAACCAAATCAAGGTCATTTTTTGAATGCGTAAGTTTCCATTAAACTGCAACAAAAACAGGCGGATACAATATTGAGGTAAATTTACACAAGGAAACGGCCGAGAATGGGTGTTCTTGCTGCTCTGGGAACGTGCTTTCCCTGCAGGCGTACCCGTGAAACACATTTGCAAAGGAATCTATAGCATTTTCCTCTGTTCCTAATTTAGTTGCTACCAGCTGACTGTTGCTAGGCACTTGGTCAGCAAAAGGATGCTGAGATTATTATCAACTTTTATGAAAAACCAAACTGTGTGGCTGGGCAGCTCCTAAAGAAATGCCTGCTAAGCTTAGCTGATGCCTGGGCCAAGCAGTGATTCAAAACACCAGCCCTGGGCTTCCTCATTAGAAGGCTTGCTGTCAGGACAGCCATCAGCAGCAGAGACTATGCAGAGACGTAGGGTGTGCCGTGAGTTTCCCCAGCTCTGCCGGAACATCAAATGCTGGGAAATAACGCAGATGACAAGGAGACCATGAAGGGAGCAGGTGCACTGCTCAATTAGTCAGGAGCTATCCTTATGCATATAGCAGTTTGAACAGGTTTTCTAATGTATTATTAGTCAGTATTTGAGAAACGCAGGAACAGACTCATGCTAGCTAACATCAAAAGGGAACTTACTGACCCAAAAGAAAAGAACAGTTCAAGAATGAAGCTGACTTCAGACATTGCCTTGTTAGCACCACTGTCCTCGGGGCTTCCTCTGTCTGCCTCGGTATTTCCAATTTGGCTGGATTGACTTTGCTCCTTCCTTATCTGTAGAGTTTTCCATGAAGTGGCAGGAAAGAAGGCATTTGAGAAAGCCAAACAGAGGAAAAGCTCCTCTCTCTAAATGCAAAGAATTCTTCCAGGCAAAAATGTCAATTCTTTCTGGAGGGCCATGAGTAGCTGTGTCCTAGCTACTCTGCTGAGAAAGCCAGAATTTTTGAAAAAGGTTGGAGTTAGCACAGAACTCAGGGACGTTGTCTATGTAGATGCTGGAAGAGTCCCACAGAGAGACGGGGGTGCTCCCCCCAAGGAAAGTGAGAACTACCAACAGAAAATTTGAGATACAAAACATGGAAAAGAGTACCAAGGAAAATGTACCTGTTTCCAAAAGAAAATAATTGAGAAAATAGTGACATTAAGAAAAACCACCACTAAAGTGAGACTGAGCTAATATAAGGAGACATGTAAATATAGGCGGGCATATACTCCCTGAAATATATTCTAAATAAGTGCACTTCCCAGTTAATATCAACAAGATTGTCTTAGCATGATTAGATAACAAATATTCAAAGCACAGTAATTAGAGAAGTGAGTCCTCAAAGGTTTCAGAAGGTTTCCGTGTCTTTGGCAAGACTTAATTCGAAGGCTTGAACATCAGCAACCCCAGGCCACTTTTCCTTTCCGCTTCTGCAAAGCTTTGGCTCCATTATCAGGTTCTCCTTTGTGAAGCCCTGGGCTGCAGGCTTCATGCTTTCTTACTCACAGTAGGACAGAAATATATTCTCTACAATACCCAAGTACAAGAGCTGAGGTTGAACTGATCAAATCAGTTATATTGTTCCACACCTATAAATCAAAGCAATGAACCTATGGTATTTATCTTAAACTTAAACCTTGCACCAAATCCTGATACAATGGACTCTGTAAACAAGAATGAAGAATATCCTGAAAAAATAATATCTTGCCACTGTCCTAAAGGGGAGTAGGTGACAGACACTGCAGATACTCATATCAAAAGTCTTTTGGATTTTCTCAGTAATTTCTCAGGATGTTTGGAACCTTAAACTCATGGTGATGATTGCTATTTGTTGCCAGGAGTGGTCTTATGTATGAAACCTTACACATCTGTTGGACTAAGCCTATGACTGAGAATCGCACACAGGTCAGAAAAGTGAAATGGGCTACAATGAGTCGTGTGCTGTGATTTCCATTTTGGTGTTTGTGTTCTTCCAGCTCACCATCATGGAAATAGCCAGCCCCGCACTAGCCGTGTGGTAGATGTTTTCATCCTTGAATGGAGTCTTGCAAATAGTGGACTGCCCTTTTTGTGTTTTTAGTATATTCTGAGGGTTTTCACAAACTGCCCTTGTGCTAATGCTTGCTCTGGCTTCCCTGCATCATGCTCCCATCACCCCTCAAGCACTGGGTGAAAAGTGGCCACACCAAGAGCACAGGCCACAGTGCTTCTAAGTAATAGGGATGGGTAACGTGCCGAAACACTGATTTGAGTTGTTTTGTTGTGATTCTGGTCCACACAATCATATGGTTTATTCTTATTCTTTCTGTATTATGTTTCATGAATTTCTTTATGAAATGAATATGAACATATTTTTTTTTCCAAGACAGGGTTTCTCTGTGTAGTTGGAGCTTGTCCTGGAACTTGCTCTGCAGACCAGGCTGGCCTCAAACTCACAGAGATCCACCTGCTTCTGCCTCCCGGGTGCTAGGATTAAAAGTGTGTGCCACCACCGCCTGACCTGAACATAGTTTTTAAAAGTTAATACTTTTTAAAATACAATTTTTCATCAAAACAAAGAAAAGTCACAATTGAAAACATAAGCATAAAAAGAAAAATTTCCAAAGTATGACAGAACTTGCTTTAACAGTTTTGGAAAAAAGAAACTGAAATTCATTTTTATATTGTAATATCTAATTCCACTACATATTCACAATGTCTCTTCCGTCTTCCATCCACCCAAAACCATCAAACAACCCTACAAGAGGAATTATTTATATCAGACAACCAAGAAGCATACGCTTTCATGCTGCCATAATCATATTTTACTTGTCTGCAAAATCTACTCGGTTGTCAAAATGTTAACTTAAACTATCAACTTTTGTGAACAGCCCTTAAATTGTAGATACAGAATCTTGAAAATGTTAACAAATCAAATCCATCAATATAAAAACAAACACACAAACAGTAAATGAGATTTACAAAAAGTGTACAAGTTGAACTTATATAAATTCTTTGGACATATAAATGGCATTCACAGCATTAGCAGATTGAGAAAGAAAACTCATAAAAATAAGTTACATAGATAATTTTGATGGATATTTACATTTAAATGCTCCACAAATTACCAATAGAAAATCAGTTTTCTAAATTCTAGAAAGGAGCCATAAAAGTATCGGAGAAAATACTGAGTAATGAAATGGGATGCGCTGAATGCACCTTCTGATACCCACAGTCAACAAGGATGTGGACTCTTACTGTCTCTACCTGGCATCTTCTAACACTTGTCAGCAAAGTTCATAACCAAGGGAAGAGCAGGCATGCAGATTGGAAAGAAGGCATAAAACTTTATTCATCTTTGTCATGAAGACAATGTCAAGTAGAAAGTCCAAAAGAATCCACCACATACATCTTTAAAGCAGAAATTATATCAATGTCATGGTATATAAAATCAACTTATAAATATCAGTGCTTTTTGTACATGCTAACAATGAAATATGAATAAGAAATGAGGAATATCATCTACAATAGAATTTAAACAGCAAAATACCTATGCATAGACTTAATAATGCATGTTATTTATAAGACATTTGCATTGAGGAGGATAAACCATTTCTGAGTTCAATTAAAGATTTAAACTAATGAGAGATGCACTGTGCTTATGAGTTAGAATATTCAATACCCTTAAGATGCTGATTTTCCATAAATGGATCCATAAATTTAGTTCAGTTTAAATTAACATATTTGTAGAACTTGTTCTATAATTGTAAAGTCTAGCTTTGAATAAGAAGTTTAAAAGACTCACTAGAATAGCGTGAGTACTCCAGAAAAGCCCACTCAGATGAATTATTCTGAATCTGGTCATTTAATAAACCCCCAGTAGTGAAGTCAGCATGGCAAAAAGATTAGCATACATTCCAGTGACCCTGCAGTCTGCCCCAGTCTTACAACTGTCACCCACATTCAGAGGGCCTAGTTTAGTCCTACGCTGGTTCCTTCCCTGTCAGGCCGGAGTTGGTGAGCTCCGATTAGCTCATGTAAAATATTTCAGTGGGTGTCCCCATCATGGACTTGACCTCTTTGTTCATATTCTCACTCCTCCCACTCTTCGACTGGACTTTGGAAGCTCAGCCAAGTGCTCCACTCTAGATTCCTAAATGAAAATAAAGAGTGAAAACACAAACGTTGACAAAATATTGATGCAGTGTGTCATCCGTGAACTCTGAAGATAAGCTGTTTCCCTGTGACCTGACCTGCCATTTCTCTTCTCTTCACTTCTCCACCCCTCCACCCTCATGCTCCTCTCCACCCCCCCACCATGCCACCCCGTCTGGCTCTGTCCTCCCTGCTTACTTCTTAGTAATTTTATGTGTATGACATTTTTGCTTGCCTGTATGTCTGTACACCATATGTGAACAGTACCCACAGAGATCATAAGAGCACATCGGATGCCCTAGGACTGGAGTAACAAATGTTAGAGAGCTGCCATATGGATGCTGAGAAGCAAACTCAGGTCCACTGAATAGCCTTTTCTTGTAGCTGCTGAGCAATCTCTACACTACCACATTAAGCCTTTTCTATCAGGAGTCCTGTGTCTTTATTTGTTCAAGATGTATTTATTTAAGACTCACTCCTTAGCAGCGATTTTCAAATCTCTGTCTATCCAACGATACTAATTTTATTAGATCAAGTCAATTTTTATGAAATTATATTTGTATTAAAATTTGAGAGAAACGTGTTCTTAACCTTGAATAAGATTTTGAAATCTCCTTTGTCTTCCATGATGGGAATAGTAAAACACAAAGATTGCTGGGTTTTGGCTGTCTCAGTACAGTTAGTTAGTACAAAGTTAATAAGAGATACTTTACTAGAATAAGGCATCTATGTTATCTTTAACTCTATAGAAAAGGCCTCCTATATAAGAACATTTAAGTTATCATAATTCAAATTTTAGTATTATTAGTCTATATGGTATATGCTATAAAAAGATATAGTTTTAGAAAAATGACTGTTTTCATGATTTCTGAAAAAGTCATACTAATCATATGTAGTATTTCATAGTCTTCTAAGCAATTTCTTTTCTTTTCTCAGTATTGAAAGTCTGGAGTGCTGGTGTACTGGAAATAAAACAGGGACTCTACAACAGTACACACATGTCTCTGGAAGTTCCTACACTTTTCACTTGTGGTCCCAACCTGGTTGCTATGAATGCGTGCTCATTTCAGGTCTCCACTTCAGGTTAAAACGTGTCTATTTTATACAAACTTGACAAAGATAAGGTAATTTTGGTAGGACAGTTGGTGCTAGGTGCACCCACCAGTTTTTGTTTTAATGATAAACCATGAAAGATTTGTTTACAATTTGTTTTAAAAGGATTAAGAGCACACAAGACAATACTTACAAACGCAATACAGCATTTCATAGTTTTAAAAGTTGGGAATTTTTAAGATATGAAAAAATAAAATTCAGAATAATAAATCTGAATTTAATGGAATAAATCAGCAAAAGTTTTCTATAATTTGTGCAACATGACTCAATATCTCACAAAAACCAAACTGTTTCCAATTCTATAAGGATAAGACTCAGGATGTGACTGGGCTAGAGAAATAGCTCATTTGGTAATGCACTTTGCAGTCGTAGGGGTGCGAGTTCAAACCCCAGAACCTACAGAATTAAAAAGTCAGGTGTGGCCATGTAACCTTGCAGTCTCATATTGAGGGCAGAGTGGAGACAGTGACTCTCTGAGGTTCACCAGCCAGTGACAGACAATGCCTTAAGAACAACAGGAAACAGGAACTGGGGGAAAGGCTCAGGGGGTTAAGGCCCTTGCAAAAACGACAACCTGAGTTTAAACCCAGAGCACACATAGAAAGCTAGATGTGGTAGCAAGTATCTAAGACCCCAGAGCTCCTATGGAGAGATGGGAGGTAGAGACAGAATCACCCAGGCAATTCTGGGAATTGGGGAGGAGCTATCCTGGAGTATACTGCATGGCAGATGCCAAAAAAAAAAAAAAAAAAACAAAAAAAAACACTGTTTCAGCAAGGTAAAAATGAGAACCAGCTGCAGAAAGTTGACCTGTGCCCTCCACCTGCACTCTACATACACACCACACACATTCATACGTACCCTCACACAGGTAAACACATGTGGATATGAATACTCGTTTAGATGCATACACTCACAAAAAATTCCAAAAAACGGAAATTAACAAAGTGACATAAATTATTTTAATATAATTATAATTTTTGTGTCAAAAATTAAAACTACGGGATTGGCTCGTGGATGGATAGTGATTTAATAATAAAGAGTCAAAATAATACATTTGAATCCATATTGGAATTAGACTGGGCCAATATCTATATTGAGTTGGTAAATAATAGGGTTTGTGTGGGGTAGATAATTTATTTAGTAAAAAATATAAAACTAGGAAAAGATAAGCACTTTGCCCCAATAACTCTTATTTATTTTACTCCAAAACAAATTACAGAAAAACAAACATAAGATACTTGAAGAAAACATGTAAAAAAACAAACAAACAAAACCTCTCAATGTTAGAGATCTTTCGATGTGGAACACAAATGGCGTATGCCGCAGATTATAAAGTCGCTGTTTGATTACATAGGACTCAGCCCAAGATAGAGGAACGGGGCTGGATTTGCTTGCTCCCTTAGAATTCATACACAATTTATTAAACCTAGCTAGAAAAAGGGACAAACACGGTGACCCACAGGAAGTAGGAATGAAGGGATGTAAGGTTTCATCAGAAATGAAGTTAGAAGTGCTTTATGGAATGACAATAGCAAAGCAGATCAGTGCTATGGTGGGCCTGCTAAACGAATGTTTGGAGGGATTCAAAGAACTATTGAATCGAACCCCTCGGGACACAAAAGCAGAAGGATCACAGTTCAAAGCCAGTCTGAGAACAAAGCAAGATAATGTCAGAAAGAGAAAGGGAGGGAGGGAGGGAGGGAGGGAGGGAGGGAGGGAGGGAGGGAGAGAGAGAGAGAGAGAGAGAGAGAGAGAGAGAGNAGAGAGAGAGAGAGAGAGAAGGAGGAGGGAGGAAGGGAGGGAAGAAGGAAGATAATGTGTACATGCATGTATGTACATATATACTTACACGAAGACACTCTGAAGGTGGTGGATTTGTATACAGTATCATCTAAAGTAGTGTTACCAGTATGTTATATTTTGAAACCAAATATCTTTCATTTATTTATGCTGATGAGACTGGGAGGATTTGCAATGAAGGGCCAGAAGGAGAGAAAAGATCACCCTGATTCCCAAGTTGTCCTGCCAGCAGGTCCCCCAGCTAGAGAGAGCCTCTGGGTACTGCTGATGACAAAAGGAGATGGGTCCTTTTGAAGGAATCTAAGGACTCTCGGGCTATCTCATTACTAACTTCGAAAGAAATTTCAACATTTAAATACATCCTTCTGCCAAGTAATTTTTACTCTTTTAAGATAAGGAGGACATATTCTAGATTCTCTGCTATTGTATAAATCCCCTACCTTCCCAACGTCATTTATTCATTGAAATGTCATCTTCCTAAGAACCAAAATAAGCACTTCTTTTATTTACTCCTTTACCTTGAAGGAGGCATTGCCTTCCCTGACACTTAAAACTTTAGGGTTGTTTTAATGGTGATACTAACTAACAGATATTTTTTTTCAGCCTTTCTCTCCTAAGCACAGAATCACAGGCATGGGATGTTAGAAGTCATAAACATTCATATGTCTCTATAATGTTTTATAAGATATAACAATATATAAATTTATTTTCTTTCTATTGCACATAGTAAAAGAAAGCTTGTAGCACTCAGCATGAGCATTTTATTACACTCATGAGATATTTCTTTGAATTATTAGATTTAAACAAGGGTCAGATTTGGAAGGATGGACATTGTCCAATAGGCCATCAGTGGGACAGCCATTGTCCTTCAACTGTGCCAAAATGCTATAAAATCTGACTTTAAATAAATAAAAGAGAAACTGATACCAGGTGTCTCAATCTTTCTTTAGACCTACTAAAGAATAGATTAAATCTACTGGTGGATGGGAGTTGCTAAAAGGTTCATTTAACACTGGGAGATCAATGGTAATGGTGTTTTATTGTATTCTAATTGGATGAAATACAATTTTTAAAAATATGGCAGGAAAAGAACAGGGAAGGGGCCGCGGAGAACAACCAGCAAAGCCACACAGCCACACAGCATCCTGGGTTTCATCTTCCTTAATGTCTGGATTATTTAACAAAGTACAACTTAAACGGAAATGAGCAAAACTAAATTTTGTTTAGAAAAGATGGACTCAAAAGAACAATAGAAACCAGACATGGTGGCACTGGTCTGCAATGCCAGCACTCAGAAAGCTGAGTCTGGGGAACTGTAGATCCAAGGCGAGCCTTAATGAGAACCTTGAGTTCCTCTCAGACAACACAAACAAATAAAAGGTCTTCAAGTATATGTCATCAGTGTATTTTGTTGTGTTCTTACTTCCTGCAATAATCTCTGGGACTGAACAACTGTAGGGCCAGGCAAGACAGAAACATACCTTTACATATGGTGCAAACATGGGGCAAATACATCCATGTACAACCCGAGAGAGCTTGGGAAGGAATACTAAACACAAAAGAACAGAGTTAAGCAAGATTTCTTGGCAGCAACATTGTGTCAGGTGGGCTCTGTTTGCTAAATCAGAACAGAGTTGCTGTTTCTTTGAAGAGGTTTCCCGATTCAGTGTTAGCTGCAAAAATCTTGCAGCTCTTTTAAGGGGTCCTGCCACCAAACACTTAAATAAGGTTTATGAGCAGCCACTGGCATGCTCTTAGGTGGTGGCATGGACCAAGAAACTCCACTGAGTTGTTGTTAAAAAACATGACTCCCACCAATACCTCTGCCATGAAGCTAGACTCTTAGGAAGCCAAAGACTGGAGCAGATCCAGCTTCCAAAGCTGCGGCTCTAATTCTAACCATATCACTTAGCAAATTAAAGACTCATGTGTTCAGAAAAAGAGAGAGATACAATAAAAACAGATTCATAAAAAAAACACCTTTAGACTGTTTATAGTACACACACACACACACACACACACACATACACACAGGTGAGAGAAAAGAAAAAGAATAGACCAAGTCCTTAAAAAGGAAAAAGAGAGAGAAAGTAAAGTAGTTGGGTGTGGTGCCACATGCTTTTAATCCCAGCACTTGGGAGTTAGAGGCAGGCACATCTCTGTGAGTTTAAGGGCAGCCTGGGCTACAAAATGAGTTCCAAAACAATCAAAGATACACAGAGACACCCTGTCTCAAAAAAAATTAAAAATAAAAGTAATAAGGTTTAAAAAAAGCCACATAAAGATGGAAATAATCAGAGAATCTGGATACTGTATGTTGTTGTGTTGTCTTTGAATTGTTTGACTGCTGAGAAAGGAGCAACAGATGCTAAAAGACATTTGATTATAAATGTTTCTGGATTAATCCAACACATATATTTTGAAAATTCCTTGACTTCAAAATTTAAGTCAAAAGACATATTACTTTTGAGAAGGGATTTTGCTTTTGTTTCCACAGGAAATGAGAGACTGTGGGTTCATTCTGGGTTAAGACAAATAAAGTTTGATTGAGGAAGACCCCCTGAAAAATCTCCTATGGGAACAGATGGCCCAGATTATCCTGTGTTTCAGAGCACCTCTATTGCAGTTTCCTCTGAGTTCTATATCCAGAACAACCTCAAGACTGCTGGTTAAAATGATCCAGCCAGGACTTGACCATAATCCTAAATTTTCTTTAGGCCCCATAAGATTATCAACACCCCCAATCAGTAGGAAGTAGCCTAGGAAACTATACCCACATTCCTAAAAAAATGGATTATGGATGTTTGCCTTTGTTTAGAGTGTTGGTTACAAGTTGTTATTGATAATGGTCAGGAAAAAAAGCTAAACAAAAGAGATTAGATTTAGAGTTCTTGTTTTGAAAAGAATAAAAGAGGAAGTGCTATGGGATAGTGTTCTTGTACTCTGTAACGATTTATCATGTGTATTGGTTTAATAAAATGTTGGTTGGTCAGTAGCCAGGCAGGAAGTATAGGCAGGGCAATCAGACTAGGAGAATTATGGGAAGAGGAAAGGCTCAGTCTGCAGTCATAAGCCAGACATAGAGAAAGCAAGATGAAAATGTTTCACTGAGAAAAGGTACCAAGCTACATGACTATACATAGATAAGAATGATAGGTTAATTTAAGTTGTAAGAGCTTGTTAATAATAAGCCTGAGCTAATTGGCTAAACAGTTTATAGTTAATACAAGTTTCTGTGTGTTTCCTTGGGACTGAACAGTTGTGGGACTAGGCAGGACAAAAAGTTCTGTTCACAACTTTATGTGCCTTTTCCTTCTGTATGCTCACTATTTGAAGTATCTGAGAAGGGCACATTTAGGCTGAGGACTAGATCTCTAGTTTCAAATAGGAGTTGTTATGAGGATTCAATGGAGAAATCTTTGGATGGTGACTCTTCACAGGTTTCTCTGCAAGCAAATGAGTAAGAAAATAAAAATCTCCCTAAATATCCTTCCCCGTGCTTTAAGAAATTCAACTGGAATTGTGATCCAGAATATGGCCCTGCTCATGTGAATTTGGCTTGAACATAACTTGTCTGGATCCATAGATATCAAACACTGGCCCTGCAGTTCTTCTTTCCCTTCCTTTTCCTTCATGCTCCGCATCAGGATTTACTGTTTCTGCACACAAGGATCCATCAAGAAATTAGGTGTACAATTTAAACTTTCACGAGAGGCACAGCAGGTTACTAAGAGAGCTATTATATCAATTCAATAATGAATGCATATTTGATGATCCACAGGTATCTTGTCAGTGCACTCCTGCCAGCATTAATAAAACAGACAGACTCAGATCCTCCTCCATAATCTCCTTAGTTCTTTGCTCACTCAGGTCTTTTTTATTAAGACACCTTGTTTGCAGCAAGAAGCATGTACACTGCATTAGTGCCTATGATCTGAGCTCTTTGTCTATGACAGTCAATATGTACATTAGTGTAAGTTTCCCCAACCGTTGCTCCAGGGAGGCCATAGCATACATTAGTGCGAGTACTCCCAGCACAGTCTTTGCATGCATTAACGTGCATACTTCCTGCTGTCTCTCCAGGGCAGTCACTGTACATCAGGTCATATGGGAAAAGAACTTCATCTCCTCTTATTGCTGATGGAAAAAGAGTTCTTTTAGGCTCTGATTCCATTAAAAGAGAAGACTATAAATTGCATGCTTTATGTTTCCAATTCTTGTGCCCTTTCTTCCTCTCTTTTGGCACATTAAATTCCCTGAAACAGAAAAAGTAAGTTATGATTGCATTTCTGTCCGTAGCACAAGGAATCTTCCTATACCACAGGTTAGGGTGTATGTGGGTGTGTGGAAGACAAGGGTAGCCACAGTATAGAGTGGCCCAGAGCTTTATATGTAGAAAAGTGTAGAATAATACTGTTAGCATTTACCTGTTATGACTAGGATATTATACCAGGGAGAGTTTCTTAAAAGTTATCGTTTTTCTTAAATAACTGAAATTTTCTGGAAGAGCAATTATAATATTTCAGCTTTGGAGTTCCAAGAGGACACTGAGACAATTTTTTTGTGAGATAATAGATTTATTAGAAGAATAAGTAACACCATAGACCTTAGCATGGTGGAAACTTTATAGAGAGATCAGGCCCAAGTCAGAGGGGTGTTCCCGTCTTAAAATTTTCACAGGAAGTAGAATTGGAAGGAGATTGAGGTTCCCTATCTTTCTTTCTCTTCCTCTTTTTTATTGATTATTATTGAGCTCTACATTTTTCTCTGCTCTCCTCCTCTTTCCTCCCCTTCAACTTTCTCCCAAGGTTCCCAGCTCCCAATTTACTCAGAAGATCTTGTCTTTTTCTACTTCCCATGTATATTAGAACTATGTATGTCTCTCTTAGGGTCCTCATTGTTTTCTAGGTTCTCTGGGATATGTGGGCTGGTTTCCTTTGCTTTATGTTTAAAAACCACTTATGATTAAGTACACCATTGCTAAGAGTAACCAGAATTTCAAATGATGAAAAACCACTTCTCCTGATTGGTCACTAATGGGCACCATTGAGCAAGGAAGGGAAGAATACAGAAGTCACTTTAGTTCTAGAATCCAAATTACTTCAAGTTCAGTAATTGTCATTGTTTAGCTAGCATGAAAGAGCTTTACACAAGATGTGGTCATGGTTAATAGGAAGAATGCCATTAAAATGGGTATTTACAATATCCAGGGGCCATTGAGATGGCTCATCAAATAAATGTACTTCTGCCCAACAATGTAAGTCTGATGACCAGAGTTCAAGCCCCAGAACTCCATGAAGTTGTTCTCTGACCTCAATGGGCACATCATGGCATGTGTCCAACCCATCCACACAAATTAATTAATTAATTAAAATGTAAAAATAGGATGAATGGTTACTCAGAATATATCTGTCCAGGTATTTGGGACACAGTGTGGGAACACATCAATAGAACTTGCATGATCTCATAACTCAGGTGTCTGGTACACTAAAAGTCTATAAAAGACATTTAGTGAGCCAATAAGAAGCCTAAAAATTGCTGATAATCCATACTGAAATCAACAATGATTCAAATTATAGTGACACAAGAGAGTTAAGCAAAGTAAGATTTCTAAACTTGAGAAAGATAATCATAACCTCACAAGAGCAAGACAAAGCAGTCAGGAAACAAAATGTGAAGACTGTAATGATAGATTCAATTTTTAAAGTTGTCAAAAAGATTGGGATCATCATCCAAAAGTTGACTCATTACCAGGTATTGTCAACCATAGAATTTCAGATAGAGGTCTATAAATAAAATAAATCATAGAATTTAGTGAAAAGTTTTTAATATCTTTCTCAAATATACTTCCCAGTGCTCATGTTGAATGGTTTACAAACACCTATAACTCTAACTCCAAGAGATTCACTGTATTTTTCTGGCCACTTTGAGAACAAATACAAACACATACAAGCATGTGCATGAGTGGCAGGGGAGTGGAATTTTTTAAAGTATGTAAACACATCCTTTATTAAATGTATAGGCTTTTAAGAGCAAGTTTCTTTGCCTGGCTTTACAGGTAGGCAATCAATAGACCAGTACTAGCCCATAAGAGTAAATGGAGATCTTTTTGTCAGGTCCTGGGTGATTATGGATTAGTATATATCTGCTAACAACATGCTATCAGCAGGGGGAACCTGTACTAAAATGCACAATAGATTATGTTCTAGAAAAATGCATACAAGGATTTCAATGAATGCATCCAACAATGTCATGAACTAAAGTCCGGGTATATTATGAACATTTCAGAATATATTCATTTAAAAAGCAACTTAACATCAATTTTTACTTTGGATCATAATCACATTTTTAGAACTTTAAAAATATTTTAGTCTTTTATATCAACCTTAACATAGGAAGTACCAAATATTCTGTTTCCTATTTAGCAAATTAACATAATTTCCATAAACTATCTTTCAAACCCTTTGTGTAATCAAAATCTATCTTGCACGTTTGTTGTGGAATTCTGCCACCTGAGTATACCGGATATTAACACCTTCATTAGATGCCGTCCAGATTAGGCTTGTTGACAGTCCATCACAGAAAGGGGTGGGAAGGTCATCTGACACACTTTTACCTGAGATCCCAGCCTCTTCATTCTGAACCTCCCTGTCACCTGTATGTAAGTCCATTCTCACTGCAAGTGGTGCTGCAGTCCTGCGACGTGCTAGAGAATACAAAGTGTGGAGGTGTCTGAAATGGGGAATCTGTCAGCATCCAGGTTGTGATAAGAATTTTGGGTGACAAAGCTGCTTTAGGGGTCACTCATTTTCATGTGAGCAAACACTCACCCATTCTCTCGTAAAAAAGCCCAATAAAACTCATTGGTTCAAATAGACTTTGGTAGAATTGCTACTTTGGCCTGTTGCTGGGGCCCTATCTGGGGAGAGTGGACATTGGCTAGCCTTCCCCTGGGAAAATTCACATAGTAATGTTTTACTTCAATCCCTATTATAAAATATCCATAATAAGTTTAGGTAATTTGATTTTTATGCAACTAATAATGACTTTATTTTTTCCCACAAAATGTCTTAAATAATAAGCTTAATATATATTTTCTCAATTATATTTATGTTTACTTGTGCTAATGCATTTCATCACACTCTAATCATTTATTGCTCATCAAGTTATCCAGATTTAAAGATATTATCAAGACTTAACTTTATAGAAAAGAGACAAAGATGGGGAGAAGTAAAGAGAGGTGTGGGAGGAAAGAGAGAAAACAAACAAGGTCAGAGAAAGAGGGAGACACACCCACAAATAACTGAACATATTGTACCTTTGTGTGCCTAACCAACACATGCTAAATGTAATATTTAGTGAGCTAAACTTTATACAGACATCCTCACCAAACTGTACTCCTGATCTTCCTTTTCTTAGTGTATTTACTTAGGAAAACAAAATTATAAAATTTTTCATTGTTCCTTTGATATGTAAACCTTCTGTAACCCAGTGATAGCCCTCTCAGACAAGGAGCCATTCTTTGAAGAAGTAACTATTAGAAGAGCTAGGGTCCCTGTCTCTCAGTTTGTGGGAGGATGTGAGGGATCTAGTCACATTCGCCAGTCTCCATTCTAAAATCCTTCATTCCAGCATTTGAGAATCCTCCATCTCTCCCTTGAGAGTAGTGCTACTAAAGTCTACTTGAGTTCAGCTTATCCTTTCGACAGTTCATTTTTTCCAGCTCTCTAACATTGCTTATCTCATCTTGAGTATGGACTCTAACAAGTGTACACCAGAACACCCCATTAACACACACACACTCACACACACACTCACACACACACACACACACACACACACACACACACACACACTATCTGCTGGGACTGTGGCTCACAGATCCCAAATAAATTGCTGGATACAGTTTAACTCAAAGAAACATGGCCTTTTGAAGACATATGATTTCTGTGGGAAACAGCCTGATATAGAAGGGGAAACGCTAGGCCCATTGAGAACCAGCGTCCAAAGTTAAACTGTTTAATAAAACTGGATTCCAGTGTGTCATATTCAAATCTGTTCCCACAGCCTCTTTTTCCTTAATAAAATTACACAAGCAAAGCAGAAGTGGACAGTGACATAGATTGTTTGCTTGTCTAAATGGGAGTCAGGTTCCTGAACCTTCTGCTAGACCATCTGTGCAGTGTTGTAAAGTTCTTTTGGCGAGGAGCCCTGCTAAGTCAGTTTAGACAAAACCCCCTTTCCCATAGTCTCTCCATACTTGATTGAACACTTGTCTTCCATTATCCCTCAGGTGATAGCTGATCAGTTTGCCATCTCTTCAGCAAGAATACTTTTAAGATAATATAGGCATGCTCCCTCCTACTCTGATGGTTGTTCTCAATAATCTACCATCCATTGACCTCCACCCTGATCCTTAGTTATGAATCTGTGCTTTCCCATTGAGTATGGTGTCTTCCTACTAACCGATTAACAATCTCTTCAGCCCCAACGTTTGAGTTCTTAACATTATTATGCCCAACATAAGCATAAAAATTGACTAAATGTATATTACCAGGTGGCCTCAGGGAATTCTATTTGTTTGAGTGGAAGTATCTCAAGTATTTTTATATTCTATCTGATTTTTCAGTCGTGTGTGTGTGTGTGTGTGTGTGTGTGTGTGTGTGTGTGTGTAGGGTCCAAGGAAACACTTTAGTAGGAAGACACCATACTCAAATGGTATATAAAAGCAAAGAGCCTTTATTAATATTCCAGCATGCAGGGGTCAACACCTGTACAAAATGGCAATGACCCCAAGAGGAGCATGCAGACTCCTTTTAAGCACAGCTAAGCGGAGCTTTGCGGACAGTTAGTCATCTCCTGAAAGCAGAAACTGCTCGTTCTTTTCCCAGGTGCTGAGGCCTTAATAATCACATAAAAAGTGTATTAATTATAACACTGTTCAAACAATGATTTAGGCATATTTTTAGCTAGCTCTTACATCTCAAATTAACCCATTTCTATTAATCTGTGTATCACCACGAGGCTGTGGCTTAACCAGTAAGGTAGGTTCTAGCTGGCATCTTTCCTCCAGCAGCTGCATGGTATCTCCCTGACTCCACCTACTCTCTCCCTATATCTCTGTTCGGATTTCCCACCTGGCTATATTCTACCCTGCCATGAGTCGAAGCAGCTTTATTCATCAGCCAATAAAGCAACACATATCCAGAAGGGCATCCCACATGAATCTCATACATAATTGGTGTAGCAAGCAGCAATTACACTAGTATACGTTTAATTGGCTGAGGTTTAGTCTTATAATTTTTTGACATAATTTCACATGCGTGGGCAAGTTCAGATGTGACTCAGAAGGAGTCTGCTGGGTTTGTCCTTATGACATGATGAGGCTGATGTGACTTAGGCCTCTGTTCTCTCCCTCAACCCTAAATATACAGGCATTGTGGGTAAATGACCCTTTGTGGGTAAGACACCTGTTTTGCTTTTTTTTTTTTCCAGAGGACTGAAACCTAAATTCAGTTGTGAGAGTGGGAGAGTTTAACCCCTTCATGTGTATATGTGTGACATGGCATGTGTGGAGATCAGAGGACAGCCTCAGTTGTTGGTCCTTGACATCAACTTTGTTTGAGAAAGGGTTCCTATGCCAGGCAACTTAGCCCACATAATTCCATAGAAGTTCCAGTCCTTGGTTCCCAACTCTCCACATGAGCATTGGAATTCTAGATCTGAGCTTCCATGCCTTTTGAATTCTGGAGATTTGACTCAGAGCCATGTACTTGCCTAGTAAGCAGTTGACACACTGAGCTGGTTGGTTTTGGGCCAACTAGAGAGAAGCTAGAGTCTCTTGAGAACATTGACCTACAATTGAGAAAACGTCTCTATCAAATTGGCGGTAAACAAATATGGCAACATTTCTTGATTGATTGAAGTAGAGAGGGCCAGCTCACTAGTGTGGTCTCACCCCTGTCAGGTGGTTCTGCTTTATATAAAAAGTAAGCTGAGCGAGTCACAGAGAGCAAGCAGTATCCCTCCATCACCTCTGCCTCAGTTCCCCCATCTAAGTTTCTGCCCAGGCCTCCATCCATGATGGAATCTAACCAGTAAAATGTAATAAAATGCTTTCTCTCCAACTTGCTTTTGGTCATGGTCTTTCTTGAAGTAATAAAGTAAAACAGGTTACCCACTAAGCTATCTCCTGAGACTAAGATGTTTTTAATAAAGTTGCTGAAAACATGGTCATTTGGCCTGCTGTTATTGTTAGTTATAGTAATTATATAAGATTATTGTGAATTCTGTTGTATTGTTTTAGCACTGAAAATAAATATTTGCTACCTTAGTTGCTAAGAAGACAGAGGAGGAAAGCACAAAATATGTATAAGATAAATTTCAGACACAAATTGTGGCTTCACTGCCTAAATCAAACCATTTCCTTTCTCAGAAAATCAACCAGCAATTTCAGTAGTGTTAGTTCTTGGCACCTTAACACAGGTCCCTGTGGGTCTGTCAATCTCTCAGGTGAATTCTGGGCTGCTTTTTAATGTCACGATCCTTTATTAAATTTCTTATTATTTTTAAAATAAAAAGTACTGAGCCCCAAGGCTAAAATAGTAATCAATAACAAAGGTAATACATGACATTGACCTGAAAAGTTTGATCTATTATTCTTCTGACTTAACTGAAACTTCTCATGGAAATTTTCTGATAAAATTTAAACATAAGAACTTTGAAATAGCTATTGCATTTAAAGATTTACATCAGTGCCTTGAATGCATATACATTTTGATATATGAAATATAGTGCTATGAAACATTTATGAGACAAGATGCCAAAATGACATAAAACTTTAAGAAAGAGATGAAATGTCATATCCCTGCAGGTTATTATACTAGGCCAGTTTGTGTTTTGGCTCAATTGGGATCATGCATCATATTCTCTCTAGGATTACAGTTTGGGAACTTGTTATCCACATTGATGCTTGCCTTTTTAAAATAAATGTGCTATATATACACATACATACATATGTCTAACTTTGTATTTGATATTTATTTAATTTTACATAATTTATTTCACATTGTAACCTTGTCAGTTTGCTTGATCTTTGGAATCTATATTAAGATATAATACAACATTTATTAAGATTAAAAGCATTTAACTAATTCTTACAGATATCCAACTAATCCTAACAGACACGTATGACATATAGCCCCACCAGAGATAGACGCTGGACAAAACTTTGCCAGTGAGTCACAGACACATGGCAATACACAGATTAATAGAAATGGATTAAATTAAGATGTAAGAGCTAAACAATAGAAGCTAGAGCTAATAGGCCAAGCAGTGATTTAACTAATACAGTTTCTGAGTGGTTATTTTGGGAGTCTGGGCAGCAGGGAAACAAACAAGCGGCCTTTGACAACAGGACCCTGCTTGAATCAGGGCTTATCAAGGCATGTTTATTTTTGATTCACCATTTTGTAGAACAAGGACTCCCAATCTCTAATCTGGCTCATTTTCCATAGTGAATATTTGAAATGAGTCTTTCTGGGTTGGGGAGATAGATAGATAGTTCAACGGTTAAAACACTTACCATGATAACTGAAGTTCAGATCCCCAGAACCCATGTAAATTCTGGGTAGCAACACTGCCAGCCTCTAATTCCAACTTTGGAAAGTGGAAAGGGAAGAAGAAAAACATAACCAAAAAAGTAAGTTTGTGGTGGTTTGAATGAGAATGCCCCCATGAGCTCATTCATGAGTTCGAATACTTGGTCACTAGTTGGTGGGACAATTTCAGAAGAATTAGGAGATGTGGCCTTGCTGGAGAAGGTGCATCATGGTGATGGACATAGGATTCACAAGGCTCACACCATTTCTAGAGTGTCCTCTTGCTTGTCAATCAAAGGGTGCGCTCTTGCCTATTCCCGCCGTGATGCCATCACTATGCCGTCATGAAATGGTCTCTAACTCTCTGAAATGGTTTATCTTGCAAGTTACCTTGGTTATGCTGTCTTATCACAGCAATAGAAAAAAACTAATACCAAGTGCTTAAAAAAATTCTGACATTTGGAAACAATGCTGACCTAAAGAAACTAGTAGTGTCTGTGGAAGAGCTGACAAAAGACCTTGTGCTTGGGTTTCTTAAACCTTTCCTGGTTGATTCTAAAGTGCAGCCAATGTGAGTTAGTTGCCTTAGACTTGTTTAAATTCCTATATCTATTAAAATATTTATATGTATTCTTCCTCCTCCAAAATATCCTATTACTCTGCCAAGCAAATTTTGTTATTTTATTATAGCCAAAGAGTTGGGAATGATTCACAGAATCCAGAGGCTCAGCCTTTGAATCTTTGCTAATTCAATAATACATAAAAATAAGTTTCCAAAGTGGCAGAGAAGGAAAATATGTACCAAGTCCACCTGATCATTCCACAGAGCAAGAAATTTACAGATCAGTATTTTTCAAAAGACAAAAATCTAATAGAAACTGAAATGATGGATCTTAGGTTCCAAAAAAAAGAATAAAAGGTCTATTATTTTTTAAATGAACCTTGAAAATATATAGAACCATTCTAATATTTGAAAAGTGATCATTTCAGCTAACTAGGGAACACTAACATTGAAGACAAAGTGAGAAACAGAATAGATGTGATATTTTGGCTAATATCTTGAAACATAACACATTTTGTGGGAGCTCTATCTATTTATATAGTGACCGTTTGCCAATTATAAGGCAGCATGCTGAGATCATTAGGGCTGAGACAAGTCTATGGCATCACTACAAACATGATGCCCATAAGCCTCCTAGGGAACTTGTTAAAATGCAGATTTTGATTAAGTATTTGTGAAGCCCAAGTGGCCTCTTTAACCCTAAGAAAATCCTCCCTTAGTTGGTCCTAGATGCTCAGCGAACTTTAACAATGTTCTTTTCTCAAGGGAAAATCATTCCAATGAGTCTGTACTTCTAAATTCTTGAGCCTATGGTGGATGGGTGTTCTGACTCCTAAAGTACCTTTGGGCACCATTAATGTTACAGTGTGAAGTACTTGAATTCTTTTTAATGGTCCCGGTCTCTTTAAAATCACACATCAATTATCTCCATCTTTATACATGCATTTTTCTTCTTGGTCAAACTGGAAAATTTTCATATCATTTTTCTCTGATAATTCCCCTCAATGCTTACTGCAAATATGTCAAGAAGCAGCCAATAAGATTCGTGTGACTGCCTGAATGATGGGATACCTTGTAATTTCATTTGCCAATTTATTAAACCATTACCTTTTAAAGCAGCTTTCCTCCAAGCTTAGGGCATGAAAAAAATATAGACATGTTCTTTGTTGCAATGTAACACAAGTCAGCTTCAGTCTAAATCCTAATTGCATCCTCAGCCCATTCTGAAATCAGGTGCATGCAATATTCTCAGTTTGTATTTCTATGTCTCTTCTGGTCCTCTGAGCTTCCAAAAGAACTTTCCAAACTCAGATTACAATATTTCAGAGTGTCTATATTCAACATCTCTAAGCATTTCCAGATTCCTCTCACAAAACCACCTCAAATGTTTCTGAACATTTTACATCACTAGCAATAACTGTACTGGTTACCTCATTGATTCCAAATTTCTGTTTTAGTCAGTTCTCAATCACTGGGACAAAACACCTGATAAGTCAAGTTAAAGAAGGATAATTTGTGTTGGATCAGAGTTTCAGAAGTTTTATCCCTTAATTATATACCTCTGTTGTTTCTGATCAATAGTGAGGCAGTCCATCATAGTGGAAGGGTGTCAGGGAAAAACTGCTTACCTTATATAATATACAGAAAGCAGAGGCAGAAAAGGACCCAAGAAAGAAAGACACACTCCCCAAAAACACATTCCTCTTGACCAGCTTCTCCAACCAGACCCCAACTCATAAAAGCCCATTAGTGATCTATCAATTGTCCCAACAGGTAGTGACCAAGGCTTTAACACACTAACATCTTGCAGGAACCTATATAAACTACAATATCAATGGAGATGTGATTGCAATATCAATCACCATGTGATTTTTGAAGAAAAAAAATTCAAGCATAGTGAGAATATATTTGCCTTGTAGACCATGAAGACTGTGTTCTTATCTAAATTATGAAGAAAGATATTGAAGAACAAACAAGAATTGTGGGTCTTATTAAGAACCCAACAGGTTAATGAAGCCTCAATTGTGAGAACAATGGCCTAATAATAAGTATTTTAGCGATTTTTTTTGTAATAGTATTTCACAAATATTTGGTCTCAAGAAACCTAGGCAGTTTTATCATTTATTGAAGATCCTAAAAGCATTTATTTATCTGAATGTATCAATTATTTACCATAATTAAAACATAATAAAATTAAGACAAATTTAAATTTAATTTATTTTTGCATTGTTTATGTTGTGGTACTATGGGTGGAACCTAGGGCCTTGCACATACTATGTACATACTCCATTATGATGGTGTATAACCAGCCCTTCTTTTACTTTTTATTTTGAGTAAAGGTTTTGCTGAGTTACTCAAAATGGCTTGAATCTCTCTCTCTCTCTCTCTCTCTCTCTCTCTCTCTCTCTCTCTCTCTCTCTCTCTTACTCTCACTCTCCTGAAAAATCCTTAAATTTAAAAATCTTCCTGCCTAGCTTTTCATGTAGCTGGGACCATAAACTTGTATCACTAGACCTGCTGGCTCAATTTTTTTAAATTAATATATTAAACTATATGGAAAAATAGCAATTAATTAATTAATAATACCAAAACATATTTGTAAACAGCAGTGTTTTCCAAAACACAAAATATAATGAGAAGGGCTGTATTACCTTTGTAAATTTAACTTTATAGACATCTGATTCTCAAATTTGCTTTTATATTTACTTTATGGTTGTATATTTTGGTTAAAGTATATGATGAAAACCTACCTTCATAGGTAATTGGAAACAGGAAGGATAGTTTAGGATTTTCAGAAGGTTATGAATATTTTTAATTGATTCTACCCCCAATCTTGACTGGTGGTTATTTCCAGATTCAACTTTGTAAAGGCTTTGAGAAGCCATATCAAGGGCTGTGGGAATAGCTCATTGTCAGAGAGCCCGCAAGGAGGCTCTATGTTTGAACGTTAGTCCAAAGGATGAGGAAAAGGAAGAGAAAGATGATGGCAAGAAGAGAAATAAGAAGGAAGAAGAGGAGGAGTGAAGGAAAAGAAGGAAGGAGATAGAGAAGGGGTGGAATTGGAGGAGAAAGAAAGGAGGACAAGAAAGGAGGAGGGAACAAAGAAGAGGAAGAGAGGGGTGAGGAGATTTGAAAAAGGAGAAAGGAAAAAGGATGGGAGAAGAATGAGAGAAGTAGAAAGGGAGGAAAGGGAGATTAAAGAGAGGAGGAAGGAAGAGGAGAATGAGGAGGTGGGGAGAAGGAAGGGGATGGGGTGGGAAGGAGAGGAAAGGAGAGAAGTGAAAAAAAAGGAGGTGGAAGGCTGGTAGGCAGGACATAGAAAAGAACTCTTTATATTTCCTTAGCACATCTGTTCATCTGCCAGCTTAAAAGGAGTGTCAGCTCATTTTATTGGTCACGAGGAAACATTTCAATGAATTAGAAATAATTTCAGAATATTAGGATGCCATTATGTGCTATCAATTTATCAGTATGACTTCTGACCTCATCAGAAATGTGAGGGAGAATTGAAAAGAACAACTGTTACTGTTGAGGAAGTAAGTTAAAGCATCCACAGGTCCTGTGCTTCTGGACATTTGTTTCTTATTATTCTTTTATTAGCTATTATTCTTATTATTATCTAAGACAATAATACATCAGTAACCTTATATATTTATGCTTTAAAAATAGGGCTGTATTGTGAAGGTTCATGATACAAACTATTACAAGAAAATGTTAATAAATACAACACAATATTATTGTGGTCTTATTCTAGCACAAGGCTCTCTTCTGATATGATCAGACAAAGTAGCAATGATCTTAGTTGTAGTCAGGCATCACTGGACTGTTTTGGCTATTTCCAGCTGACATGAATGCAGACGTGTGTTCACAATAACAAATTGTCTGCCTTTTATAACGCGTTGATGCTTGGGTTACTGTAATTCAAACTACTAAAGCATGAGTCAAGGCCCTGGAACCAAACAGGTGATAGCCATCCTTGTGATTACACCAAAGGTTATCTGAGTTGAAAAGAAAAAAAAAACTAGCTAGTTTTCCACTTGGGATTTTCATGGACAAATTAACAAGCATACATTTTACTAAGCATTAACATTAATTTTACTCCATGCTGACCTGAATATGTGTTTTAGTATTTTGTATGTGTTAATGGAATATGTCAGACATAACTAATTAGTTAAGCATAATTGTGAGGATTTGTTCATTTTGACAAAGGAATACTTAAGGTTATTTGACATTTCTCAAAGCCTATATATATATATGTATATGTATGTATGTATACACATATATATGTGTGTGTGTGTGCGTGCGTGTGTGTATAAAACTTAACTAATTCCCTCAGGAATCTATGTGGTATGAAGATGTGGCATTTCTTTATCCCCTCTCCAAAATTATAAATGTCTCTCATTTCATTTAAGACAAGAAGGCAGCAATTGGTTTTTAATGCCCTTCCAGGCTTCTGTTAAGGTAGGCATAGTTGTCTAAACATAATATGGCTTTAATAGTAAGTTCAGCTCAAAGTTGACTCATTGTTTCTGAAGCGTGGTGTGCCGCTGTGTGCTTGCTTCTTTACTTTTCTCATCTAACTCCTGATACATGGATGCTACAGTTTCAGGAAAGCCATAAGAATGCAGTGACCTTGGCTTAAACAGTATCTCCACGTGAACCATGGCTTATCTTCACCATTCTTACTTGATTAAACGTAAGCTCTTTTCTATTACGCGGGGCCAAGTAGTTCCTACATGGTACACAGAGTAGCAATTATGAATTTATTTATATGGATAAAGAAATTGAGGCTAATTTGTTTTATAACTATGTAGTTGGTACCTGGCAAACTTCAAATGAGAAGATTTAAGAGAAAATCAGGTCAGTGCACTGTGAAGACAAACTTTATCTAACCTTTTCATATAAGATAGAACTTGGTATCCTGAAATATCATCTACTTGTAGAGTAACTCCCTATTTCTACTCCTCCACACTCTTCTCTCTTGCCCTTTAAGCCCAGAATTACAGACCAGAAATTCCTGACTGACCCAGTAATTAAGGAGTAGTTAGTGGTTATAAGAGTCCTCCCACCCTCCTACTTGTTAGATGGCTTCAAACTCACCACAAACTTCCATGATAGTGTGAAGTATTTTTATCTAAATCTTTCTTGTGCTTCAAATTCTCATTATTCATGACCTATTTAAGTACCCCTTTCTTGGGAAAGCCTTTTCAAACATCGCTAGTTCACACGCTTCTCTCATCACCTGTACTTCTATTATATCTGCTATGACAGTATGAGCCCTGGGCTTCTTCAATGCCTAATTCATCTCATTATAATTACTTCCTAACCCCAGTGCCAGCACATAAAAGAAATGTTCACTGAATGTGTATTCATGATTCTCAGAAAAATGCGGAATCAAGGGTTGATTCCGCAAAATCGAAAGTTGTAGAGCCTGACATTTAGTGGATAATGATAGTCAGTTTACAAAAGTAAAACCGAACACAAAAGCATCCGGATAGCCAAGTGAACCATGTCATGTCATGTTCCTTCAATAATTCATGCTAGACATCTTTACTGAGCACCCCCAATGGCCTAGGATTGGTTTCTGTGCACACATAAGTACCGTGCTATGTGCATGGCGTTTTACTTAGTGTCACAGGCTCGTATACTTGAAATACATGTAATTCTTACCTGACAGAACATTCCTTATAGGAGAATTATAGTTCCTGCTCCACTGACATTGAGTTTGACTAAATGATGTTGTCTGGACAATTAAATGTAAAGGAGAGTAGTATGTGCACCCACAAATATCAAACTTAGAGGACATCCAGTGTTCCCCTTTTATTCTTCCTCTACTGTAAGTCTGATAGCATTCCTGATGTAGTTTAAATATGTTTCCCCTCTGAAACTCATGTTTAAATCTAATACTTACTCTATAGTACTAACTGGTAAGTCCTCAAAGAGGTGGTTAGTGATCCTCCTTCAGGAATGGATTAACCCATGTATACAATTGATTGATTCGTGAGTGTTGGGTTATCAGGAGGGTATGTCTGGTATAGGGACAATTTTATAGGAGTTTAATATCCTTTGTGTTTCACCTCAGATTCCCTTTCTTGTCTTAGGACTCTGCCAATTACCAGATGTAGTGCCTCAATCTTGAAAAAGAGCCCTGGGCCAAACAACCCTGTGTCTTTATCATTTGAACCTGTCTGTTATTAGCAATAGAAATTGACAAAGACAGCCTCGGATAGTATCAGTTTCCTGTACCTATGTCTCAGTGTGAAAATGTCATAAATCAGAATGGGAGCTAACTCCCATTAGACATAAATAAAAAAAAAAAAACACGCGTATGGAAAGGGAAGCAGATTTGAGTCATTTTCTACCATAATTTGCATAATGCAACTACTACCTGCTGGGCAGATTTTAAAGATCACTTTCATCTGAGAAGAAAACAGTACAGGTGTAAGTACATGAAAGAACAAAAACAGGATCCCAAGGAACTAGAGGACACAGTTAAGGAATGAGGTGCATGCCAATAAGAGTGTATGTGAAGGAGAGGTGATATTTTTATGCCTCTTCACAGAGATTCTCATCAACACCAATGTTTATTTTAGAAATAAGCAGATAATTGAAGTGAGAAGAAGTAAGTCCTAAAACTGTCATATTTCTATACATAAAAATTCAAAACGATGTTTAATGTAGTATATTGCTGTCTTGGACTACTTATTTGTCAATAAAATTGCACATATACATTAAAAGAATGTCAAAAGAACTTTATTAAGTTTTCCTGGCTGGTTTCAAACTTGCTGTTTAGCTAGGAATGTGTAGAACTTCTGATCCTCCTGTCTCCACCTCCCTCCTGAGCGATGGTACCCACCTCTACATCCTGTTTATGTGGTGCTTGGAATCAAGTTCAGAGCTTCATGCATGGTATCCAATCCTACCAGCTGAAATTCATTCCTACTCCTTTGCTGGGCTGTAAATTCTAAACATGTAATCCTAGTTTGGGTCATATATTTATGACTGCGATCCTTCGTCTTGAGTTATGACTATGATCATTCATCTTGGGTTATGACACCTGGGAAAGGGAACCTTAGCTGGAATTTTTTCCATCAGACTGCAAGTGAGTGTGTTGTGGGGCATTTTCTGGATTTCTGATTTGTGTAGAAGGGCCTAGACCGCTGTGGGCAGTATCATTTGTTGGCATTCCTGTCAAACCTGAGCAGTGTATTTAAAAAAGAAGCCAAAGATGAACCTGAAAGCAAGCCAGTAAGCAGAATTCTTCCATGCTTCATGCTTCTGCCTTGAAGTCCTCTCATTGCTTGCTAAGATGATGGTCCTTAAACTATCAGATGAAGTTAGTCCTTTTCGTCCCAATTTACGTTTGGTCACTGTTTTATTACAGCAAAGGAAAGAAAATTAAAACAATCACCAATATAAGAAACGTATTAACATGGAACAAGTTCCAGTCCTGAATCTGAATATTTTCATCTCAACATAGAAAAGGTACGCAGTTCCTTCTATTTTGAACTAATATATGCCTACTTAAAAGCTTTATTCACCAAGGTTTTCTATCTGACAAGTCTCAGAATTTGACTTAATGTAAATATTCAGTTAATAAAATTTAAAGCAGCCACATTTTCATCCTTTTTGAAAACACAGCTATATATTAGAATTCCGTCAGAGGCCTCTGTCAAATTGAACTATTGAACTTCAGATGGTGGAAGTCCTCCCCCAGGCAAGAGATTTAAATCATTTTCAAAGTTAATTTCCTGCTCCCAGATGGAGAACAAATCCAATCGAGTTTACTTCATTCTTTGGATGAATGGGAAAATGTCACTTGCATACTCAAAGAGGAAGGAGAAAATCTCTGGGAAGTTGGGGTCCTGTCTGGCACAGGCACAAAGAAGACCGTCCTGAGGGAAGAGATGGGTTGTTAAGAGCCTGAGAACAGACCTGAAACCCACCTCGGTGAATCCTTAGCTTGCTTCCGAGGCAGTTCCTGGAGAGGACAGCTGTTTACAACAGAAATACATGTGCCTTTGGATTTTTTTTTCACCTTAAAAGGAAGAGACGGTTTACAGTTCTAAGAAGGAATCTACGTGAACTGTTAAACTTTCACCTAGGAGATGAAATGAGGAACTTTCAGAGCTCCGTGAAAGTGGAAAGGCTTCTGCTTTGTCAGATGTAGCTTGTAAGTCAGAATAAATTTATGTACAAAAGTTATAGAATAGCCTGAATAAAGAAGAAGTGAGCAAGACTTTCTTGTTTTTTTATGTAAAGATATTAAACCCTAAAGGTTTTTCCCCTTGTCGGCTACCTATTAAAAAATAATTCATATCTATTGTTAAGACATTTGGGAACCTGAAACTTTTCTAATGAAACCTTTCTTGGTGACGAAGGTATCCTCAGAAAAGAAAAAGGCATGGGACTGAGAATTATGGAAAGGTTGTGCACCAGCTGGCAACCCTCAATATATCCTGCCATGCCTGACTTTGCAGGGTATGTTTGTTAGTCTTTCACCAATTTACATAATCTGCTCTCACCTGAGAATAGAGAACCTCAATTAGAAAACATCCCCATCAGATTGGCCTATAGACAAACCTGTAGGACAGTGTCTGATTGGTGATAGATGTAGGACGGCCCAACCTGCTGTTGGTAGGGCTTGTTTGTTTTTGTCAGTTCGATAGTCAGTGGAGCGAAGGAAACTCAACTGACAAAATTCCCCATCAGATTGGCCTAAAGGAAGCCTGTGAGTCATTTTCTTGACTGAAGATTGATGTGGATGGTCTCATCCTACTGTGGGTGGTACCAACCCTGGATAGGTGGTCCTGTATACAAAAGAAAGCCAACTAAACAAGCCAGGAGGAGAAAGCCAGTAAGCAGTGTTTCTCCATAGTGTAGGCTTCAGTTCCTGCCTCTAGGTTCCTGACCTGAGTTCCTTCCCTGACTTCCCTCAGAGTTTGATTGCGACTGGGAACTGAAATGAACTCTTCATCCCCGACTCCAAGTTGCTTTGGGTCAGGGTTTCTCTCACAGCAATAGAAACTCTATTTAAGATCATGAAAAGGAAAGTGGTATTATTTGCTCTGAATAAAAAGATATTTTCCTAAGTAGCCTATCTGTATCCTTTCTTGAAGAATGCATTATCCTGGGGTCAATAACACAAAGAAAACTTTTCTGAAAGGGTTTTAGTGAACCTGATAATATTAAACTACATTATTTCTTATGAATATAAAGCAGGCACACAGTTATGCCTTAAATTAATGATAATGAAAAGACATCTAAAGTATAATTTCAGTTAAAGGCTAGCTCAGGTTGCAGGATTCCAATTTCATTTTTAAACAATGTCTCTTTTTCCCATTCTTTACTACTTAGTCCAAAGAATTCTAGATTCTAATTAAAAGTAATTTTGCCATGTTTAATGGCTACTCAATACCAACAACAAAACCAGTTTATAAAGAAGATAAGAGAGATTATATTCCTTCTTTCAGAGCACAAATGTATCTCAATCAAAACAAATCAGCACCCAAGTCATGGTCCTGATCTGTGAACCACTGCAAAAACTTCTGCTGGATCAAGATTGCCGATCTGAAAATGGAAAAATCAACTCAATATAATTGATAATCACGGTCTGTGCTAGGTACGGGAAGAAATACATTTTCTCAGCATAATTTCATTTAATCTTTTATGGTAGTCTCTGCTATACAAAACACTGACACAGATTTTAGACACATAAAATAAAATGAGTCATGAATGTGAACCCATTCCGCATTAAAAAGATGTACCATAATTTTGTCTTAAGAAAAGCTAAAGTAGAAAATTTTTCTATTGTCAGAATCAGTCGTAGTGAGTGACATTCTTTGTAAATCACTGTGTGTTGCTTTATCGTGTTTTTCAGGGGTGTCTTCACTTGTCTAAGATCGTGTGTCTTTACTAATTACCACATTTATCAGAAAGTCCTCTGGGAGGAGTGGAACCTATTTTTCCTAACAGGGTGTGAGCACTCCCACTGCCAATTTCTGCACCACTGTGCACCATGGCAACTCCCTGGGTAAATATATGTGTGTGTGTGTGTGTGTGTGTGTGTGTGTGTGTATAGTCTTTGATTTAAGTTTCTTTGATTATTAGTGAATAGAAAGGAACAAATATATCAATTACTCATCTTTATATTTTTCTATCAATTTCATTTGCTCATTTTTCTACATGGTTCATTTTATACATTGTTTATAAAACCTACACGGATGTTACTATATCCTTGTAATGTGTGAGGTTTTTTTCTCACTCACGTTTTTAGTTACAGCAAGATTTTGTATCATGGTGTTTAATTTCTGTGGCGTTTATTTCGGTAAGAGATGTGATAGTAATTCAGCTCACCTTTAATTCCTACTGGCTTGTCAGTCTTTCCAGCAGTGATAATTAAGTAGTTAAATATTGCTTTAAAAATGAAGTACAGAATCGGAGAAAACATATTCTTGTTATTGCTATGAATCAACTATCATGGCTCATCTTCCAGGGTTCAAGTTCTTTTCTTTTTTTCTTTTTATTTATTCTTCTCTCAGACAATACGTCCCAACCACAGCCACCCTGAATGTGGATGACGGGGTCCTACAGGCTCGGGTCCCAGACTGAAAGGGGGACTGGGGCGAAAAAAGCCATCTAAAGACCATCCTTCATCTCTTCCTGCCTAATGACGGAGGAGACACTGTGAGTCAACTCTGTAGCCCCTTTAACTATGAGACAAAATTAGATTCCTCTTCCCTTATGTGGCTTCTGCCAGCTCTGCTGTCATTGCAACAAGGGAAGAAATGGATAGAGTATCTGGGAGGAGACCTGGATAAAATCCCACCAACGCAACTTCATCAGGGTGCTTCATAACTAAAACACTTCCCATTTGAGGTTTAACAAAAAATAGTATATTAAATGTTGTATATAAACACAGAGATGCATTTTACCTTTTTTGAGGGGGTAGGCAAAATCAAATGGGGGGGTAGGCAAAATCAAATGTGGAAATCAGGATGAGATATCAATGACACTCAGCCAGTGACCAATATTTACTTACACTGTGGAGACGCAAGCACACACTGAGCTAATAGTATTTGGAAATGGTGTTGGAGGTGTTTTTGTTATTGTTTTTGCTTTTATTTTTGTTATTATTTGTTTTTGTTTTTGTTTTTTTTTTTTTGCAGTGAACTAAAGCAGGAACAACCATATTATTCTCCTTAAATATCTGCACCATCAGCTGGGGTATACTAGAAAACTGAGAGACTACACTTCATGATATAATTAATTAGTGATTGAACATGGGCCTATAATCACTACCATATAATTTGTCAGACTAATCCAAAATGTTCCCAAGAAAATTCTTGTGGATCTTAGGGGGAAAATGATGCAAGAGAAAAGAATTTTAAAGCCATGTGCCACCACAGCCTGCCCGAAGTAAAGATTTAACTGAAATAAAGATGGCTAGTTAAGGCCTTACACAGTGCTGCCTCTACCCATTGACATGATTTTGCAATGTTCTGCTCTAAATATGCAGATTTATATTTAAGTTCTAAGAAAAGTTATTTTTTTGTCAAAAATAATGAGTAAGGAAAGAAGACATGACCCCTTTGTGTATCCAATACCACAAAATCTCCCATTTCAAAGACTTTGTGCTTCCTCGATAACTAGTGACTAACAAATCTTTAAATTTCAATTTGCCTTATTATTTTCTTAATTGAGGGTGAAATCAGTGTTCCTGCTCACAGAATGATCAGGGTGGAACTCCAAATTCATGACTTATCACTTTGCTTCTTGCAACTGATACACATTGAACAACTTGTAACTGTCCCACGGCTGAAAGAACCTAACAAAATGGCTGCCGACTCAAGAATATTTTCTTCACCTTAACTGTGTCTTTCTTTTGGATCTTTGCTGAGTGGAAAACTCCTGCGACACCTGTCTACTGAGTCAGATAAGAGACAAATGAAAAAATTCAACATCCCTACAGATAATAGAAGCTAATTCTACAATTTCTCTGGGTATCACTCCTTGGAATCATCCCTACAATCACCTTCAGATGACTTCTAGGAACCAGCAACTAACATCCTTCAGCTGGTGTGAACAAGTCCTGGCAATGGACGCAGAGATTCCCTCAGTCTGTGAGATTGAATGTGCTTCCTTACTTCGGCTACCTTGTTGCAGATCTTTGCTTCCCTACCACCCCAGCCTTCCTTTCTACCTAACAATAGGTCTTCTAATTCATTTACAAAGAACAGAATTGAATTGTCTTTGACTGAAATATGGGTCCGTCCATTGGTTTCCAACGAATTAATTTGATAATTTAAAAATTATTTTCTTGTCTATTCCTATTGTAGCAACATTAATCAATACACTGCCCAAATAGTGAATTTTCCTCCCACCGTCACCACTTCCTCCCCGGGGAGGCTCTAATTAGAGGGAACGGCTAGAAACTTTCAGGCTCATTACCCACAATGTTTCAATGAATATAAAAGATTTGCCGTGGTTTCTGAAAGCAGCGCTAGGTGGAAATCATATGGGGTAAAAATACCTCCATGCTTTATAACCAGGATGGTTTGAGCATCTTACCTTACAAATAAACTACTCAGAATGTTATTCATGGAAATGACAACAATTACTAGCCATCACTTATTGCCTCATGAACACAAGCATGAATGTCAGAGGTAAAAAAGCTACTCATTTTAATTAATTATTGAAACATAGCTAGTTCTTTTATTGTTCATAGAGCTAATGGCAAATGGTTACAGTCAACACCCAACAGTAGAAAGCATAATTAGGACCTGAAAATGATCACTATTTCTTACGAAAGCTTTGGTCTAATTAGAGGACACGAGATTGGCCCCATAACAAACATAATAAGACTAAGGAACAACAAAGAACAGGAGCCACAGGCGAGGCAAATTAATTCCAAAAGTTTTTATTATTTGACCCTCATGCTATTCTCCCTTGGACTAGGTGGGATGTCTCCTCCGCCTTTCATTTCTGTTCTTCCGCTTAGCAACAAAACCAAGCCAACAACTAAACAACTTCCAGGGTTCTCTAAAGAAGCTGAACAAATCCCAAAAAGTGTTTGTGCATGTGAATGTATGTGTGTGCATGCGCATGCATGTGGGTGTGTGTACGTGTGAGGGTGTGCATGTGTGGTCATTGAGTGTGTGTATTCATGTGAGTATGTGTGCACATGTATGTGTGTATGTGAGTGTGTGCATGTGAGTGTGCTTGTGTGTTCATGTGAGTGTGTGCGTGAGTGTGCATGTGCTTGCATGTAGGTGTGTGTACGTGTGTGTGCATGTGACTGTGCATGTATGTGTGGATGTGAGTGCATGCATGTGAGTGAGTGTGCATGTGAGTTCATGTGAGTGTGTATGTGTGCAGCTGTGTGTGTGAGTGTGTGCTTGTGAGTGTATATGTGTGTCTTTGTGTGGTGTGTTTAATTGGAAAAAAATCTGTTTATGTATTTGCCCAGTGACTAGGCTGGCAAGCAAACTCTATAAAGAAGAGCAGCAGGCTGGCAACACAGGTATAAAGCTGTTGCTGATCTTTATTTATTTATTTATTTTTAATTTATTAAAGA
>NW_026067903.1:9335948-9340018 GCF_014885135.2 Alexandromys fortis | reverse complement strand
GGACATCCAAACTGGCTAGGCTCCCACAAAGCCAGAACATGAAGTAGGATCAAAACCCAGTGGCATTGTCCTTGGCTTCTCAGCAGCCCTCATTGTCCGCCATATTCAGAGAGTCCGGTTTTATCCCATGGTTTTTCAGTCGTAGTCCAGCTGGCCTTGGTGAGCTCACAATAGATCAGCCCCACTGTCTCCGTGGGTGGGTGCACCCCTCGTGGTCCTGACTTCTTTGCTCATATTTTCCCTCCTTCTGCTCCTCCTTGGGACATTGTATTCCTTTTCAATACCCCTTTTGTTTTCTAGATCTTGTCATGGTTTTAATACAAAACATCCCTCACAGGATCATGTGTTTGAATGCCTGATTCTCATTGGCCACGTTGTTTGAGGAGGTTGCAGAAACTGTGGGAGGTAGAATTCGGTACACCATGAAAGCAGGGTATAGGAGGTATTAACCTGGCTACTTCCTGCCTTACTACCTGCTCCCTTTCTGCTTAATATGAACAATTGTCCTCAACCACATATTCCTACCTTTACAGTGTTTCCTTCAAATCCATTTGTCAAGCAGACATAGACTGAGTTTTTTCTGAACCTGTGAGCCAAATAACTTTTCCTTCCTTTATTTTTTTTTCAAGGAATTTTCTCACACCTTTGCTAAAGTAACTACATTCTTTTTCCTAATCTAATTCTTTCAGTTGAAAGGAATAATCTATCTCTATTCCTCTCTGTATCTCCAATTTTAACCCCAACAGAAGATACACATAGGCAGATAACCATGTTCAGACTCTCCTTCATGTACCACATTCTTTAAGTATAGATGCTTTCCTTAATTCATCTTTATGCCTTTCACAGTGTCTTTTGCAAAGTATTTTACACTTAGTTTCCTCAATAGACTCTTAGTGAATACAGTGGAAGCAATGATAGACCCATAAACTCTTATAATCTTTTGAAAAGTGGAAACTATATTCCAGTATTACAAAATGAGTGTAAATGAACCATGTGTTGATTATACATGGGGCTGAATGTATTATAAAGTGCACAAGTGGCAGCCAAAGAATGGTGTATTGTAGTACTAAATGTGAGTCATGCCAAACTAATATGCTAAGCAATAAATGTTAATTAAACATTCAATTAACGATTCACTTGCCTTTTGAAACCTAGAATGGCTTGAAGGAGATTATTTGTGCCTCTTAAAAGCTCTCTTCTGGTAAATTGATATGCTGTTCTAGTCTCTCCATTTAATTCCTTTAAAGTGTGAAGAATTCTGAAATATTCTTCTAGTGACTTTAAAATTTGGTTCTTGCAAGATTAGCACAGAATATAGAGGAGGTCCTACATAACCACAGATAAACTCTGCTGCCTTTCTTTCTATCCAGAAAACCGTCTGCTCTTCACAGAATTCTGTTGTGATTACACGCTCTAACACGGTCATATATACATTCAGCTCCAAAGGTATTGGGACACAGATTACAGTTGTACCATTTGCTTCAGCATAATTCATCTCCTCTGCAGATGGGACACTGAACTATCCGGATTCTACAGCAGCTCCTCAGCATCCCTGGCAGATTCTGTCAAGCTAAGCCTTCTGACACAGATTAGAAGCTGGGCCTTACCTAACACATCATTCTCTCTAAAGCCTGACCCTAAGAACGATCCTTGGTGTGTGCTCAGTAATTATTTGTTTATTGGGGAAAGGGAGTACAGATTAGGAGTGTGTACATATGCTTCCTAGCAATGTTGGTATCTCTTAAGGAGCCTCTCAAGAATAAAAGATGTAGCAATTGTGTTACCAAGAGAAGAGTTAAGAAAACACTCCAGCTCTCCTGGCTTATAATTAATTAATTAATTAATTAATTAATCTATTTATTTATTTCCTTCTTTTGGAAGTGCTAAGAATGGAACCCATGCCTTTGTGCATAAAAATCAAATGCTATACACTGAGCCACATCGCTAGACTTGTCTTAAATTGATGTTAAAAAGTTATTCATATGGACATTACAAAGCATCAAGTAATATGTTCTTAGTTTCCTATTGGCTTTGCTATAGAAAAAAACTTTGGAATAAAACCACCTAATAGCAAATATTATTTCTCCCTGTCCTCTGAGGAAATCACTTTTCTCTAACCCCTTGGGTCTTCTGGGAAAATAGTTTTCTTGTGTTTCTGGAGAAAGTTTGTATCCTGATAATTAACTGCAGAATTAGCTATTCCTAGGAAAAATAATCTTAAAAGGACATGAATCATAAGAACTTCTAATCAATACTCTTGTTAGATTTGTGAGACCCCGAGCATCTGGTGACCTACACATAACAGCAGCCTTAAATCAGAGAAGCAGATCGCCTACAGTTTGTGACTTCCATGGTACCCACTTATCTGATGGGTCTCCCAAACTCCTTATTGAACTCTTATGCCTGCAGCCTTGATAGTCTTTGTGATAGCCTTCACCTTCTTTGACTTTCAGGCTTCCCAAATTATTTTCCAACCACTTGATTTTAATCAATATTTTATTTTCAAGTAGAGAGAGTGAGTGTGGATTCATGGTACCAATTAGACACATGTTGTGTTGCACTGCCCCCTTGTAGTTGGGGAGTGTCCCTGGAATGGACATGAAACCTAGATATTGTTCATGATATGATGGTAGTCTATGAGAATATATGCCATAACTGACTTTAGCCAAGGAAAAACAAACATCACAAAAAGGCTACCCAATGACCTGCAATTCTTTGCATCTGTTGTAAAATACGCATCTCTAAAACAGGAATTTGTTTTTACCAGAAATCATATTTGTTGGAATGCATGAGAAGATCTAAAAGAATTGAAGGTTATTCCCCTCTATGTTGGTTTGAATAGGATGTCACCACAGTTGTGGCATTTGACTATTTATTCCCCACTATGTAGCTCCTTAGGGAGACTTGGGAAGTATGGCCCTGTTGAAGAAAGTATGTCACTGGGGATAGGCTTTGAGGGTTTCAGAAGACTCACACCACTTTGAGTTTGCTCTCTCTGTGTTGTAAGATAGGAACATTCAGCTCTCAGGTTCCATTTCCAGCCCCCATGCCTGCCAGATGCCTTGATTCCCTGACGTGGTAATCATGGACTCTTTCTGGAACTGTAAGGGCCAAATAAACTCTTCTACAAGTTATCTTATGTAGTGGCATTTCAATTGCATTTTTATAAATAAAGACTGCCTGAAGATCTGAGAGTAAAACAGTCACACTAGTCAGCCTTAGAGACCAGGCTATGGTAACACACACCTTTAGTCCCACTAGCCACAATGACACGCACCTTTAATCCCAGTGGTGCATGCCTTTAACCCCACCCAGCCCTAGAGAGTAATATCTCAGATACACAGTCTCATTCTGAGATTCTGGGAGGCAGGATCACCTTTTCAGACTGAGTCTGAAGTAAAAGCCAGAGGCTGGCTTTTGCTTTTCAGATCTTCAGGTTGAATCCCAACTTCTGACCTTGAGTTTTTATTAATCATGCTTCAGCCTTGGTTATGGTATTCTTTCCACAACAATGTAACTAATGTAAAGAAATGTAACTAAGGTACCTTCCAAAGCCTCTGAAGAAAGTACTTGAAAGTCATTATACAAGGAAGTAATTTTTTTATTATCCAAAAGGCATTTTATTATCTTTGATGTAGAGCAGCTAAGTTGGCAAAATCACTGTAAAACCTCAGTTCTTTACCTTTAGTTCTATTCTTTTACTTTGAATACCAATTTTCTTTAGACTGTCTAGATATACAAATGCACTGACCACATAAATCGTCATTGGATTTATAAGTCAAAAAAATCTACTTTGTTTTAAAATATTCCTGATGTGTATAGGAATAGCAAGCCTTTCATCAGTTAATTTGTGTTTGTGTGGAATAAATTAGACAGCAAGTGGACAAGCATAACCCATTTCAGCAGTGTGTCAGCAAAACCCAATCACTGAAGCTGTGGTTCCTGGTAAAGAGTCAAAGGCACCTTTTGAGACATTATAAATGTCATGAGAGAGAAAGATCCCTCCTTTTCTTTTTTTTAATATAGTTTTTTATTGAAAAAAAAATTCCGCCTCCTCCCCGCCTCCCATT
>NW_026067903.1:9297008-9334938 GCF_014885135.2 Alexandromys fortis | reverse complement strand
TTAGGGTTGGCAAGAGACTTGGTGCTAGAGGGGCTCCCAGGTGCCCAGGGCGATGTCCCCAGTTAGTTCCTGGGGCAGCTGAGGACAGGGAACCTGAAATGACCCTATCCTATAGCCATACTGATGAATATCTTGCATATCACCATAGAACATTCATCTGGCGAAGGAAGTAATTTTTAATGTTGTTGGTGACAGGACACAGCCACTTCTATAACAAGTCATAAAAAGTTCTGATGTCAAAGAAGGCCTGTAAGCACCTATAAAGCCTACATATTGTGTCTCATGCCTATAATTCCAGCACTCTGAAGGCTCAAGCTCTAAGGTCACCAGAAATAAGAGGCCATCTGTGTCTATAAATTAAATTCCAGACAACCTTGACCAAAGTGTAAGACCCTGTTTCAGAAAAGCTCTCCCTCAAACTCATGTCTTTTTATCAGATAAACTATTTACCACGTGGAGTAAAAAAGGAAAGTCTCTACAAAAAAAACCTTCATCTTCTCAGAACTCCACAGAAGATCCCGGTGATCTCAGCACTGCACAGAAGACCCCAGTGATCTCAGTTGTCCACAGAATACCCCAGTGATCTCAGTACTCCACAGAAGACCTCAGTGATCTCCCCAAACTTCTCAGTAACTTTATATCTAACTCAGGAATAGTTGGAAATTTCCAGATGGGTAAACAAGAAAATATAAAAACAAGGGATTTCAGATATTTCCAGAAAATAACTTCTTTCACATCTCTCTGTCATTATCAACCAGGTGACAGTTATGATGCAAATACCGTTATTTGTATACAAGCAAAGTTTCTGAACTGTTTACATAGACATTTAATTAAATTATGTTTGTGCTTTGTTGCATTTAATTGCCATTTAAAATGTCTTCAAGGATTGAATTATGATTCTGCACTGAAATGAAAATTGCTGTGTTTAGAAAGGCTCAGAGGTCATACAGTGGGGCTCATGCTTAAATCATATAGGAACAGGTACCCATCCTCAAGATCATAAACAAAAATATATATTTATTTTGAAAACAGAAACAAAGCGATTTGTTGGAGTATAGGAAGGCATGTATCCCAGGGTTGCAATGAAATACATGCCTTATTTTGCTTATTGTGTGCTAAGCAAGGAAGTGCTTGAAACAGATTTTATAGAGCAGAGGTCAGCAGACTGAGAATATTAAACATTCTCCAGTGGAATGTTTTCAAACAATGTTATAAGTTTAATAGTCTTGGATGGCTGTGGTGGTTTGAACAAGAATGTCCTCCACAGGCTCAGAGATATTTGAACACCTGTCCTCAATTGGCAACAGTTTAGGGAGGCTTAGGTTGGACTACACTACTGGGGGAGTTATGTCACTGGGGATAGACTTTGATTTTAAAAGTCTCATGTCACCTGCAATGCTATGTCTGCTTTGTGCCTGAGGTGAAGATGTGAGTTCTTAGCTTCCTGTTTCTTCCACTGTACCTGCTACTTGCTGCCACAGTTCCCCGACATGGTTGTCTGCAATCCCTCTGGAACTGTAAGCAAAAATAAACTCTCTCTTCTACAAGTCACTTTCTGTTGTGGGGTTTTAATCAGACCAGCAGAAATGTAACTAATTGAATGACATAGAAGAGTATATTGGGTAGCAAAATTCCACATTGATAGTAACAATCCTGAGTTTAGAAGTGAGTGTGTTTTTTCATTTTTTTTCACAAGTTCCTGGGGGATGCTGATATTTCTACTCTAAGGATCAGTATTTGAGATCCACTGTCTTATATGCTGCAGGCTGAAAAGGAAGACTCCATTACCCAGGATTCTGTGCAGCCAGAGCTGGTTCCATCAGCTTCCATCAGGAAGACACACATGATTTTGAAGAAGAAGATAAGAGTTAAGCCAATGCCCAGCTCCTTTGATGAAGGAAAGTTACACTGTTGACATGAAGTTATTTGGGTTCTGTTCAGTCACTTACTTCATCAATTTAAAACACACAGTGATATTAGGATAATCTATAAAATAATGGGAAAATCCCTTTAAAATAAGTGTAGAATAAAATCTTTAAGTGGTTGACTGCTTCAAGGCATGCTTATTTTCAGCATCACATTTTTCATCTTTGTGAGATACAATGCTGATGTCTTGCAGTAATCTCTTTAGAGTCAATTTTATGTTAATGCTGATTAGATCTTGAAGTTTCTAAAAAGTCTTGGGTGGGGGTGGGGAAGACAAGTGTACAAAATCTAATCTCTATGGTGAGAAAATAGATAAAGTATAAAGTACTAAAAGGCCCTGATATAGCCCATGTGAGCAGAACATACAAGTTCTAAAAGCATTTCTAAGTACTTTCTGTCTGAGAAGTGGGTCCCAGATGGAAGCAGCATTTTCCGTGGGACATCCTCTCCACACGGAACTGTGAAGGAACATCTGAAGCCAGCAGAAGCACAGCACGTGAAAGCAGTCAGGTAACCAGCCAAGACTTCAGGTGAAGGGATTGGGACACCAGCTCAGCCACATAACTTTTTACCTATAGTCTGTCCTGCCAACGAGATATTCTAGAGTAAGGGTGGTACAGAGATTGTGGACATGGCCAGCCAATAATTGTTCCAACCTCAGACCCATGCCACAGGAATGAGCCCACCCCAGGACCCAGAGGCTGGATGGCCATGAGACCCTGGAAAGCACCAGACATGAATGGAGATTTAAAAAAAATAAATCATTGCAATGATGCTTAATGATATTCTGCTGTTTGCATAGCTTACTGTCTAGCTCAATTGTCATCAGAGAGGCTTCATCTAGCAAATGATGGAAATAGATGCAAAGATCCCCAGCCAAACATTAATGAGGATATCCAGGAATCCTGCTGAAGAGAGAGAGGAAGGACTTTAGGAGCCAGAGGCTGCCAAGGACGCCACAAAAAAAAAAAAAAAAAAAAAAAAAAAACTAACCTGGGCTCATAGGAACTCACAGAGGCTGAATTGACAACCAGGGAGCCTATATGGCGCTGACATAGGCCCTCTACATACTCTACATATATGTGACACTTATGTAGCTTGGACTTCTTATAAGATTCCTTTTTCATTTGTTTGTTTGATTTTTGTTTTTTGTATATTTTTTTAATTCATTTTGCATATTAACTACAGTTCCTCTTCCCACTCCCCCCCCACACACACATCCTTCTTGTGAGATTCCTAACAGTGGGATCAGGAGCTATCTCTGGCTCTGTTACTGGCTTTTGAGAAACTATTCCTCATATTGTGTTGCCTTGCCCCGACTTAATACTACAATTTGATATGCCATGTTTTGTTGATATCCATAGGAGACCTGTAGATGGAATTTTCTGTCCCACCCTCTCTTGCAATCATTTACTCACAAAGAGATACATGGAAGCTTATATTAGCTATAAACTATTTGGTCTATTAGCTCAGGCTTATTATTAACTAGTTCTTACAACTTAAATTAACCCATAATTCTTATCTATGTTTAGCCATGTGGTACCTTTTCACACTAAGACATTCTCATCTTGTTTCCCCTACATCTGGCTGGTGACTGATTTTCCTCTTCCCAGAATTCTCGTAGTTTGGTTGCCCTGCCTATACTTCCTGCCTGGCTATTGGCCAATCAGCATTTTAGTTAAATCAATATTAGTGACAAATTTTTACAGTGTACAAGAGCACTATCCTGCAACAGAATTTTATTTCTGAATAGAAATGCAGGTGGAGAGGATTGGGAGTAGGGCAGAGGGAAGGTTGGGGGAAGGACTGGGAGAAGAGGAGGGAAGAGGAACTTTGGTGGGGATGTAAAATAAGCAAATAAATTATAAAAAGAAAAAGAAAGGAGTCAAGTGACCCAAGTTTGCGCTGTTTCTTTCTGGGTTGGTTATGTGTAGAACCTCATGCTGTGGTTCTATTTTGTCATATCCGTGAGTGTTAGAGAACCAATCTGCCTGGAAAAATGGATATGGGAACTCTTCACTTTGAAATAGTCACATATGCCTATTGCAGAGACTTGGGCCCCTCCTACACCTAGAGCAGAATTTTATTGTACTATTAAATTAACTTGGGCTGACTTCTCTGACTTTCTGTTTTTCATTTCCTTCTCAGTTGCCACACCCTCTGGGAATCAGTCTGGTTCTGAATGAGTGAGGCAATGAGGCTTTCATTTCTTCCCCTAGGACACTAATGCACAGCCTAATAGACTGCTAGGAGCTGGGCTCTCATATTCAGCCTGCATTTTCTTTTCCCTAATTGCATCCCATTACTACATTCTAAACCATTTTTCTTCTTCCTTTATACCCTACAGATTCTCGTCTGGGGTTATTTCAATTTGGCCAAGCTTTGTAAACAGCATTTTTTTTTTCCTGTATTGCTACTGCAAGTCAAACTTTTGGTTTCTAGTTTGTTTGTTTGATAGTCTGAAATTTTCTTGCTGTTGGCTATCACAATGATGTTAAAAAGACTTTCATTTACTAGAAAGGTCTGATCAGACAAACATAGGAAATTGTATTTCCCTTTTATCTTCAGTGTGAAGTTTCAACTAATATCTATATTAACTGAATACATGTTGCCATTATAATTTGTTTTTAATAGAATCTCACTGTATAGATTATCTTAACTACCTAACTTGAAATTTTTATCCTGTAACTTACTTAGTATTATTTGCATTGTGTTTGGGTTTCTCTCATGTATTTTTGTCTTGCTTTGTATCACTACATATATTTTTACCAGATCACAGTTTTTCCATAAGCTTAAGTAGACAACTTAAACTACTTTTGTAGGATAAACATTCCATAAAAACGAAAATGCAGAATAAAACAAATATTGGCTGAAATATTTATCTAAGTTGCTCTATTACCAATAAAAACTCATGAGTCAAATATTGGGGTGAAAACCTGATATATTAAAGAAGCGGCAGAGGAGTAATCGGTTGCCCTCCTCTCCACACTTCCCAGATCAAAAGAGCTTGAAATCTCCAAGTCCCTCCCTTCTCTTTCCTGTGTGTGTGTTCTCTCTCTATCTGTATTCCTGGCTTTTCCATGGCTAATTCTGGTCACTAGTCACTGACTCTGCCCCCTGATTCATGGTTAACTTTATTAACAGTCTGGGAGTATCCCAGTGTGATCAAATATCCATTAACAATTGGTTATCTCAAGGCTGTTATTGATAAACGTCTTCCCCCTTTTTGTAGTAAGTGTATCTTACACAATGCCTTTTAATGTCTATAGTTATTTTTTTCAGATCTGTCATCTTAGCTAACTCTCATTTTAATTCTATGTTGGATTTCCATGTTACTTTGAGCCTTAAGAGCCATTCCTTAGGCCAGTTGAAAACATACAAAACACAGCACAACACAGCACAACAAACTCAGTGGGGAGACAACAAAGCATTTTCATTTTATCTTACTTTTTCATAATTCCATGGATAGGAACCAAAGTATGAATTCTAAGCTCTCTGGTAGTAGATTATAGTAAGGCTCTCCTAGACAGCAGTCATCTTACAATACTGAAATATAAAATCATAACCAATCATAGAGTTTCATCTACTGGTGACAAGGAAAGACTTCAAAGAGTAGTTGTTTGATGTAGTAGTTGATGGAACTACAAATTCTCCAGACTCTCATAATGAAAGAGACTTGAAATATCTGCCATCCAGTGAGAAATATTCTAAGATCTCAAAGGTAAACATATGTTATGAAAGGAAGTAATCTACCTTAAATCTAGCAAATTATCATACAGAGTACATCTCTCCTGGCCATTCACCCTTAATGGAAATCTTGATTGCAGTACTCACGAGCAAGAATTCCCATCACTCTTCACATCTCTGATTAACTTCCTTGCACAGCAAAATGAAGGCATATTAGATGCCATAGGCCACATTCCCCTGAATGCTCTGAAATTTAAATGATACTGCCACCTATTAAGTATCAGGGTCCCTTCCGAGAGAGGTTCCATTTCACTTTCATTCCTCCTCCTATTTTTACAGTGGGGTCAGAGCACATGTTCATAACAGATCTGTCCTCCCCACCCCTTCTCTGATTCTGTGAGTGATGTGTACTACAGCCTGATGGTGACTGACTGCCTGTAGGGAGTTCTATGGATTTTTTTTGTATTACAGTTTTTAATGTTTGAAATTTAAAGTCATGTGTATATCCATTCAAAATTCTGGTCTGACACAAGAGAACTAAAAGAATAATTTTTCTAGAAGAACTTAACTTACACAGACATAGCTGTATGAGTCATGGGGAAGAGCGCGTGATCATGCCGTGGGGATCCAGACATCTCAGTGATGGACTCTCATCCCTCTAGCCTAGCCCTTCTCACAGCTCAACCTGCACACTCGGCTGCCATTCATCCGCAGCAAAAGTTCTCAAGCAGCTCATACTCAATACTTTCTATGGCTTTGACCACAATCCATTTCTTTTATTTTTAACATTTATTTATTTAATATATTTTATGTTTGCAATTTCTGCATGCACCTCATACATAAAGGTCAGAAGACAAGGTGAAGGTGTCAGCTCATGACTTCCACCATGGCAAAAGAGTTTTTATCCACTGAGCCATCTTGATGGACTGTCTTATTTAGGGTTTTGATTGCCATGAAGAGACACCATGATCAAAGCAATTCTTATAAAGAAAACATTTACCTGAGGTGGCTTACTTACAATTTCAGAGATTCAGTCAATTATCATCATGATGGGGAGTACGGGAGCGAACAGGCAGACATGATGCTGAAACTGAGAGTGCTGTATCTTACATGCAACAGGAAGTTGACTAACTGTCACATTGAGTGAAGTTTAAGAAAAGAGACCTCAAAGCCCTCCCCTACACTTCCTCCAATAAAACCACACCTACTCCAACAAGGCCCCACACCCTAATAGCAACCCTCCCTTTTCCAGCCATTTTCTTTCAAACAAGTACATGGTCACTGTCTATCTCATTTAGGGGGTAACTATTCCTCCCAACTCCTTAGCAGAGCTCTAAATCAATCAGCCTTCTTCATGTTGTATTTTCTAATATTTAATTTCCAAATAATTTCAGAATTACTTACAAAAAAGTTATGTGCAGTGTGAACAGATCTAGTATGTATTTTAAGATCCACTAATTTTTATATTGCCAGAACTTGCTTTATTCTTTCTCATGCATTTGCGTATTATGCATTATGCCTATTTCAGATGAACCTTAATATCTAAATATTTTAGTGTGTGCTTCATAAAAAATTTAGCCCTTTACATAATCATGGCCATGTTATCAAGAACAGAACATCAATATTGATATGCTCTTACATAATAGGCTGACCTGAACACAAATTTTCCCTTGCCTTAAAATGTCCATTAGGAAAAATACTCTTATAGCTGTCAATAATAAATTTCTTCATAATGGCCCATAATTCAGTCCCCGTGGAATTATTTTATAATTTCACTTGTCCGTTGTTTGTTGTTAGTATCTAGAAAACCAATTTATATTGTTATTTGATTTGATTTGTTTTGAGACAAGCTCTCATACAAAAACAAAACTGACCTTCAACTCAATCTTCCTATCTTCTTTATATGAGAGCAAGTATGAATGGTCAATTTTATTTTTTATATTCATTAATAAGGGCTATTGTTATTGGACATGATCAGTCATGACATGTTATGGTTTTTGTTTTGCTTTGTTCTGGGTTTTGTTATTTAATTTCCTAAAAGCTAAATAAATACCATTTTCACTTTTTCGTTTGAAAAAAAAAAAGAGAGTGTGAATTTATAAAGTTTGGCAGCTTGTTTCTGAATAAAGATGGTTACAAACTTAAAATAGTTGAACTTATAATTTTTTCTCTTTGCAAAGACTTTTAAAAGGATGCACAAACAATAGTTAGCATATTTTGATTTTTGTGCTCTTTTTCTTATCTTAACAATATACTTTTAATATGACTGTCTTTCACTCTTGGGTGGTAGCAGTGAATCTCAGCTCTCAGTCCATCAATAACCATGAAGATAAAAATTTCTATTTCTCTAGTGTGCTGTCTTACCAGCACTTCTTCAATATAGATATTCAAAAAATTATGTGTCTTCAGCATGCTATTATGAAAGAAAGATTTTTTTAGATGATCTGGCATAGCTGAAGCCAATGTCAATATTTCTAGATCATATAAGGGAACTCAGACTAAGCTATAACAGTGGAAGGTGGAAGCTATTAAATGCATCTTCAATTTAATTATATTTTCGCTATCTAATGGATTTATCCAGATGTAACACTATAAGAAATTGAGAAACATTTGCACTGATAATATATCCTGCAGCTGTTCTAAACTCATACGTTACTTCTAATAACATTTTTCCTGTAGAACATATCCTACTTTTAATGTAAGTCAGTAGCCAAAAAGAATGCCTTTTATTTATTTTTCTTACCGTGTTACACTAACACTTCAAGTGTAATATCAAATACATATCAGAAAAAATATTTTTGTCTTGTTCTAATTCTTAAGAAAAAAATGTTTATTTCAACCTTAGGTGTAATGCTACCTATAGCTTTTCTTCTCCTTTTCATAATGTATAACTTAGTCAAAAATATGCGTAGATTCAAATTCGAAGCACTGGTTTGTTTATTTGTTTATTGTTTGGTTTTAAGTCTTAGGGTAATATTCCTACACCAGGAACAACAAAGACACAGTAAGCAGGTAAAAGTGCTGCTAAGCAGGTTTGAAGTCCAATGAGAGAGCTATTGGCTGCTGTCAGGGTCAGCATGACTCTGCTGCACCCTTAGGGTTAGAGTGCTGCTGCTGGTTGCTATGGTGCATGTGCCCACACAAGAGGGAAATGGTGCCTGGTACTGGAAATGCAGCCAACTATTTGGAGTCAATGAAGTTGTAGATCTTTAAGACTCTACAACGACCACTTTACCAACCCAGAATAATCCCTAACTACATTCTATTTGTTCACACCTCTCATCAAGGAAACTTATCTTTCTACCAGATAGAGATCATTACAGAAAACCACAACCAGTCAACATGCAGCATTGTGGAGCCCAGTCACAATACACACATCTACAAAACATTCCTGCTCCCAAGGCTCAGGGAGCTTTGCACAAGAGGAGGTGGGAAGATTATAAGCAACAGGAGATCACAGAGTTTTATGTAAGGTTGTGTTTCCAAATTGATGTCAAGAACTCTACCTGGAAAGGCTTGCCAACATGACCGCCTAAACATGAACTGAAAACATGGACAGTGGAAATACCTGAGGCCCCAATTCCACACAAAGAACTATAGATAACTAAGGAATGCTGGGAGCAGAAGGAAGTGTTCCCCAGGCCAGAGGACAATTGGCTATCCAATACCAAATGGTCAGCCCAGAAACCGTACATACAAATAACAACATACAGACTGAGCAGTTTGTGTTTAGGAACATATATGTATATGTGTGTATATAATATTTAGGACTATATGTAATGCATATATTAGACATGTATATATGAACATATAAATGTATGAATGCAACAAAAATTAATTAAAAGAGAGGACACAAACATGAACGAGAGCAAGGAGGAGTATATGGGAAGATTTGGAAACCTTAATAAATAAATAAATGGATGTGAAGACCTCAATGTTTAAAAATTCAGCCAGAAGAGTTAGCCTTCCTGTGAGCTCATTCCTCTGACATTATCAATATATAAGCAGAAAAGTTACCCTGTTCATTTCTATTTACTTTTGGAGGCTAACCTTGATATGAAAAATTATTTTCCCCTGAGAAGTTCAGAAATTTATGGCCTTCCACAGTGGTGCTCACCTTTAAAACTTGCATTTTACACTTGTCTTGGATTCTGAGGTCTTTATCTACAAGCCTTGCACCAGAATCCTAGTTTGATCGATACAGGATCTTAAAACACTTTTCTTCAATATCTCTCTACCTCTTAAAAAGAATCATTCAGTGAATATTTTTTTTTTACATTCTGTAGTGTTTAGACTACTTTACCAGAGAGTGGGATTCAGAGAAAGAGGGAGGTGATTCGTTGAAGATTCGTTGTCTTGTGAAATGTTTTGTCTCGTCATTTGTTATTTTCCTCTTAGCATCTATGGTGAATGTTGGTCACATCTCGTTTTATAGAATGTATGAAGATCTGGTTCTCAACGTTATTGAAGCTCACACATGACCTCATTTTCCTAACCTAGTTCTTGCCCGGAATTTTTTAAAATATGAATTATTTTAATAAATTTATAATTTCACATTCTCTTTGAACACCAGTCCATGTTTCTTATGAAGCAAACTTGTCCACAGAAGGAAGATTGTGACAGCCTAGAATGTTATAAGGAAACCACTTACACTACCTGGCAAGTTGTTTTGGTTAATCGGCTGTTCTCATAGGTTTCTGTCAGCAATATGTTACATGTCTGATACATTTCTATCTTCCTGGATTTTATCTCTGCCTCAGCAATTTTCTTCACATGTTGCTTCTCCTGGGACTATAAATAATTTCACTCTGCCTCCTTTGTCTTCATATGTTGGGGTGCCCTAAAGACAGCTCTCTAACCTCTGTCCTTTTTCTACAAACACAGACACTGTTGATTTTATTTGGCCCATGCACTGGTTGCCATGTACACTCAGAAGACTGTGCATTTCAGGTCTCTGCTTCTCCGACTCCAGGCTCGAAGTTCTCACTTTTACGTTGATGCCTGTCACCAAATCAATGTGTCCCAGTACAAAAATTTTTTACTTCTAAGTGCAAACTTAAATAATCCTCTATCAACAGTCCCTGTAAACAGAAATTGCAACCTTGTGCTTCCAAAATCCTTGGCAACAGCCTTCACTTCTTTTATAACTGATTAACAAATCACATGTGTCTTCCTTTCTTATGTGTGTCACCTCTCTCGTGGGACAGCTACTCTGCTGCTCAAACGTCCATTACCCATCCGGTCAGTCTAGCACTGTTGGGAGCAGTGAGACCCCAGATCCTGAATTTCTTGTAATCCCCTGATCTGAGTGCCTACAGCTGCTCTGAGCACGAGACCTTCGGGAGTTCCTGATGTCAGGAGAGTGGTTTCTGGTGGGGTTGGCTGGGGCATGGCTATCTCTATATAATCTGCCCCTGAACACAATAAAGGGGGCATTCTTGGGGAAGTCAAGGATGACCCGTGTCGCTGTCTCTCTGTCTGTGTGTGTCTGTGTATTTTAACCTCCAGCCCCTTGCCCGAAGCTCTAACTGGATGCTAGTGCACAGAGCGCAGACACGGGGGCGCGGAGCGCGGCATAGCACAAGAACTTCCCCTATGGTTCTCTCTTCTTCCAACTTGACTTTACCAGTTCTCATTACACCACATCAGAGTTTTCCTATTATAGCCAAGCCAGATCTCGTCCTTTCTTACGATTTTGGGGCAAAAATCAAAGCCCTAGTGGCAGTTTAAAAGTTCTTTCCAATAAAGTCCGAGCCCCTCTGACATTCCTTTTTTTATTACTGTTTGCCTCTAATTTCCAGCCAGCTCCAACTCCTCAGGCCGGTCCGGAATGGTCTGCTACACTCTAGCTTCCCTTCCTCACATTTTGTCTCCTCTGTACCCTCATCTTTGTCTTACTTCTTCGCTCTACTCAAATCAAAATGTTTAAGAATGGCCCTGTGTTGGCAAACCCCTCCAATCTTCCTCTTTCTTTAGTCTTCTGCTCTCACTAGTCTTCTTGTGCTTATAATTATTGATACAGTTCACATCTATTTCTTCACTTTCCATTTTCTAAACAGAAGGCAAGACGTGGGTCTCACATGTCTTGTTCAGGTCTGTAGCCCTTGTTTTTTTGAGCAATAAATGGATATAGATACTCAATACAAGTGCAAATTGAAGGAAAACATGTAGAGAATAATGTATAAAGTACAGGCAAAAGCTCTTTCTGGGGAAAGGCACTAAGGAGGCATGTATCAATATTGCTAGAAGATCTGTTTATGCTAAAAATGTGATATTTGGTTGGTGCATCTCTGAAAATCCAGTTCATTTATGTTGAAGTGGTATTTTTTAAAAAATGTAAGTGTTGACAGTGTTACATATGGGGTGTGTAATCAAAGGTATATAAAGTTGTTTTAATACGATTTATATACCTGTGATTGCATACCCCATATTACAGACTCTTGTTAAGCAGCATCACAACAGACAAGGACAACAAATAAAAACTGACATTATATGACATTGAATATAAGGTGACCATAATGTATGTGCCATTTTATAATTCTTCCTATGCCCTAAGCAAATCTCCCTGTGGGGCTAGCTCTATAGACAGTGAGAAACCTCAGGTTAGTAATGATTTCAAAGCTGGATACCAGGCTGCACCTCTGCAAACTGGTACTATCTGCTGAGCCTTATAGTGAATTCTCTACATCAGTTTAGAGCACAAGGCAGTTTTCTGAAGATTGGTAACACTTGTTCTCAGTGCTTTTTCTTAAGGACACAACAGAGTCTCTACTAATGTTGCCTTCTTGGTTTATCTACATCATGGCCCACAGTACTTACTGGATGTTCTCTGACAGTGGGTATTAAGCCTGTCAATTGCATATAAACTACAGCTCAGTACCCAAATTTTCTTGAGTGGATTAAAGACATGGTAAAATGACACAAAGTTCTAGTTGAACTCTAGACAGATTCCTGGATTGGTAATGAACACCAGACAGAAAACTCCCTCTCTCCCTTCCTTTCTCCCTCCCTTCCTCTCTCCTCTCTCTCTCTCTCTCTCTCTCTCTCTCTCTCTCTCTCTCTCTCTCTCTCTCTCTAGTTTCTCATGATCTCTTTCCTGTGGGAGTAAAATTATTATAGATTTGAAAATCCCTGAGAAAACTGAACTAGAATTCTTACATTTTTCTCTCAAACTGAACATTAAAATAAGCCAAGAGCATGCATCTGTCAAAGTGACAGCCTAGATTCAGACTTCAAATAACACTCTGTTCTCCTATTTTTTTTTTCTAGCATTGTCCTTCCACTTCAGACTTTGAGGCAACCACAGTCTGAGATGCAAAGCAGCTCATTCATATTTTAATTCAGGCAAAGAGATATGAGCTTAATCGTACACTTCCATACAGTTGTGTTATGAATTGATAACAACGGCTCCATAATTTACAGGTTGATAAGATGTATTTCCCAAACAACTTGATATGGCTAATGAAATGGAGTCACAATTCAGCAGCTGACTAGGTAATGGAGATTCAGGGTTTGACTTACAAATCACTGGGTTCACCCGGGTAGACAGGAGAGCTTGCGTTCTTCTACAATACCAAATGAAGATGAAGGAGCCTGTGACATGAGCTTCAGCGGCATTAAGGTTGAATAGCATGCACTAAGTATCTACCTGCATCTGAAAAAAAGGCACAAGAAATCATTTGAGAATTTGCATATTGGTCAAATATTATTCATCTTTCCCAATCCAAATAAAAGTCATGACGACTTCGGTAATAACAGAGTCCGCTAGCATGTGAGCATATTCTGTGTGCCAAGCACTATTATTATATTAGCATAAATATACTGTAACACTTAAAAAACTAACAGCAAGATATTCCCGGCTCTATTTAGACATGAAGAAACTTGCTAATTTTCTTCCAAATGACCTCCCAATTGTAGTTCCTTTTCACTCACATATATTCTTTTTTAAAAAAAACTGTTTTTATAAGCTTACTCTGATAATTAAATCTATGAATTTTTCTAATCTTACAAAATTTCCTTGCTCTGGTTATCCCCCACTCCCACCCCAGTAATCTTTGTCCTAAGCCCTACCAGGACGATAAATCATAGAAGATCCACATTTCCTTAATCTTGCAACAGAAAATTCTCAAGCCAACTCCGCCAGGATGGATACTAACTAGTCTATCAGTTTAAAATGAGGAGACCCATAAAAGCTTTCTGAGTGAAGTCTGATGTCATAGCACATATGCCACAACTTATGTTCTCTACCCCCAGAGCTAGTTTCAATCCTTACAAAGACAAGAACTCATGCAGGAAAATACGCAGACCTGAGAGGCATTTGCTGAGCACACACAAAAGAGATGCGACTCTTGTAATTAGTGTGTGACACCATTAGAGTCCCACGTAGAGAAGACAATAAACAGCATAAGGTCTATCACTTAGGGCAGAGGGCGCCTGTTTCCACAGGAATTTTAGAGAGATCTACCAAGAACAACGCTCTAGCAACATTTCAAGCCTCTTACATTTGTGTTTGCTCAGCATCACAGAATGCAAGGGAGACAACGGTACTCCAGATTTCTTAAACTTATGCTGTAACTAGCAACACAGCCAGAAAGAGAATAGCCTTTGACATAAAGTGTTTCCTCCAATTTGTATGCAAAACAGTCAACCCAGAGTTGATCTAAAAATCTTCGCCTAGCATATTAACCTTAATTTGTTACATGCAAAGAAACAACAAATCTGAAAATAGCTTTTTTTTATTAATGACGATTTTGATTCAATTACTTTGTCTCGAATCTCCAAACAGAAACGGTTCAGAGAGCATGCACCAGCTTTCCATTTTAACAAACCATTTGCTTGAAATGCAAAAACAAAGCAACGATGTCCTGAAAACACACCAGTTAGGGAGCACAGTCACATCCTTTCCCATGCATGCTATTTCTCCGCATTAGCCAGCCCATGAAGCTAAAACCACCGCGGAAGGGACAGAGAGCGAGATGCAGTTCACTCCTCACACTCAGCAGTGGGACAGATGTGTGTCCATCATGAGCACATACCTGAAGATGAACCCTACTTCCAGGGTTGAGCAGGCTTTGTCCCTGGTCTGTAGGAACGGAACCCCCACACATGCATGCTCATGTACTGAGCACTTCTAAATGGTCACATATCATATTACAGTAAAGCCATCATGAATATAAGAATGAACGTAGAAATTTACAATTTCAATGTTTAATTTCTCTCCACTCCACTGAGAATGATACTAAAGCAGGAAAAAAAGTAGAAGTGCCAATGGACTGGGGAAAAAAAGGAAAAACCAAAAAGAAAAGAAAGAAAAAAAAACATTTAATTTTCAGTACCTCCCATGAATTTTGAAAAGAGGGCTCACATTCTTATTTTGCACTTGGTTCATTTATCTAGAAATACTCTATAGAATGCTTTATTAATAAAGCATGGATGCTCGGGTAAAACGAAAAATGTCCTTTGTTGAAGACTACTGCCTGCTGGTACCATATTCTTAGACACATATCTGCTTAGAACACATGACTCTATTCTGGACGCAGTAGTGGCTGCTCTAGTTTGCTTCCTCTTGCTATGATAAAGATCATGGCCGAAAGCAAATTGAGGAGGAATAGGCTTTACTTGACGTACACTTTGTAATCTCAGTCTATTGTTGAAAGAAGCCAATGTAAAGGAACTGGAGGCAAAAACTAAAATGGAGACTAGAGAGAATTCTTACAGGCTTGATCCCCACACGTTGCTCAGCTTGCTTTCTGTTCAACCCAGAATCACCTGCCCAAGTGTGGCATGACCCCTAGTGGGCTGGGATCTCCCACATCAACCATTAGCCAAGAAGATTTGTCCCCCAGAGATTTGTCTGCAGGCCAATCTGATGGGGACACTGTCTCAATAGAGGTTTCCTCTTTCCTGATGACCATTGTTTACCAAGTTAACAACAAACCAACCAATCAAACAACAACCTAACCACCATAGGAACCTAGTGAAAAAACAACTCCTTCATCTTGCTTCTCCCTTGAACATCAACAGCCCCAGAAACAATGACAATATTCAGTGCTCATCAATAGAAATTTGTCACTGTATAAACTCAAGCAATGTGCTTAAGGTTTCTAAGTCTCCTCTCCCTCTCCCGTATGTAAGTGAGGTGGAATAGGTCCCCCAGTGTTCTAGCTGAGCTAATTTACATACATTTTATGAATCTTCCAGATATCTAAAAAACCCTAGAAAAGAAAAGAAAAACAAAACAAACAAAATTTAAAAAGCAACTAATATCTATAAGACGACTCAGTTTGAAATATAGTAAAAGCAGAAACACTTATTTTTCTCACAGTTGCTTGGTTTTTGCTATTGATTATCAGAACCAATTGACTCTACAACTAAGTAATATTTTTTAAAAATTAAGATTAAAAACTGCTAGTCCAAGTAGACATAGGGAACACATTTTTCAATTTTGAGAGTACAGTGACTAAACACGCATTAGTCAGTCAGTGAAGCAAAACCAAAAAAAAAAAAAAAGCCACAACGTTCAGACTCTGTAAATATTAACCATATGGGGCTGTACCATCTGGGAGCAATAATAATAAAAGAAATTCGGAAATAATGACAACTTTCATAGTGGTACCCATCTCAGGTTCTAGAACAACTACATAGTAAATAAGTCTTATTGAAATTCTTATTTATTTTAAAAGAAGATACTTTCTTCTTGTTTTTCTTAGAGTGGGGACACAAACACCTAACTTTAACTTACTATTTGAACTTTTAAGATAGATCTACCGCGATATGCAGAAACATTTGATTTCCCTTTCTGGTCCATGAAGTAGAACCATTTTTCCTACCACTCCCAGAAAAGCCTGGGCTACTTTATGTCAAATGAACAAGAAATGCCTATCAAAAAGAGAATCTCAGGACCTGAGGGACAACACACGGGTGAGTCCCATGGACTTTCGCTTGGGAGTATTGGATTTTCCCACCCCATGTATTCTAGATTGGGAACAGAACTGGAACCCACAAACACCCATGATTGAAGATGAAACAGAAACAGCAACAAAGCGTGACGTTTGTGACCTACCAAGAGAATGGGAAACCCAGAAAACAGCATCCTCTTGTACAATAGCTACTTCTACACAGAAAAAGAAAAAAAAAAAAGCCAATACCCTACCCATGGCAGCAAAATATGACTGGAAAGACCATATTTAATTTTTAAAGAAAACAAACTGTATTTTTTCATTATACATACCCATCCAAGTTCCCAATCCCTTCCCTTCTTCCATCCCCTACACATACCCCTACCCCACCCCCATCCAATCCTCAAAGAGGGTAAGGCACATTGCTTTGAGGAAGGTCCAAGGCTCTCCCTACTATATATGTCTAAGAAAGGTATCCATCCAAAGAGAATGGGTTCCCCCAAAAGCCAGTACAAGTAGTAGGGATAAATTCTGGTGCCACTGTCAAGTGGCTCCACAGTCTGCCCCAGCCATACAACTGTTGCCCACATTCAGAGGGACTAGTTTGGTCCTATGCTTGTTCCTTCCCAGTCTGGCTGGTGTTGGTGAGCTCCCATTGGTTCAGGTAGACTGCTTCAGTGGTACACCCACTGCAAACCCATATTTTAATTCTGAAATGGCTATAATGGAGTGCCTAATTTTTCCTTCTGATATAAAAGACTAAAAAGGTGTTTGCTTTTGTACCTGCCTCCCAGGGAACAAGACAACAAGCAAGGCTTGGTTTTCCTCTCTCAGCTGGCTAAAGAGATAGACACCTCTCCTTAGTCCCATTAGATTGATGTTGGAGGAGGACCAGAATTTTTTAGCATCCTTATTGTTTATGTACACATTTTTGACATTCTTTATGATGTCCTTATAAAAGACAAAAAAGCCTTGCACTTTGGAGGCCATAGCTGCAGGTATAAAAGAGGCTATGGTCTTTTTTTTTCCCCTTCTTGACATCATTGTTGACTGGATCACAATGTTTGGCAGCTGTCTCTGATGCCGTTGAAGTCTTCCTTTTCTCTGAGAGCTCTGGTAGAAGGTAACATCTGAATAAAATAACAAGCATAAACCCCATTTCACATATGAAACACAATTAATAAAAACTTAGAAACAGGGATTCAACCTGAAGACCACAAAAGCAAAGCAACCAGCCATTGGCTCTTACCTCAGTCTGAAATGATGATCCTGCCTCCATGAAACATAGAATGAGGCTGAGACTGAGAGCTATCTCCTCCATCTTATAATTCTCTCTAGCTCTGGGATTAAGGATGTGCACCAGTATCGCTTGGTTTCTATGACAAACTACTGTGGCTACTGGGACTAAAGGTGTGTGTCATTGCTACCTGGTCTGTAACACTGGTCAATGTAGCTGTTTTACTTTTCTGATCTTTAGGCAAGCTTTATTTATTAAAATAAAATAAAATGACATTACACACATAGCCTGGAATGTTTTTTACTTTTTGTGTGGGCTTCACACGAGGATGATGCACAGGACATTTCTTCCCAGTTCTGTAGACAGAGAGCTGAGGCACACATACTGCTTCTGCGGGGCTTTGTGGGTGCAGATTGAACTGAACCATGGCTGATTGTGTTGCTGTTATGACCACTGAGGTGATCTCTTGACCCAGAGTCCTATGGCATGAAATCATAAATCTAAAGAAAAAAAAAAACCTACTTGTATATCAGATGAAAGTAGAGATTTCTCATCAGAAACCAAGGGTATCAAGCAAGCACACTGGAATAATAGTTTTAAAACTATCTCCATACGGAACACTATTCATAAATGAAGGGAAAAACAAGATTTACTGGAGAAAATATGAGATTATCACCACCAGACTTTAGAAGAGTGGCTCAGACAAACTTTTTTCATTGCTTGAGAATCTCATTCATGTGTCTAATGTATTTTGATTATTCCATTCACCATTCACTTTCTGTCTTATTGACTCCACTACCTTTCCCTCCTAACTTTGTGTGTTCTGTTTTTGAACCAGAGTTTACTTAGTACTTCCCCATCCCTAAGAAAACAGATTCTCCCCTCCAAAGCAATAGTTCCTCAACTAGAGAGTGATTTCATGAGCTCTTTGCTCATCCATGCTGGGATTTTGACTAGCACAGTCTTCATGCAATCCTAGCCACTATGAGGTTCAGATGTGCAATGGTCTTGTCTGTCCAACCAATATTCATTTGTTGTAGATATCCATTATCTCTGGCTCTTATAATCTTTCCACCCCATCTTCTTTGCCCCGATCCTCTCATGGAAGTACTATGATATCAGTGTGCCATAGAATCACATAATTCTACTTTCTCTTGTTCTCTGCACATTGTCCAGATGTGTAAATCACCATCTACTGCAAAAAGAAACTTTTTAATGAGGGTTGAGGGGTGTACTAAACTATTGGTATCAAGATAAGAAAAGAGGGAAAATTTAACACTGTATCTGTTTAGGAGAATAGTGGTATTTGATTCTCCCTTAGGCCCCAACCTAGTCAGCCATGTTTGTGGGAATTTTTGATAGTTAATGATATAAGGAATAAGTTACACCTTGTAGAGTGGGCCTTAAGTCAAATAAGAAATTAATTGATTACTCTCAAGCCATCGATGCCACTGTTTCCCCTTTGAAGACATTTTACCAAACCAATTGGCATTATAGCTTGTAGTATGGCTATAAAAAGCAAGATCAAGGATCCTTACACAACAACATTGACTTATATCTTGAGCATATCAATGTCAAAATCCTGGCTGTGATTTCACAATATTTTCTACAAGGTGATGCCATCTGATTGGGCATGGTAATGCATACCTCTGAAACCAACACTTGGGAGATTTAGGAGGCTGAGGCAGGAACATCATGAGATTGATGTTAATCTGGACCCTTAATAACAAGGATCTTTCAATCAATTTATCTATCTATCTATCTTTCATCTATCTATCTATCCTCTCTTTCACACACACACACACACACACACACATAAATATTAATGATACAATGTTACCATTTAGTAACAAAAAAGTCAGGGCTCACGGGATCTATCTGTACTACTTCTTACTATATATGTTGATATATTTGTTAAGAATTTAAAAAAAAACATAATTTGAAAAAAATAGATCTGGGTCTCCTCTCCTCCCTTCAAAGCTTAGACTTGATGAATATAAAACTCTTGGATAATTTTCAAAAGCTACTTATTTATATATGAAGAGAGTGATAGTATGTTCAGACATAAAAGTAATTTGCCAAAGAAGCTATATTGCTAATGTCAGTTGGTACTCACTTTGCAGCTGAGTATCAAATTCACCACAGAGCATAAACACCTCTCCTTACATCTGATCGACCCTTGTAACACACATAAAAGTTTAGAGCTGGAAGAGGTTTAAAGGTCATTGAGATAAAATTTCTCCTATAAAAGATAAGAAAATAGAAACCCAAGCAGTGTAAATAGGGCAGCTAAGGTCTTATAACTAATTTGTGGCAGAGATCATTCTGGGCCTTCAGTCTGGCTCCAAGACCATTGCTCTCACACTTGTATTTTTTTTAATTTTTGTATTTCATCGATGACCCATGTATGTATCTTAAAGCAGCCATGTTTGTAAAACTAGGTTGCTTATCAATTTGCATGATTATGGAAATATATTAAAATTTTATTAATAATATAAGAAGAGAAGTTTTGAGACTCTAAGCTTGCCTAGTTTGCTGGTGGAGCATGGATTTATTAGGATGAGAGTGGTGGTATAGCAGGGTTAAGGGAGGCATTAAGTAGAAGCTGACCCTCTAGTATACATAAATGAACAATCAAAATTGTAATCTTGGTCCAAATATTCTAAAGGTAATGATAGATCTGAATAAATGGGAAAGCAATGTCAAAGGCTATGTACTTTTTTTTATTCTTCAAAAATTGGCTTTCAGTGTCTTGTACATCATTTAACTAGGCACATGTAATTGTAACCCAAAGATAGGGAAACTCATTCTGTGACCTTTGGAGTTAGTTCTATACACTGCCATAGTTAAAAAAAAAAATCCAACTCCAAATACATTTTTTGGCAGATACTTTAGTAAAACTCAAGCTGGAAAAAATACAAGAAAAACATAAATTTCAGTGCACATGCAATGTGTATATTCTACTTAATGATGATATTTGTCATTTTTCCAGAGTTTCTTGACCCTCCCAAGCTGCCAAACAAGTTTTATTATTATTATTATTATTTTTTAAAAATTTATGTCTCCTCCCCGCCACCGCCTCCCATTTCTCTCCTCCTCTCCCAATCAACTCCCCCTCTCTTGTCAGCCCGAAGAGCAGTCAGGGTTCCCTACCCTGTGGTGAGTCCAAGGACCTCCCACTTCCTTCCAGGTCTAGTAAGGTGAGCATCCAAACAGCCTAGGCTCCCACAAAGCCAGTACGTGCAGTAGGATGTTTCTTTTAGTTAGTATCTGTTTTCTGCTTTTGATTATTACCTGAAACTCTCTCTCACACTCAATCTTTCTCTTCTTCCCTCTCTCCCGCTTTCCTTTCTTTCCCCACTTCTTTCTCTTGCTAATCTTCTCTGTCCAAATCATTACTTCACTCATGTCTCCTCTCCACACACCATTTGTTTCCTTTCCCAAGCCAACCTTCCTTATATAATGATGTTTATTATCATATGGCAACCTGGCATGATTCATAGTCACTTAGAAGACAAGCTTCTGCACAAACCTGTGAAGAGTTGTCTAGATTAGATTAGTTTCCAGGTGTGCCCATGAAGGGTTATCTAGATTAGGTTGAAGTCTTGGGTTTGTTTGCCTATGAGGAGTTAGCTAGATTAGATTAAATGATTAAAAATCTTGACCATGGGTGGCATCATTCCAGAGGCTTGAGTCTTGAACTAAATAAAGAGCAAAAGGGGAGCCATGCATCAGCATCCAACTGCAAAGGTTGTGTGGCTGGTTCTCTCCTCAAGTTCTTGCCACCATGACATCCCCACCGTGTGGACTGTTCCCTGAAAAAGTGAGCCAAATAAACCTTTTTAAAGTTGTTTTTGTTGGAGTAGTTTACTGTGATAAAGCGGTAAATAACTAATACATATACTTCTGTACTCTTATTAGCACACATGCCACGATGTATATGTAGAAGTCAGAAGACAATCAACGGGAGTCCTAGTGACAAACTCAAGCTAACAGGCTAGGTGACCACTGCCTTCACCAACTGAGCCATTTCCCTGGCCCTTCCAATAGACATTTTCACACAAACTTCAACATTGTGGTGGTCTTATATCTGAATGGGAGAGCATTCCAAGGGATACCTATATACATTCCTATAAACTGCTTCTATATCTGATTTTCTTCTTTTATCAGATGAAGCCAGGGCTGAAGAACACAATTTATTTCCTAATTTTTGTAATTACTAAAAAGAATTTAAACATCAGTATAGCTGGGACATTTTAACTAAGGTGGGACATTAAGGAATATAGTGTGATCAACTCGTGCCTAGAGAGACATAGATCGGTAAGTGAATAAATAGAAAATAGAGTTATAAAAATGTGTGCTTAATAGTGTTTACTTGGTTTTTATGTGATCCTGGGCATGGGTACATACATCAAGCTCTTTCAACCAAACATTTTACATTCAAACAGTATAAATACAATTGACTGACAAGGATGATTCTGCTCCGTTTTCTCTGAATGAAACAAGGGAGTGATTCTCATTAGCATCCTACATTCTCACCAGCTGTGTTCTTTAACTTTCAGGAAGACGACATGCAGTATATAGACACAGCGCTTACTTGATTTTTGACTCTGATTCATTCGGTAGTCTCAGTGTTATATAAACAATTTAAGATGTCATTGTTATTTAAATGAAATTTCTCAAGGAGGTATCAGTGCTATTTGTGCATTATATATGCAAAGCATCCTGTATTTTCTACTTTTTAAATCAAAAAATAATAAATATTCATTGAAAGAAAATGACACTTAGATAATATTTTCTCTTTATTGACATAAAGTTTGTAAGAAGTGTCAGAACTAAATGATTTATCTAATAATTTAAGAACAATATAGATTAAAGAAGAAATCGTGTCTAACAGACTCAAACTATTCAGTCCTGACACAATGAGCACACTTATCAATGGGATACGTTCTTAGAAATGCATTGCCAGCCATTTCTGTTACTCAAACCTCAAAGGGAGCATTTCCATAAACCTGCAAGACACCTGGCATAGTCTGTTGCTCCTAGGCTGTTTGCGTGTCCAGCACATTAGTACACAGAATACGTCAGGTAACTGAAACATAGTGGTAAGAATTTGTGTATATAAGCACACCACCTAAGTATAGAAAAGTAACATTAGAAACGCAGTATAAAATTTAAAACCGGTGCATCGTTTGAACATTTCCCATGAATGGAACGTACAGTTTTGGAAGATGCTCAATGTGAATAAGAAAGAGAGAGATGAGCATGTGAGAGACTGGACTGTCAATCACTGAGACTTTAAAGACTGTACTCCTACACTGACATAGAGACATACATAAATAGGTAGATATAGATAGGTGTATTTTATTGATTTATTTAGTTATTTAGTTGCCTCTCTGTGTGTGTGTGTGTGTGTGTGTGTGTGTGTGTGTGTGTGTGTAAAACTGCACCTGATGTACCTACAGAGACCTAAAGAGGATGTCAGATCCTTTGGAGCCAGAGTTACGGGTTGTTGTGAACTGACAGACATGATGGATGCTGGAAACAGAACTCAGGTCCCCTGGAAAAGCAGTACTCTTAAACACCGAGCCTCTCCAGACCCACTCAAAATAATTTAAAACATTTTTCGAGCAATAAACTAACCTCAATTTATTATTACTACTTACTTAATAAATTATTCAAAGCTTTTTAACTTTCAACTCTGTAACACTTCCATACTTCAACTATAAATGTGTTGTCAAACTATATAAAAATAATTTTAATTCTAAATGTCTCATACAAACCATTTTCTGGCTTGAAGGATGATAGGTTAATTTTTTTTTATCTTTATAGACTTTTGTCAAAACTACAGAAGGAAACATATATTAGCGTGCTAGAGCGAAGCTGTTTGAAGAAGGACAAAGGGAAGGCAAGAAGAAAGAAGGCCTGAAAATAGTTCATCTTTCAAAGGCACTCTGGCCTCTGGCGACCAGTGTTCTACAACTTGCCCCCACACACCAGTTCTCTCTTAAGTTAAGACTCTCAAGGTGGTTAATTCTCTGATGAGGTCAGATGCCCACTTTACAGTTACCTCTGATATGCTTACTCCCTGTCATGATGGTAATGGACTGTAACCCTCTGGAACTGTAAGTTACCAATTAAATATCTTCTTTTATAAGTTGCTTTGGCTATGGTGTCTCTTCTCAACAATAGAAAAATAACAAAGGCAGTGATGGAGTGTTCCAGCTGTATTATGATCTGGCCAAACAACAGTTGGAATGGGGTCTCTCATTGATGAAACGCTGTTATGTGGTACAGAACTGCACTTGCTTGTTAAATTCTGACAACTGTTGGGATTGGTGGCGCTTCAATAATGCTCTTTCCCTTAGCTGCATATTGATTTCTCATATTCTGATGTGTGGTAAACATTTTTCATCATCGACCAAGACACACAATCACCTAGTGATGGTGTAGCTTGTGTTTATTTTCTTCCATTCATTGCAGTGTTTAAATACTGCAATAAAAATACTATATATGTTTAAGTGGGCATATCACAACATTTTTTTTGTCTGTAAAAAGGTCAAAATTTTAGCACTTCAATTCTGTCATCAAAATGCCTTGGAAATGTCAGGAACAATTTACCCATAAGACATTTCCAGATTTTCAGTTTAGAAGCATTTTGTCTATGTTTTTAATTTTTTTGATAATACCATTCTTTTTTTTTAATTTTTTCGAGACAGGGTTTCTCTGTAGTTTTTGGTGCCTGTCCTGGAACTAGCTCTTGTAGACCAGGCTCGCCTCGAACTCACAGAGATCCGCCTGTCTCTGTCTCCCGAGTGCTGGGATTAAAGGCGTGTGCCACCATCGCCCAGCTGATAATACCATTCTTGAAATACACATATATTCAGGATAATTTAAAGAAATTTGAATGTTCATTCTTTTACTTGATAAATTAATGACTAAATTTATATTTCTTAGTCCAATCTGGTTTTCATGATACAGATCATCATTGCTTCAATTACTCATGATTTGTATGGTCAAATTTTTATATATTACACACATATATAACATGTTTAATAGTCTATCAATTTAGATCAATTAATATTAACATATAATAAAACAAATAAGAAGATATATAAAACAAAATTCATCAATTTAAGTATACATTTTGGTGGCGTTAAGTACATTTTGTTGGTATCTAAGTACCATGAGTATCCATCTCCAGAGGTTTCCTTAGTAAGCCCCCAGCCTCTGGCAGCAGACATTCTACTCTTTAGATAAGTGTGTTTGACGACTTTGGGTTCTTCATAGAAGTGAAGTCATTTAGTTCTTGTGCTTTTCTTTCTGGTTTATTTCACTTAAGATATGTCTTCAAAAACCATTCTTAAAATACCTTTTGTCAGAATTTCTTCCTTATTTTTTTCACAAGGCTAGGAACAAACACAAGGCTCTGTGTATGAAAAAATATTCTCCCATCAAGCTGCATTCCCTGCTCAGTTCCTTTCCTTCTTGAAATTGAATATATTCTGTTTCATGCATATACGCCGATTTGTTTGCTCATCTGCTCTAAGTCAGACAGAGCTAAGAAGCAATTAGAATGCTGATGAGAAGGCTGAAGGGAAGAGGAGAAGGGAAAAGGAGACAAGGGGGTAAAAGGGGCAGGGAGAGACAAAAATAGAAAGAGTGAAAGGTGCAGAAGCAGTAATAGGGAGGAAGTCGAGGAAGTAGGGAGCCAAGGATGAGCACAAAGCAAACAAGAGAAAAGGAATCAACCTGCTATCAGAATCCTTGCATGTATTACATTCTTACCCAACTTCTCTGAGTAAGAACTAGTCAATTAAAGCTGTCCCTAACCTGATCCCTTGTATTAGATGAAAACTTTTAGCCATTTACTACCAAATACAAAGATAACTGAGTTTTTGGAATATATGAGTATTATGAGGAGATAGTTTCCTTCCAATCCTATTTTTTAAAGTTTTTTTATAATATAATAACACAAGGTTTATCTGATACTTTCTTCATCAGTTGGTGTGGGTGTGTTCCTTCTTCATTTTATTCATATAGCATGTAATACTGAATTTTGTGTGTGAGAAAATTTGTATATGCCAGCTATAAATATTGCTTGATTATAAGGTTTAACCCTGAGACTGGAGAGATGGCTCAGTGGTTAAGAACATTTCATTTCCAGTGAACCAGAGTTCAGTTCCTTTTCCAACATTCATGCTGGGTGGCTCTTGAGCTCCTACAACTTTAGCTCCATGGGATCAAATGCCGCTGGCATTTATACTGATGTACACACACACACACACACACACACACACACACACACACACACACACAGAGAGAGCTAATAAATCTCTTTAAAATGTATAATCTTATGCTGTTGAGTCACCTAGACTGTATCCTAGGACTTTAGTTCAATATTCATCAAGAATATAGATTTTGTAAGAAGCTGAGGAAGCCCCGAGTGAATGTGTAGATAAAGTCCCCATAGAATGCATATTGTTCGCATGGAGATGGCCATGTCAAGAACCAATGTCTCAGACCATGAGAATCAAACAAAGTCCCAACCTCCACCCCATGAGGTTAAAACTGGTAAAGCTTTCCTCTGGTCCAAGTAAACCTGTGTGTACACAAACTAGCAATAGCAGCTTCCTCCTCTAGGAATTTTACAGCTTGAAATTGCTTGTCTGTAGACACCTGCTCCTACTGAGACCAGCTGATTTCTCCCCACTTGCGGTACACAATAATTACACGGAGGTTCTGGTTTGTTGTGGTGGTTAGTGTCACTACATCAAACCCTGACCCCAGTTTTTCTGTGGATCTGTCAGTGTCTCTCCTTTCTTCATTCCTTCTCTACCCTGGGGAAGTTTCAAGAGCCAAGCCAACCAGGTTGCAGCGGGTGTGAGGTTTGTCTCTGGCTTTAGCATCAGCCTTTTAGAATGAGATTGGATATGTTCTTTTCTTCAGTTTGTTGGAAAACTTGAAAATTGATATTTCTTCCTTACATGTTTGGGTGGAATTCAATAGAAAATCAGTGGTCTTGGGCTATTGTTCTTGTGATATTTTTATTGCTGAGTCACCACTCTGCTAAGCCTATTCATATTTTTAGTTCACACTCTACTCTTGGTTGGTGATATGTTACCAGGAATTTACCTGCCTCATCCAGGTTACCCTGTTTGCTGACGTACAACGTGAGACACTCTGCCCTTATAGTGCATTCTTCCTCCGTAAAAGCAGCAGTGGCGTGTTCTCGTTGCTCAGTGTTTAATGATTTAATGTCTAATCCCAAATCAATTTCTGAGCCTCATTCGTTTTCTCTGTTGTTTTCTGGGTGGTTTTCTTTTTATTTATTTTTTTTTTATTTTATCCCTGGCTTACTTTTTATTTTCTTCTTTCTGCTAACTTTCAGCTTAATTCAATCCTCATTTTGTATTTCCATTAGATATAAAGTACATTTATCGATTAGTAATATATCTTCATTTTAAAGGGAGAATTTACAGACAATAATTTTGCAGTTAGCACTATGGGTTTTTTCCAACTCACATTTTTATAGTATGTCTTATTTGTATTTGTATGAGTGTTTCTATTTTGATTCATCCTTTAACCATTAATTGTTCAAGAATATGTTGCTAATTTCCACATTTTTATATGGATCTATGGCTTTCCTTTCCTACTTGGTTTCTGTTGTCACTCTATTGCCATCACAAAATAACTTTGTTATTTCAATGTCTTAAACCGTATTAGAATTTTGTCACCTAAAAATATTCTGTGTGCACTTGAATAAATGCATGTCCTACCCTTGTCACATAAAATGATCATCATGTTCCTGCTAAATCTGATTAGCATCGTCCCAGCCAGCTACATCAAGATTGACTTTTCTGTTGCTCCCTCTATTATTGAAAGTGTGCACTAGAAGTGTGTCACTACCACCACAGCTGTATGCTTCTTCCTTCAGTTCTGCACATATTTATGTAACACTATTACATGTATTAAAGGGTGAATATGTATGGGTGTATTACCACTATGTTTTAAAAAGCATAAAGCAAGATTGGAAAATGTATTTACATCTCATTACAAAGTTTCTTCTTATGTTATGGAAAAGGCTGATGGACGGCTCCAACCACTATGTTTTAGATCCTCCATTGAGTAAGTCAGAGAACATACTTTTTTTTTAATTTTTCTAACTAATAACAGCTTGGGAATGGTGGTATAGACTGGCTATTCCTATCAGATATGGGACTTGTGGATAGGCTTTCTTTAGAGAATCCTGTTGGTTTGACCCAGGCTTTCATAGAATATGCTATATTCTCTCCAATCCCTGTTGGTTGTTTCCTTCAGCTCCTCCTTTCACAGGTTTAGGGTGCGCATTATGATCTAAAGGATTCTCATGCCTGCTTCAACCTCGTCTTAGGACCCTCAATTCGCAAGACCTGAACTGACACATTTTGCTCACAATTGGAGGCAAATGGTCATAAAAGTAATACATTATTAAAAAATGTTGATATAGTAAGGCATTGGTGGTACACACCTTTAATCCCAGCACTTGGGAGGCAGAGTCAGGTGGATCTCTGTGAGTTCAAGGCCAACCTGGTCTACAGAGTTCTAGGACAGCCAGGGCATATACACAGAGAAACCCTGTCTCAGAAAAAGAAAGAAACATTGATCCTTACTTCCCAACATAATATGAGAAAAAATAAATATATCAGTCTTGATATCTAATCTAATCTAATCTTACAGGTAATGGTTATGTCTTACATTAAATGTTTTAAAATAATATTGTCAAAAGAATCTGATTATTAGTAAGAAAGAATACCATACCATCTCCTTTTCCTGAAGATGTGTCCATGCATGTGTGGGCTCTTTAACCTGCCCTGGGCAGAACTAGAAACTGTGACTGACCCAGGAATGACTCCAGATGACTTAACCCATGTGCATGCTGCAGGAGGCACACCCAGAACGAGCTAACCTATTCAACATCTGTACAAAGCCATAGTCTTTCCTCACAAATCATTAGTTCCACCTATCGGAAATTTGTTATTGTTCACTGAGTTCCATAGAAGAAGACATTTTACTGCCATCTACTGGAAAATTTTGTGGAAAATACATATGCGAACTACAAATGCCAATTATGCAAGTGGAACCTTATTAGACATGTGACAACCAGGTAGCTGTATGTGGCAGCCTTGAGATAAAGACTATTGCTTTCTAAGAAATGTGTTTTCCACTGTTCACTACAGTTCTCTGGGGAAGGGTCCCTAGGAACATGGGCTATAAGGACAAGGAATGAAAACCGTATTTCAGTGGCTCCAAAAATATGCCAATGCTGCATGCTTATTTGACTTACTCTTATGGATAATAAATGGCTTATTAAGCCACTGTGTACATTAGAGAATTTTTCACTTAAATGAAGGAAGGACTTTCAAATGTCTTCTAAGTTACATTAAGTTTCCTACTTGAAAACATAACAAGTTCTGTTTTCTCAGAATTAGTAAAAGTTTGAATGGTTAGTCAACTTCTTGTGTTGTTTCCCAAATATCAGCACATTCTTGACACAGTTCAAAAAGCAATTAAACACAAGGAGTAAAATGAACATAATTTAAGTTCTTGCTTATGCTTTAGAAGCCAACTCAGTACCTTAGATAGCCTGAAGTTGTATTTATAGGCATCTATTATGGTGGACTAGAACTATGTTGGAATACTATGAATTATATGGCTGCAATAGAGAAAAATTTCCCTCTGAGATTAGTAAATTGTGATCCTGTCACCCAGTGTATTTGACAATAACTAAAGTCATGGAGTGTGTCCTTAGTCTAATGAAACTGTGGCCAATAGAATGAAAAAGGCAGAAGACAAACAAACCCACAGTGGGAAGGTAGCTTTACAGACGGCAGATGGGCTGTCACCAGACCTCCAGAATTGTGAATAAATACATTTCTTTGCTTGAGCTACCATCCTGTTTTCTTTTTATGGCAGTCTGAGCAGACTAGCAAACTTAGCATTCAATTATGCATCAGTGAAGCTATATTATTCACTATGCCTAGCAAAACTTACAACTAAAATCAAAAAGATTTTCAGTTTTAAATTATGCTTTAAGATTTCTTAGTTGTATTTAACATTAGTATGTATGTGTGTATAGTGTGTGTGTGTCTGTGTGTGTGTAAATGTAGGTGTGCACATGCTATGGCATGCCTGTGTAGGTCAGAGGACACTTTTCAAGGTACAGTTTTCAGCTCTCTTCTTCTGTATTGTTTTAGAATCATGCTTCTCTTGTTTATACTATACTATGTAGTCTAGGCTAGTTGACTGGCCACCTTCCAGACAGTTCTCTGTCTCTACTTCTCATACTGTAAGAATGTTGGGTTTTTGCACGCACTTTTCACACAGGACCTGTGGCTCAAATCCAGGTCATCGTGTTCCCCTGTTAAACAGTTATTCCTCTCTCAGTCATCTGACTGGCCTTCAATGAAAGGTTATGAAATTATATTGAAGAAAGTATGTAGAATAAATAGGAACATATAATGGTCCTTATACGTCATCTATTATTTAAAACAATAATTATATGCACTTTGTTTTACTTTGTCAGTAGTTTAAATTGACAATCTGAAGCGCCCTTGTTTCTCTCTTATCTAATGACAGCAGCCTCTTTAACAAGACCAGATGCATTCCTGCTTTATACAAGGTATGTTAATATTTCACTCAAAATATTCAGTTGCACAAAACGAGTTTGGAGGTTGTAAGCATTCCTTTATGAAGACAATAGAAAATGCTGAGGCAGTCAACATCTCACAGCAGTACAAAAGATGAGGCCTTCAATGCTGGACCAATGTCTGGCTTGTCTACTATGTGGAGTGGCTCGAGAGCATATGTAAGACAACAGTCCCCGCACCAGCTGACCCTGACGAGTTTCTTATCCATCACAGAGACAAGCACCCTGTAAATGAAAACCTGCAGCACTTGGCAACCATATGATTCCCCTAAGCCTGAGCTTGGTTCCTTTATACCATCGGCAGTTACTGCATTTCTGTGTCCCTTTCATTTCTTCTGAACACGGCCAAGGTTGGAAGCTAAGAGGTTAAGAAGCATGGAATTCTGCTCACAATGGATTTTTTACAGGCCTCGCTGGAGTTAATTGCTGAAACTTTGCACATGTAATTAATTTTATTCAATTCAGTACCATCTGAAAATGGACTATTTGCATTCCAAGCTAGTAGGATTTGTTATAAAATTGAAATTGTTAAGAACCTTAAGAAAGCTAAAAATATTTGTGTCTTTGTTTACACTAACCAATTTAAAAAAAAAACTGCATTTAAGCGTTTCAAAAATATGGGTTGGGGTCCTTTAAGATAGATGCCAATAAAAAAAAAATGAGCTTACTCGACAGATTGGTCTCAGATTATGAGACTTTGATGACACACTCTTCTTCCAACAATACTGTCATTTTTGATATTCTGTAGACCCATAACATTTTTATGCTGCTTGTAAAGTTTGTGTTATTCCCATACACATTTAACAATCCCCAGCTTCTGCTTCCATGACACCGACCTACAGGAGACCAACTTCCTCCTGCTGTACACACAAGGCAGAGCCTGCTCCCTAGAGCATGATAAAATACTAATCAAAAGACAGTACGGAGGGGAAGAAATGGATTCCCCTTTTCTGTAGGCTGCCTGCCTGGTCCTCATTAGTTTTGCTGTCTAACTCCCTTGTGGGCCTGTCCTGATTTATTTTAGGTCATAGACAGGTGGGTCAGTTTTTTAGCTTTTCATGAGAGACTTAGACATACAGGTAAAGCTTTCCAGTGAGTTTTCCTCTATGTTAAGGTGTGAATTTAGTTGCCATATTCTGATTGGCAAATCCTGAGAACACTGAAACTTGCTTTTGATCAAAGTCACTTCATGGAGTCCTGTTCTGGGTGCTTTCAAGAACGTTGTCCTCGCTGGGCACTGGTGGCACACATGTTTAATCCCAGCACTTGGGTGACAAAGGTTGGTGAATCTCTGTGACTTGAGGGCCAGCCTAGTCTACAGAGCAAGTTCTAGGACAGACAAGACTATACAGAGAAGTCCTGTCTTGGAAAAAAAGAAGAAGGAGGGGAAGAAAAGGAAGAAAAAGGAAAAGGAGAAGGAGGAGGAGGAAGAGGAAAAAGGAAGAGGAGGAAAGAAAGAAACCTGTCCTCTTAAAAGGATTGTGAATCACCAGCGAAAGATCCAGAAACATGAAACATTTCACTATTGACCAACAAACCCTCGCTTCCATCCACAGTCTCAAGGTCATCTGACAACAAAGGATTTAAACTGCTGTGGAGCCCAGGCAGGTGCACCATCTCCATTCCTATCGTAACAATGCATGTGCCAGGTTATCTGTATCACAGAGTGTGCTTTCCTTCGATTTCATTGGCTGTATTTCCTCTGTGGCAAAAATCCAAAGCATTTACAGCCAAAGATGGAAATATTTAAGTACACAAAAGGCACATACTGAAGAATTCCTTTTCTAAAGTATGAATGCATAATTTGGGTTTTAAATTGTATTTACTTTTCTTGATTGTGCATTTCTCATCTATTTGGATACACTTACATTAAATAAGTTGTCTGTAAACAATATTTAACACTTAGATGAATTTTTAAAAATAAATATTGCTGTGAAAATTATCACGCAAAATTGTACGAGCCATTTCTTCATCATGGGGAGAAAACCGGGACAACAAAACTGAACAAAATGAAGGGTTCTGGAAATAAACTTGTTGTAATCTCTATTTGCACAGCTGAAGCCTTCACAAGCCTGCTCCAGACATCATAATTAAATAAAATTCACTGCGAGGAGTAGAGCAGTGACCGTGGGGCAAATTCTGGGCTCTGTATTTAGTCCCACCTGCACAGTAAGTCATAACCACCCTAATACCATTCTCAGTAAAAGAGAAAATTGAGGTGCTTCCAATATTTATTTCGCTGATATTTACAGGGAGGGGATTTCACCTAGGAACCTTAAGAAGGGGAAAACAGGGGAAGTTATCTATTTCTCTTTCTGGCAGGAGTAATTTGAACCTTATCTCCTGCCATCACACTCCAGTTCTGCAAAGTCTTTGTCCTATTGAGTGATAAGACCAAAGAAACAGAATCAGAGACTCAGAAAGCAGGTTCTCAATGAGTACCAGATAAAATCACCATCGCAGACTAAATGCTGTTATTGAAGCAAGCTGGTACAATTTTACACTGATTTTTCATATTGACAGACTAAATTTTATGAATTATTTTTATCTTTTTAGGAAGAGTTTGCAGTCTTCACAGACTAAGTTTGACCGTTTAAAAGCATGCTACAGTGATCCACATATTTTGAAGTCTAAATTATAACTGTGGTTACTGGTTTCAGTTTTCCTTTAGTATGCTGTGCCATTTTTAGCAAGCAAGAATAAACTAGCCAGTCATATTTAAAATAAAATTGTTCATATCTACATTGTTTTAAAAGCTCAACAAGGAAAGAAGCTTATAAAGGATATTTTACAAAGCTGATGTTTGAGATTACTGAACTTCCTATGCTTTACAATACTGAGCTTGAGTTTTTTAAATTTGAAACTAGGTCTCCACTGAACATAGTAAACATTTCCCTCTTTATCAAATACAGAACCCTCTGCAAATGAGAGTAAAGGACTAAAATAGTTATAACTCTTACCATGGGTGAGAAAAAGGAAGTCGGCTTGAGCTGCCAGGAAAATATTGGGAGAAGATAAACTAAGAGATAACAGTAGTTGAGGAATGAAAAGAGACAAAATTCAAGCATCTAAAGATTAAACTGACCCCGGGGCCATGCCATCTGTTATGTCTGATCTTAATTGTCAACTGGATGGGATTTAGAATCACCATGGAAACGAATCTCTTGGAATTTCTGTGAGGGGTTATCTTGTTGGGTTAATTGAGGTGGGAGGACCCACTCTAAAAGTAGATTTTACGGTCCCAGGGTCTGGAGGCTTGGTCTGAATAAAACGAAGAAAGTGGGGTGATGTGTGCTGACCATGGGACCCCAGGAGTCTTCTTTCTCTGCCTTGCCTGCTCCACCCTGATGTACTACCTTCCCTGGAACCACAAGACAAAACTAAACTCTTCCTTCCTGAAGGTGTTCTTATCAGGAATATTGTTGCATCAAAGAGACCATTAACCAACACATCATGTGAACCACATAAGGGCAAAGGTCCCAGCACCAGAGATCGTAGCTAAGCAGAAAAGGTCTTTGACCAGAAGGTCACCCAGAGAATCACCATTATTGCTGTATAAATAAGGTTTGTAATGGCATCACAAATAAAGACAGTAGAAACGACTTAAGATTGGAAAGATGAAATTTAACAAATAACTCTGCACCTAATGCTAAGATTTCCCACAATCTCCTTTCATTCCTAAACATCCAGCCCCTAAGAGAACAAGCAGGGGAGTGACTTCTGGATGAACTGAAAAATTGTGATGAAAGAAACACATATATAGGTCATGTGGTGGTCTTGATCTGCAGGGTTTCTGTGTTAAAGGTTTGACTGCAAACCTGCAGTGCTTTTGGGAGGTGGGACCATATTTAAAAGGTGGGATCTAGTACTAGGAGGACAGAAACTTGGTTGACTCTTGAGGGCGGTCCCAAGGAGTACAAGAACTAAACAATTGCTGAAGGTGGAGACTCTGGCCAGTCTAACTGAAGAAAAACAAGTCTCTAACTATGGAGCTGTTTGTAAGTTTTGCATAAAGCTGAGGGCTATAGTCTTCAGAAGTTATCACCTGTGTGTGTGGCTTTCTCCTGCTATAGCCTTGTGGACAGAAGTTTCTGTCCTGCCCAGTCCTGCAGTCTCAAATAACACAGGGGCTTATATTAATTATAAACTGTTTGACCTATTGTTTTGGTTTATTACTAACTAGGTTTGACAACTTAAATTAATTTAATTCTTATCTATGCTTAGCCATGTGGCCTGGTACTTTGGTTTTGCCTTTTCCCAGTAAGGCATTCTCATCTTGCTTCCTCTGCATCTGGCTTGCAACTGACTTTCTGCCTTTTCTCTTCCCAGAATTCTCCAAGTCTAATTGCCTTGCCCATACTTTCTGCCTGGCTACTGGCCATTCAGCATTTTATTAAACCAATATAAGACACAAATCTTTACAGGGTACAAGTGTACTATCCCACAGCACAGCTGTATTAGATTTACCTCTGATTCTTGTAAGTAACCCCTCACCCACCTTCCTGCTCTTAACTCCAGTAAAAAAATACAGCGATTTACCAAGTTGGACACTAAGGAAGTCAGGACTTTGGTGTGTTTTTAGTTCCTTCTCTGGGATGATTATTTGTGTGAGTGTTGTCTCCCCAGGAAAAGTTGTACAACACATGATCAGATGGCCCACGGCCTTAAAGCTTGGTAATGTTTTAGGATCATAGAAAAATTGAATGTGAGATGTAAAATCATAATACTTTGCTCTCTATGGTCATAAAATATAGTTGTTTAGACCATTCTATGTATCTGTGACCATATCTAGTGGATGGGGGTACTGGCATTACTGAAAAAGAATTTCCTTGAAGTCCTACAAAAAGCAGAGGAGCAGAACAGAATTTCAACCTCTGTGTTACAATTCTGATCTAATATTCTTCCCACTTTTTTCTTTGGAAGCTTGAATTTTTCATCCAATCCTAATTTAAGAGACAAACTTACTATTACTTAATGGATGTCGTGTCCATCCTCAGACATTTACTATCCAGTTCTATGAAAAATATTTGCATAATACATAAATACAACTTCCTACCTTACAGAGTTCGGTGTCTGTTAAAAGGTAAATGGTAAACATGAAAGTATCAAGCTGGGATAATCTCTCTTTCATTGTTCTGCCAATTGATGGAAAGGTGACAAGTCTATGTGTTTCTGAATGTGGCTGTGCAGAAAATCAAATACACTAGATGAATCTTTTCTGACTTATCTGTGGCTTGTTTGTGGTTGGGGTGAATTAAGAGCCCAAACAAGGACACAATAAGGTGTTAAATGGTGTGACTTGTCCACAAGGCAGTTTCGCTGACAGAGGAACCCTATAAACTGTAATTTCAAAACTTTGATAACTGTGAATTTCACTCTCAACCATTCATTCACAAATGCTTATCACTATGGTTTGCGTTTCTGTATCTTTTGTAGTTTATTGGTTCATTTCATTCAAACATTTTACTGAACTTAACACTTTTAATTTCCTTATAGTAGTCCAGTTAGCTCCATTTCATCCACACCTGCTCAAGGTAATCATTACAAAGTCTGACCAGTCACCCTTAGAATCAGACACCATTGCTTATAACAAAGCAATGCAATACTAAATCTGACTTTTTTTCCTCTAAAGAAACCAAATAGTGTGTACGCTGTGTTGGTGTGTGTGTGTGTGTGTGTTTTTTTTTTCATTAGACACAAAGGAAAAGATGTGTCATAAAGTAAGTAATTTCATACAATATTTAATCAGCCAGGACCAAGACAGAAAAAAAGAGCTACCCATTAATATTTAAAAGTTTCAGAGATTGATCTTTTTTTAACAAAAAAAAAAGATAACAAAGTTGACTTGCTGAGAAATGAATTAAAGATATTGAGCAAATCAAAGATCAGAAATCACAAAGAAACAGAACCATCTCTAAACTGGAGACTTAGAGGGAACAACATTATCAGGGTCAGAGGGCTGGTGTTATCTGGTAGATGGAACCATAATGGATGTGTGTGGGGACATCAAAGTCAAGCGATGGCTGTCACAGAAGATCCCTTTTATACAAATGGAGAAGGAAAGGGCAAGAAATACCCTAGCCTCTCCCTCCCTTGTCCCTCTTCAAACTTCTGCCACTGCTTCCCAAAAATCTTACAAGACATTGACAGAATATCTTAATAGACTTCAGCAGAAGAGGGAACAGAAGGAAATCACTGTCAGCACAAATAAATAAAGACATGAATCAAATGTTAAATGGAGTATTATTATAAAATTTTTGGATTCATCTAACATCTTCTGATGAATAAAGTTCTGTTTCAAGCCGTAAATCAATTTTTAAATTTATAATCTAGCTATTGTACTCGATAAAAAGCATAATTCAGAACTACAGCATAAATCCTAAAGATGATGGGGCAAGGTAGTGTACCTCAATTGATTTCTATAAACAAAAAAATTCCTATTTTGGGACTAGAATATAAATAAACATGTAGCTCTGAAGTAAATGCATTTCTTCAGGACATCATTCATTTGTTCATCCAGTAAACATTTATGTCTCTATGGTAAACAAGGTTTTAAAAGGACCTTTGCATGACAAATGGGACAGTATCGCAGGAGCAAAGATATGAGAAGAAACCCAGGATAGCAGTAGAGCTAGAACAAAGCTGAGATATAACTGGGGTGAAATTATAGCCCACTGTGTGAGGTGGAGTCTCAGTTGATGCATAGCTCAGGACAAAATGGGCTGTAATCATGTCTACAGGGAATCGTTCTTAATGTTGATTGATGTTGGAAGACCTCTCCCACTGTGGACAGGACCATCCTAGGCAGGTGGGCCCTTGGTTGTTTAAGAAAGCAAGCTGAATGTGAGCCGGTAACAAGTCAATAAGTAGCCTTCTTCCATTGTTCCTATCATTGTTCCTGCTTGAATCGTGCCTGGACTTCCCTCAGTGATAGATGTGACCAGGAAGTGGGACCTGAAATAAACCCTATTCCCTCTTAGTGGCTTTTGTTCAGAATGTTCTATCACAGCAACAGAAAATCAAAACAGACAACTGCTATAATACCATTTGATTCTTTGTGTCGCACGCTTAATAGAGCTGTTAACTGAGGGATCCTTTAGCTCCACTTCTTTTTCTTTGTCAACCACCTCCCACCAAGTGCCAGAAGGTAAGATCCTATCACTGAACACACCAATACTTTTGTTGCAAAACACAGAAGAATCAAACCAGAGCAGAACTTGACGGTTCTTCCCTGCTGAGCAGCATTCACACTACCAGAGGTGCTATGTAGGATGCTGGTGCAGAAAGATCATGCATCTTACCAGACAAAATCCCAGAAGAAAAGAGAGAAGGTGGACATGAAATTCCAGCACTAGCTGAGGAGCTACTGGCATTTGAAAGCTGCTTGGGGAAATGTCTTTAATAATATGACCCCTGGACGGTTGACTGCACACAAGGGACCTCACTCTCAAATCTAGATGGGCGAGACAAAGTATTTGATAGGAAAAGAGTGGT
>NW_026067903.1:9293978-9296645 GCF_014885135.2 Alexandromys fortis | reverse complement strand
GGCGGTGGTGGGGAAGAGACAGAAATCTTTAATAAATAAATTAATTAATTAAAAAAAAACAAAAAAACATATTGTATGAAGTTTTCAAAGAATTAATGAAAATATTGCTAAAAGAACATACCATGACTGAGGCAACTTATAGAAGGAAAGGTTTATTTGGGCTTATAGTTCCATGGGAAAAGAGTCTATCCTAGCTAGGAGACAAGCATGACAACAAGAACTGGAAGCTCCTATTCAAACCTAAGAATGAAGAAGACCGAGAGTGAGCTAGAAGTAGTGCAATGCTTTTAATCTCAGATTCTTCCCTCAGTGAAGAATGCACCAAAGCTTATTTTCTTCCACTAAAGCTACACTACCTAAACTGCTGCTCCAGCACGGCAACTGTCGTTCTTCTGAGCGAGGGACGTCGGGATTAACACGCAACACAACTTCAGGTTCTGCAGACAAGCCTTTTATTTCCCTTTCTCACAAGTATATATAGCCCTCAGCAGGGAGGCCAAACCAGCAATAGCGGGAAGCTCGTAACTCAATGGCTTAGGGGTAAATATCCTTAGAAACATTGCTGAAAACAACATATTTTTCCTGTTTTTGTTCCTGTTTTCAACCAACCTCAAGAGTTTAAAACAGATCAAGTGGGGGTGCGAAGGCCTGTCCTCTAGGGACCCAACACTAAACCTCTCCCAAAGTACCACCAACTGGGGACCAAGTTCAAATGTCTCAGACAATGGGAGACATTTCTTCTTCAAACCACTACAGACCGCTATAAAGAAAACTGTGAGACAATGGAGAAATGACTTATAGGAAGACATAGAAGATGCAAATACCTCCAATGCCTATGCAGAGGAAGAATTAATATTATACACATAACCATACTACTAAAAGTGATACACAGATAAACAACATCCCTGTCAAAATTCTAATATCACTCTTCACAGAAGAAGAAAACACATTTCTAAAATTCTTTAAAAAGCACACAAAAACCCAAATAGCTAAAATAATTCTAAACAGAAATGGAGGCATCACATTAACTTTACCCCAATTTCACAATGTAGAACAGAACCATCACGATACTGGTGTGAATACAAGCATGCAGATCGATGGAATAGAATAGAAGAGTTAACAATAAACCCACACTGTTAGAACTACCTGAATTTTGACAAAGATGCCAACATCACACATTGGAGAAAATAAAACTTTTCAACAAGGGGTTCTCATAAAAGATGACCCTAGATAATGTTCCCAACATTGCATAGCTCAAAAAAAAAGCACCTCAAAGTTCACCAAAAACATTAAGAGAACTCTGAGGCTGGAGACAGCCCAGCCATTAAAAGCAAGGCTCCATTAAAGGCAAAGCTCACAACTAAAATATAAAAAACTCTAAAACTATCAGAGGAAAAATACTTTAAGATATATGTATAGGCAAGGAATTTCTGAAAAGCAGAGCCCAATAGCACAGGAAATATCCCCAAGAATCAAGAACAAAAACATTAATTAAAAAATCTTCAGGGAACACAGAAATTCTTAATGACACTGACAAAAAAATGGAAAAAACATTACTTGTTTAAGCATCTTCCAAATAGGTTTCCTTGCAGGTAGATATGTTTCAGAATACATGACTTGAGTTGAATATCTGGTTCTCTAAATCGGCATTTAAGAAGTTGTATTCTTTATGGAAAGTATAAAAGGAGACATATGGAAACAGGGGCCTAAAATATGATTAGATTAAATAAGTTGCTCAAAATATCAGTTAAATAAAAACAGAAAAAGTATTTACACTAGCATTTTCAGGTATATAAATCAAAGAAATTTAATATATATTGAACAAGTCATCATTGAAATTAATCTGTTTATCTATCAGTGTTATGAATCAGGCATTTGGATTAGCAAATATCAAAAAGTTTCAATCCTTTGTGTTAACATTTAATTGTTTGATCTTTGTTCCAGATTCAAAGGTAGTTAAAATATTTTAAGACAAATTGTTACACACACACAAAAAAAAAAAAAACTAGAAAATCTCACAAAAGTGAGACGGTTAGATCAAGACATTAAAGGGAATGACTTAACTTATATTGCTACATTTTCAAAGAAAGCATCAGCACCTCCTAAATGCCAGCGTTGCTAATTATGACAGTGTCGATCTGGGTGACAACATGCAGAAACTCCTAGAAGGAAATCAACTGCAAATAACCAGGAAAGTCAGCTGCACTGAAGACACGAGGGTTCTGGCATCAGGAGTTTTGAATACTAATCTGTCATGATGGCAATTAAATCAATCAACTGATTTTAGCCCATACTGACACTGACTATGTCTACTGAAGGGGCATTTATGAAATGTGAGTTACTTCACGAGTCTACTTAGGCAATATTTTTTTTTCTGTTTTTGTTTGGGTTGTTTTTTTTTTTTTTTCAGTTTCCTTGCGGGATGGAGTGGGGTGTTGGAGGATGTGGAACCCCAGACCCTGAATTTCCGGTAAACAACTTGTTATGCTTGCAGCTGCACTGAAAGGGGAAAAAAAAACTGTTTTCCTGTGTTTGCAGCTGCTCTGAACAGGAGACCCTCAGGAGTTCCTGATGGCAGGGGAGTGGTTTCTGGTTTCTGGTGGGTTTGGCTGCAGCGTGGCTATCAGTCTCGAAAAACCAAAAAAAAAAAAAAAAAAAAAAAAAAAA
>NW_026067903.1:9206652-9292687 GCF_014885135.2 Alexandromys fortis | reverse complement strand
GACTTGAATGGGGGAGGGGGAGGGAAAGGGGAGGCGGTGGTGGGGAAGAGACAGAAATCTTTAATAAATAAATAAATAAATAAATAAATAAATAAATAAATAAATAAATAAAGATAGGGCTGTGGGCACGTCTCTAGGAAATTTTCTTAATTAATGATAGACATGGCAGGACCCAGCCCTAATTGGGTGGGGCCACCCTTAGGCTGGTGGTTCTGGGTTCTACAAGAAAGCAGGCTGAGCAACCCATGGGGAGCAAACTAATAAGTAATGCCCCTCCATGGCTTCTGCATCAGTTCTTCCCTTCCTTCCCCCTTCCTTAAACCTTGCTTGGATTCCAGCGTTCAGTGCTTGTGATGATGGAACTGTGGAAAACAAGGTACTTTTGGTCATGGGGCTTCATCCCACCAATAGTAATCGCAACTAAGACACTCAATAAACACTTTTATTTTTTATAATAAGACTCAATACCATGGAATAACAATTTGGCATGTAACAAAGGTAATTCCATTTTCTTAGTCAGTTAAAAGCATGTTTTTCAGATTTGTTTTGAAAAGATCCTTGTAGGAAGTAGACTCAGCATAGATGTCCATCAACAGATTAATCAACAATAAAACATGCTGCAAATGATAAAATGGAATTCTGCTGAGCGGCAAAGAAAGGTTGAATTTTGATATTTTCAGGAAAATGGATAGGACTGGAAATTATTCTATTAAATTATATAATCTAGACTCAGAAAGACAAACACCATATGTTTCCTCTTTATGTCATTTGATAATGGTAATAGCTTCTAATTTTTTTACTTGTACATTTATGTGGGAGTGAGTGTATTCAGAGGATAGTCAAGTAGACAGAGGCTCATCAGAGGGAAAACAGAAACTTCAAGGGGAAGAAAGTTGAAAGCATGAGATACACAAGTAGATGGGAACAAAAAGGTTAAGCAAGGATCAGGAGTCAAGGACATGAGGAAGGGGTTGAGGGAAAACTAGACTAAAACTATGTATGTCAAAGGAGCTAATTAGTATATATGCATGATCTATTATATAACATAAATTATATACAAATATATAGACTATATCTAAAAATTATATATAAATATTATAAATCATACATAATATTAAATTTAAAATTTCAAGTCTCTCTAACATGTAAGTTCAGATGAGCAGTGTTTGAAGTTTCCATAGTTTCTATTACTACTTAATTCCCAAATTCCCAGCAGTGCATCAGATTTTATAGAGCAAACTGTAAACTATAAATATTTATACAGCAATGCAAGAGAGACTTCAGGAACTGGAAAGATGAGTTTGGTTCCCACAGCCTGCATGAAAGTTCACAACCATCCCATGCCCTCTTTAGACTTCTAGAGGTACCAGGCACACAATTGCTACAGATATGTACATGCATGCAAAAATTCACAAATAGGAAGTTGAAATAAATAACATTCTTAAAAGATTTTTATAAGGATTTAAATTGCAAAAAAAAAAAAGCCATACACAAGGACCATTAATTGAAGAACATTTTAACAAATAAGTCCTAGAGTTTATGGCCATGTATTTAAACAGACTTTTCATTTGTCTGATTAAAGGCTAATTAATATTTATACTGAGCTCTGAAGAAGCAGTGATTAGTAAGCAGCTGAAAAAGATAATGAGACTCATTGGGCATTTTATACAAGTGACTCTTAGAGACTTCTGGGAGGAGAATGAGGTGGCTCTTCCAGCAGCCTAGAAGTCACTGCATAGGGACAATGCTTAACACTGAAACACTGTAGTCACAAAACACTAAGGTACCTGCAGAACAAGCACAGGGTGAAAAGCAGATTACAAGGTGAGATTCAGGCCACAGTGTTTAAGAACGTGCTGACACGTGGCATTTTAGCTCTGGGACAGTTGCATAATGAAATATGTTAACATAAAATAGGCTACTGGCATATTAAAGATATGAGGTATAAAACAAAATTAATTATGGATTATTAAAGTAGAGAATTATAAAATTGAGGTACTTTCCCACACCAAAGAAACTAGAACATAGGGAAAGACCACATAAGCACTGGCTCGACTTCTACATTAATGTAGGCCTCTGTTTGTTTATTTGAGACGAAAGAGCTGTGGGACCTGGTGGGACAGAAACCTTAGTCAATAGCTTCGTTATCATTTACTTAACAGCTCATATACACTTACAAGTGAGTACATACCATATTTGTCTTTTGAGGTCTGGGTTACTTCACTCAGATTGTTTTTTTTTCTAGTTCCATCCATTTACCTGCAAAGTTTATGATGTCATTTTTTTAAATAACTGAGTAATATTCCATTATGTAAATGTGCCACATTTTCATTTTCTATTCTTCTTTTGAGGGACATATAAGTTGTTTCCAGTTTCTGGCTATGATGAGCAAGGCTGAAATTAATAGGTTAAGCAAGTATTCTTGGAGTAGTATGGGGCATTCTTTTAGTATAGTTCCAAGAGTGATATAGCTGGATCTTGAGATAGATTAATTCCCAATTTCCCTGAGGAATCATCATATTGATTTCCTAAATGACTGTACAAGTCTGCCTTCTCACCACCAACAGAGGAGTGTTGTCCTCGCTTCATGACCTCTCCAGCATGACCTGTCATTTGCAATATTGATCTTAACAATTCTGAGAAGTGTAAGATGGAATCTCAAAATAGTTTTGATTTGCATTTCCCTGATAGCTAAGATGTTGAACATTTCTTTAAGTGTTTCTTAGTCATTTGAGATTCTTCTGTTGAGATTTCTCTGTTTGGATCTGCACCCTGTTTTAATTGGATAATTTGGTTTTTGATATCTAGTTTCTTGAGATCTTTATATATTTCACATATTGATCTATTAGATGTAGAGTTGGCCAAAATCTTTTCCCATTCTGTAGGCTATCATTTTGTGAGATTGATAGTGCCTGGGCAATGGTTCTTCTGTTTCTGTTTTGTATAATAAGTTGAAAAGTTTTGGCATTAATTCTTCTTTGGAAATTGGGTAGAATTCTGCACTAAAACCATCTGACACAGGGCTTATTTTGGTTGAGGGGCTTTTAATGATTGTTTCTATTTCCCTATTTAAATTATTTATCTGACCTTGATTTAACTTTTGCAGGTGATATCTATTGAAAATATTATACATCTCTTTAACATTTTCCAGTTTAGTACAGAACATGTTTTTAAAGTATAACTTTTACGATCTTCTGGGTTTTTTGGTGTCAGTTGCTATGCCCCTCTTTTTGTTTCTAGTTTTGTCAAGTCAGATATTCTCTCTCCCTCTTTTAGTTTGAATAATGGTTCGTCTCATCTTGTTGATCAAAGAGCCAATTTTTCATTTCATTAATTCTTTGTATTGGTCTCTTAGTTTGCTATTATTGATTTCAGCCCTCAATCTGATTATCTTGCCATATTCTCCTCTTGAGTGTGCTTACTTATGTTTGCTCTAGAGCTTTCAGATGTGCTATTAAGTTGCTAGTATGAGATCTCTCCAATTTTTTGTTGTTGTTGTGGGGTGTTTTGAGACAGGGTTTCTCTGTGTAACAGCTCTAGCTGTTCTGGAACTAGCTGTCGTGGCAACTGCAGGTACACTAGCAGTAGAGAGTTCTCCCTGTTCTATGGAGACTACTTTGCCAAGGGAGTGTTTCCTGTGTACATGGGGGTCGGCAAGTTCTCTGCTGTTGAAGAATCAAGCATGACCACTCCACACAATCTTCCTTCTTCAGCTCATCCAACAATATCATTAGCATATAATTACCTTTAGGTTGAGTGGTTTCTGTTTCCTCTAGAGAACCCTTGTCTGATAGAAAACACAAGGATGTCAAGAGAGTGTTTTCAAGGGTAGTGGTTTCATTTTTGAGCCACCCTTGCGTAACCATGGCTAATTGCGGACTTAGCTTCAATAAATACACGTTTAAAGTATTCAACTAAAAATAATTTACCAGGGTGTCTAGACAAATGTCAAGATATTTAAAACAAAATGGGAAATTTCCCTAAAATCTATGTGCAACTCTGGGAGTTCACCTCTTATTATAGAAAGGCTACTAATTCTCACATGATAAAATTTTAAAGCTGAAAGTGCCTTAGAGATTAGATAGTCTCAGCTCTCCCTGTCACCTCTGCCCTGGCATGGCAGCAAAGGTAATTGAAAATTCAGAGAGCTTAAATGACAGCCCACTTGCCAGTCTAGGTTTTTCAAATCTGACTAATACATTTTGATAGCAGAAAATGGTTTCTGCTATGTATGACCTAATGTCTACATAACTTTTTTTGGGTTATTGTGTTTCCCATACTTTAGTGCATTCTGGTAGAACACTAAAGCAAAATATACTATATCAAATGATAAGAATTAAAAGTGAAAATGTGTCATTATATGTGCTTTGGAATTTAAGGTGCTTTTTATATATTATCTCACACACTCAATTGAGAGTTATAAGTGCTCTGTCATGCCAGGTTTACTTCAACTGACAGCTAATCTCTGTTCAATGTGCCCAACTGACTCTCACACCAAAATATTTGTGGAGTCTCATTATATCAATAAAGCATTGATTGTACACATCTGTGTGTGTGTGCATGTGCGTGTGTGTGTGTGTGTGTGTGTGCATGTGCGTGTGTGTTAATTCCAAAGCAAAATGGTTATCCCAGGGGCAGCGACTCAGGAAAGAATTCAGGAAATTTGCTATCATCTAAGCCCATTGAATCAGTGTAGTTAGTGTCTACGAGATACCTATGGGCTCAGACATTATGTGCTATCAGGTCTCTGTTCTCCAGGAAACAGGAAAGCTTGTCATCAAAATGAAATAAAGGTGCCCACTGCAGGTTCCCACAGGCGCGCTGCTTCCAAGAGGGTGTTTGATGGCTCTCAGCTTTGCTTTCTGCTCATCTTTCTCCCCTAGAGGCCAGATGTCTGTGATGTTTCATAAGGCAGCTGCTGATTTATGAAAGATGCAGGCTCCTAGTGACTACATAGAAACAGCACCACTTTTAAAGATAGATTTAAAATTTTTTGTTCCATTATCTTTAAGAATCTACTTTCTTAGTCAGGTGGTGGTGGTACATGCCTTTAATCCCAGCACTCAGGAAGCAGGCAGAGGTAGGTGGATCTCTAGGAGTTGGAGGCCAGCCTGGTCTACAAGAGCTAGTTCCAGGACAGGCTCCAAAGCTACAGAGAAACCCTGTCTCAAAAAAAAAAAAAAAAAAAAAAANAAAGAAAGAAAGAAAGAACCAGAAAAGAATGTATTTTCTGCAGCTATCCTCTAAATCTCTATGGTTACCTCATAAGTGAGTTTGATAAACCTATGAATTGCTGTGAGAAATCTGAGAATCTTAGAAAGGCACAGATTCTACTGTTATCCTTCAGAATCCTGCTTTCGTCCTTTCCTTCGCTATGACCTTCTCAGGTCACTGTCAGTGACGCTGGTGTCACTGACCCTTGCTCAGAATTAAGCCTCCTTCTCCGGCTCTGTTGGCACTCTAAATTAGTCATTACGGATGATTTTTACATATGTTAGGTACAAGGTCATCTAATAAGCAACCCATACTAGAGTAAGAATGGCTAATAATCACCACACGCTTCTACTTTAAGTCGGTAATTATCCAAGCAAGTTTCTAAATTATGAAATTAACTTTCCAATGGAAGAGGCAAATGCACAATTCTTTCCTAATCCAACAAGAAGAGGAAAAGAGCATCACAATCAGTATCACTCCTCCTTTTCAGAAGTCATTTTTATTGACAATATTCCAAGAGCAATTATATAAACTGCCAGCCTAATTAATAGTACTACGAGGTTTTTGGCCAGCCACTTCAACACAGAGTTTAAACCTTGTAAAAGTGATTAGTGTTTGATAATGACTTCCAAATCACTTAGGAAATAGCACCATGTTAAGCCACTTCCTTAAACAGAAAATCAAAGCGAGCCCCACTCCCCTTCCTCCAGTTCCGGAGGCCAAGACAGCTGTGACCGGGAAAAACCCACCCTTGATTCTGACGCTGCAACAGGCTAGGGAAGAAACACCTGAAACATTTACTACGTGGCCAATTTATTTTTTCTCTCAAAAGAAGACATTCTTTCTATTTTAGGTATTAATTTGTTTGTGGATCCCTATGAACCACTCTTTGGAAAAGCCACAATTCACATGCCTACAGGTTTGCTAACTAATTGCTATGGAAGAGTGAAAAATATACTTAAGATTTGCATTCTGTTAGGAATGTTCATATGTAAATGCTCTGTTATTAACAAAAAATACATTTATTGTACCCTAAGAAAAAAATCAATCTGATCAAAAAGACAAAGTATAATTAGTGCCAGGGCTAACCAGCTGAGTCCTCTTTGAGGTGATGGCCAAAAGCGGATTTAGAGACAATTACAACGTCTGTTTTTTCACATTTAATTGATGGACTTTTTTATAGCAACACCCATTACTTCTGCCTTTATTAAAAAAAAGAAAGAAAAAAGTAAAAAAAAGAAAAGAAAGAAAATCATGAAATGAAACTCTAAAAGCACCTAAAGCATCTATCGTGCAAGAAAATGCTATGTTAAAACGCAGAGAGCCTAAGAGCACACAGGAGACTTGGGGTCATACCATCCCCAATGGTAACTTTACCAATGCAAATAGCAAAGAAAATTATGTTAATTAATGTGCCGAACAAAGGTAGGAAGACACTGTGCCTTTGTGATGGATGTTCTCTGTAAGAAGAACTGCTTCATTAGCCGTACAATATCAGCTCCACCTCATTATGAAGGTCAAATAAAGGAATATATTAATATTCCTGAGGACCAGAAAACTCCAAGTGTTTAAAGTCCTGCTTAAAGTTATTTGTTAAAGATAAAAAGTTAACTAAATAAGCAGAGAAATATGACACATGATATATATTTTGCTTTGATGTTACTTGTTTGGAAAAAAATGTGTCCACTTGGCAATAATTATATGAACTCTTGAATAAGTCATAATCAAAATGGAAAATATATATTCTATTTAAGACTTAAAATGAATTCTGTAATTTCTTAAGAAGGACTTTAGAATATAAGATGGAATATAACCATGACTGTCTATTCAAAAATGAGTGGCATGCCATTTTGAAGATGCTACTGGAAGTGTTGAGATTCACACCTGATGGTAAAGGATCATGATGATATTATTTCTGCAATATTGGACATGAAATTGTTTTTCCTGCTGATGTGAACTCTCCCTCAAACAACTCGAACATGAATAAGAACAGTTTCACAGGACTCTCACTCTATAGCCCAACCTCCCAGTGCTACAACTCTTTAATACAGTTCTTCATGTTGTAGTGACCCCGACCATAAAATTATTTTCATTGCCATTCCATAACTGTAATTTTTCTACTGTTGTGAATTGTAATGTAAATATCTGTGTTTTTCAGTGGTCTTCGCTGACGCCTGTGAAATGGTCAGTTTACCTTCGAAGGGGTCATGGCCCACAGGTTGAGAACCATGCTACAGGGATTGCTTGAGGATAAGGAAGGCCTGGTCTTGGATTATAAGGGCTATAGTTTGTAAAAAAAAAAAAAAAAAAAAAAAAAACTGGGGGACTGTCTCCGTGCTGGGTGGGTGCACAAGCATGAGGACCTGAACCCAGGTCCCCAGCATACACTTTGAATAAAGCTTTGCATTGTACATCTACAAGCCCAGTGATGGAAGTGGAGACTAGGATCCCTGGGCTCACTGGGCATCTAGTCTAGCTGATCTCTGAATTCCAGGTTTAGAACAGATAATTTATATCAAGAGAAAGACACTCAGACAGAGAGAGAGAGAGAGAGAGAGAGAGAGAGAGAGAGAGAGAGAGAGAGGGGGAGGAAGAGAAAGAGAGGAGGAAGAGGAGCAAGAGGAGGAGGAGGAGGAGGTGGGAGGGAGGGAAGGTGGGAGAGAGAGGATTCTAATTATTTGGATTTTTCAAAGGTCTAGAGACCTTGAATTAAGCTGCTAACACTCATGACAGTCTACCACCCTGCCCTAACTTTGGACCTTGTAGTCGAGCAGGCTGAGTGGACACCTCTGCTCTTTTCAAGGTGTTCTGGTATAAAAGCAACCATCCTGTAGTTGGATGGCCTTTGTGTGTGTGTGTGTGTGTGTGTGTGTGTGTGTGTGTGTGTGTGTGTGTGTGTATGTGTGAAAGTTTAATCTTAGAATTGCTTTTAATGAAAGTTGCCATTGTAGCATGCAGTGCACAGCTCTTTGATCTTACACCCTGTTTCCCCTGTGCCAGTTCTAATGCTAGTATATCCCCATTTGTCACTACTAATGAAGCAACCCAGATACATAATTAGTAACCAAAATCTACACTTCATTCAGAATTCATTATGTTGTTTCTAATGTCCATTTCCTGTTATAGTACCCATTCTGGGTAAGATTACATTTAAACATCACATCTCTTTAGGCTTCCCTGGACCATGACAGTTTCTCAATCATTCTTCGTTTTTCATGACCTTGGCAGTTTTAGGAAGCAGCGATCCTAAAATCTCAAGTGCTTTTCAGAATGTCCTTCAATTTGGGTAAGGCTGACTTCTAACACATGGTAACAGTGAGGTTATGTATTTGCAAGAAAAATTCTCGGAGATAAGTACCCTCATCAACGTGAGGTGAGCTGCCACAATGAGAGCAAACTCCATGTGGAGGTTTTTTAACACTCATCATTCTTGTATGAAGTATACTGGTACTTTCAGGGGCAAACATGTCTCACTGTCAGGAAAAGCTTTAGGTTATTAAACATCATTAATACCATCTAGTGTGGGTCTTAGCATTTGAACATCACCTATCTAAAACATATATCTGTTTAAACCTAATACGACTTTAAGTTTGATTGTTACAGATAACTAACTACTAACCTATATTTTTAATTATTCTAAACAGTTTTAATAATAACTTTCAAAGTCTAGAACTTTATATAACATTTTAAAATGGGCTGCATAGGTACAACAAGAGTAAACACATATACAATATAACGAAAATAACCTTAAATTTCTATCAATATACAAAAATGTCTTAAATAAGAGTAGAAACATATTTAGATTATGTTCTAACAAAAATAGCTTTAAATTTGTATCATTACACAGAAATACCTTTAATAAGAGTAAGAATGCACAGAGTATCTTCTAACAAAAATAACCTTAAATTTGTATCAATATACAAAACTCCATACCATCAAAAAGTATTTGAGATTAATGGTTGCTTTTTACTTTAAAGTAGATTCATTAATCTACCTTTTCAGTCTATCCTTTTCATAATCTTCATCTCTTTTTTTTTCTTCTTCAGAAAAAGATCCTTAAATCCAACCTCCCTTGCTTAGTTTCCTCCCTTACCACGACAGAAACAATTTGCAACTAACCCCCCTAAATAATGACAAACATTCATAAGCTACTGAATGACCAAACACCACCCACACCACCTCTTGGGATTGTCGGCATTGTGTTCTCTAGAGTGACTCCTGTTATCTGGGGCCATGACATCCCTAATTGACCCTGAGAAAATTGAGATTATGTTCAAATCCTAAGAAAACTAGCTATAACATTTGTTGTTTAGTCTCTGTGGCGATGGAAAAGTGCAAGGATTATCTGAGGTCCTGGCTAGAATAATTTGTGAGGCTGGACCATCTCAGCCATCAGCCTTGAAGTCGTTCTTAACACAGAACTCTGAGGAAGCTGAAACAGGCACTCTGAAAGCCTGGGTCACCTGGGACACCCACTTTCATTGTTGTCTCATACCCTTGCTCCAAAACCACACAAACTTTCAAAGGTAACATACGTATCTGCATTAGCACAAGTATGGACTATTAATTGTACACAAGCCAGCCAAAGATGATTATTTTTATGTTTGAGCAGGTAAAATACGTCTGTCAACTTTATTCGATTATTTGGACTGTATAACCAAAACTCTATCCCATAGGAAAGAATGGCATGTCATGAGGACTCTGAAACCAACAAGATTTACCATGCCTCATCCAGTCTCAGCGCTGTTCCCATGTCAAGGGATCGGCTATGTATCACCTGTCTCGTAGTTTTTCTAGGTTTATTTCCTAATGTTTGTAGCCAAGATTTTCAGGAGGTCTCTTCCACTCATATCGGGTGTCTATTCGTTTTGAAGAAATCCACAGCCTTTTCATTCCACAGGGGAAACAAACCTTTTCCCCAATACATTTTCTGAATTCCACTTTAAAGTTAGACATCCCCAAGGTATCGAGGCTGGTTTAATTCAGCAATTCCTTTTACGGTCCCCCGTCTCTTAGGGGCTGCCATTTGCCCATCAGCAATCAAAAAATTCAAAGCCAACAGAGCACCATACAGGATAAGGATTCCCTGTGTGTTTTCCATCTTTACGTGGCTTGTTCTTTTCATATTACTTTACTCTCTATTAAAGACTTTACTTAATTATTTTTAAACTATTTATTTTTTCCTATGATTGCCTATACCCATTTTTTTCTTTCTTAAGCACCTATGCACACTGAAACCTATTTAAAGGTTTTTTTTCCTTTCAATCTAGATCTGTTTTTACTGTGTATCTGTGGCATTCTCTGACCATGTGAGCCAAACTTTAAACTGCTAAGTGACAGCTAAGCCCTTCACTATGATTCTTACACTATTGGCTCTGTCCCATCCTCAAGTCTCCAAGAGCCAAGCCTTAAGACTGTGGGCCTGTCCAAGAGCTGCATTTAACTGGGAACTTCATTTAAGCAGGAGCTGCATTTAAACCACGCCAGCTCTAAGAAGTTGGTGCCCACACAATGCAGGCACTTTTACTTAACTTCTACTTAACCTGCTGGCTGTTCAAGTGTTGTATGCTATTAGCATCGGGATACTAGAAAGCAGGCATGTCTGGTTTTTGTTTTTTCCCAGCTTTCTCAGGCCCTGTGTAGAAATCCAGATTCCATGTTGGGCACCACAGCAGGCTTGCAACTCAGTCTGGAAGTAATTATTTCCCACTGCTGTGTTTACTTCCTTCTGTGTATTCCACACAATACTCCGAAGTTCGGGTAAACTAATTAGAGATACATACAATTTCAGACCATGTATGGCCTCAGACACTGTTGCCTCTCAGTAGAATTTCTTTCTTTTTTTTCCACCAAAACCACAGATTTATTAGGTCCACCTGTTCTGGAGCTGCTGGCCACCCCACTGCTCTGGCCAAGGTCCTATAGAGATGGTTCATGCTTCAGGGTGACAACTCTGTCTTGCCAGCACTCACTGCAGGGCCACTGAACCGTCAGGTCTCTGGGATGCAGTCTGAAGCAATAGGAAAGGTCATTTGGCTAACTCCTCAGCCACTGCTTTTCGTATCTTGTCCTTGAGGTAGGCGCCTTTCTGCCATTCAGACTTGAGATCCAGCCATTCATAATATGGTACATCTACTACTAGGAAGCCTGCAGCCAGTATATGTCGACGAGCTAGGACAAAACGGCCCAACAAATCCTTGCTTCGGCTGTTGAAGTTAGGGAACTCCCAGCGCAGGAAAGCGATCCTTTTAGCTCCTGGGGGCAGTGGCCGGTTTCCTACTGGCTGGGCAAGGTGAGGAGCAACAAAATCTCTTAGGGGCAGAAAGTGGCCATCGGCATCCAGGATCACCTCTGCATCCAGTACCCAGCCATACTGGGTGATCACGTCCAGGCTGCCCTGGTCAGTGCCCCCCAGCAGTGCCTTCAGTGTCTCCTGCAGCTCCTTCTGTAGCGGTGTCATCTTCTTGGTAGAGGACAAGGGACTGAGGGCTACAGCTGAGGCTGGCAGGAAAGCTCAGTAGGATTTCTTTCACAGCCCTCGGACAACACTGACTGAGTACCTAAGGGAAGGCTCAGAACCTCCAGAACTTTGTCTGTGCGAAGTCCACTTATGGACTATCCACTTGACTCCCTGGCTCAGAGACCCCATCATCCTGAACTTGGGCTCCCTTCCTTGGCTCATTCTGTGAGTTCACTACCAAGGTCCACAGCAGGAAAGCTGATCTGTTCTGTTCATCTCAGGGATGCCTTTGTTACCTGAAACCCACTGCTTTATAAATGATGCCCCCTCCTTCCCTGTTTTCAGATAGAAGTTATATTTAGTCCCTATTTTTCCATTTTGTCGGGAAGCTTATTTACTTTTTTTCATTCAACAATCCTTATCACTTTCCCATAATTTCTGCCACAGCTCTTTCCTGGAAATTCCTCACTTGCACTGCTTTGTTTTCTCTTATTGATGGAGTTGGAGTTTATAAGCTATCTACTTTTGTGAACTAGACACTGTAAGCCTTTCAACCTAAAAATGTTACTGAATTCCAGAAATTACTATTAAAACTAAGTTTAAAAGGTGGAATCAGTTCGGACGGAGGGAAAACTGATGGTCTGGAGTCTCAGCTAGTTCTCAGGCTTCATGTGTGACAGTAGGGTCATCTAGCATAGTAAAACTTATGGGACAGAGTAAAACTGTATACAATAGAAAAACTCTCTAATAAAGATCACATTAGAGTATACTGAATTTCAATTCATTTGTGTCTGGTAAATTTTAAGAAAATACTTCATAATATATCCCATCTTAGTAAATTCAAAATTTTATACCTAACTTACTTTCTATCATATTTAAGAAAAACTGTATCAAGCCTTCAACTCCATCAAAGGTACAAGAAGGATATAATATTTTAAAATAAATAAAAAGTGCATTGCAAATGATTCCCAAAAGCTCTAGAAATGACAGAGACATTTGACTGTCCAGCCACTCACCTAAAGTTCCTTAGCAATATTGGGGCACCCATCTTCAGCCTACAGCTTAGAATATCTGGCAGACTTTTCGCTGGAACAGAAAATTTGAAAGACTGTCCCACCTATATTGGCAACTTTTGTCAGTCACTTTCCTCTGTGTCCTGCAGAATGTCTTGTTTTGGCAAGTTCAACAGTTACTTTCCTGTGGGTCCTGCATATCCAGTTTATACAACATACTGTCAAGCAGTCCAGGCAAGAGCGCTTCTTGCCCCAATGTCTAGCCTTGCCACATTGAAAATAAACTCCATAAAAAGTTTCTCTGATGTCCATCATCTCTGAATTAAATTGGTGCTGCCAGAAGCAGATGTGTCTCATTGTCATGAAAAACCCTAAGTTAGCAAAACTTTTTAAAGGCCATATTCTGTGGCTCTTGAAAGGTTTGAAGACCATCTATCTTTCTATCTAAAATATATCTCTATACGATTTGGGGAATATACCTAGCATACCTACAAAGTTGGGTATTATAGATAACTAACTATTGACCTGTGTTTCTTGATTATCCTAAATAGTTCATAATAAAAACTAGAATTTTACCTTATATTTTTAAGTGGACTGCCTAGGTACCTTAAATAAGAACAGAAACATTTACACAATATATTGTAGCAAAAAAAAAAAAACCTTAAATTGGTATCAAACCCAAAAATCATTTAAACAAGAATAGAAACATATTTACAGTGTGTTGTAACAAAAATGACCTTAAATATGTAACAACACACAAGAGTCCATAAAATACATTTGAGATTAATAGTATATTTTCGCTTAAAATAGATTCAATAAAATACCCTTTTGCCTTATCATTTATATATTCCTATATTCCCCTATATATAACAAACATCCATGGCCCACAAAATAACCAAAGACCACCCAAACCCCCTTTTCTCTTGGGAACGTGGGTGCAGTCCTCTCCATACCACTTCCTGCTGGCTTTGGGCAAAGATATTGCAAGGGGTCCCTGGGAAAAATTTGGGATAATGACCAAGACCTGGGAAGACCAGTTATAACCTTCCTTGATAGATATCACCTGTCAAAATTCAGGCAGTCTCCCTGGATCAATCGAGATTCATATCAACCTGGAACAAATCCACAGCCTCTTGTTTCCCATGGAAACAAAAGCAAAACCACTTCTCCAAAGCATTTTTTTATTTCTATTTGACAAAGACATTTTTTGCCTTTTCTAAAGTTAAGGCATTCTTAAAGCGTCTAGGCTGGTCTATTTCCACAGTCCCTCTTTCAATTCCAGGTCTCTTAGCAGCCGTCCTTTGCTTCTCAGCAATCAAATTCAAAGTCAACACAATACCACAGGATCCAGACTCCCTGTGCGTTTCCCATCTTTACGTGGCCTTTTTCTTTTGCTCCTACTGGACTTTATTTTTTAAACTATTTATTTCTTTCTATCACTACTTATATCCATTTTCTTTCTTTCTTGAGCCTGCATACCTTGTAAAACACCCTGAAACCTAGTTAGAGGTTTTTTTTCTGTCTGGACTTCTTTTACCATGTTTTTGACTGCTCAAAGGCTCAGCAGTAGGCATAAGCTCTTAAAGGAGCCACAAACTTTTTCTTCTCCAGCTTTCTTAGGCTCTAGATGGAAATAAGGGCCCCATAATGCACTCTTTTGGCTATTTGTGGGGGCCCCCAACCCAGCTCCCAAATAAATCACACACAGAGGCTTATTCTTAGTTATGTATTCCTGGCCTTAGCTTGGCTTATTTCTTGTCAGCTTTTTGTAACTTAAATTACTCCAACTACCTTTGCCTCTGGGATTTTTTCTTTTCTTACTTCTGTATATCTTACCTTCACTCTTACTCTGTGACTGGCTAGGTGACAGGTGGCTGGGCCCTAGTGTCCTCTCTTCTCCTGTTCTCCCAATGCTCCTCTTCTTCCTCATTTTTCCTTTATATTATACTCTGTCTGACAATTCCACCCATCCTTTCTCCTGCCTGGACTATCAGGTGTTTCAGACAGGTAAAAAAAAAATCATAGCTTCTTAGAGTTAAACAAATGTAACATAAACAAAAGCCATATGCCTTAAAAATAATATTCCCCAACAGTGAGGGGGCTGTCGTTCAGTGGACTGGTGCTCCCATAGAGGCAAGGAGAGGATTTTTGCATTGGCTAGAGTTACACTTGCATGTGGTTCTGAGCCACCTATGAATACTGAGAACTTAACTTGGGTCCTATATAAGAGCTGTACTAACAGTTAAGCCTTTTCTCTAATAACTCATATTCAAATTTCTATGACTGACTTTAAAAGTGCCACTGTTTTTCATTTGATTTCTAGTTCATACAAGGTCTTCCTCATATTCCTTTAGAGGTTGTGCCAGTGAATTCCCAAGGATGCATTAGGATTAACAATAAGAATGCAAGACATCCTTTGGGTTTATGAGAAAAACAAGGAGGACGAGGAAGAAAAAAGAAATTGAAAAAAAGGAAGCAGAAATAGTAAAAGAAGAGGAAGAAGAATAAATAGAAAAAAATGAAGAGGAAGGAGGAGAAGGAGGTTGAGGCAAGGTTGAGGAAAAGGAACCACAACACACTTTTTCAGTTGTAACAAAAACTTTCTGCATGCCCAAAGGAAGCTCTGGAATCTGTAGTGGTATTTCATTTGTATTTTATGAAGGTAAGAGCCAGCATCTGGATGTTTTGTTTTCTGATCTTCAGGTTGAACCCCAATTTCCCTCTCTGAGGTTTTATAATCATGATTCGGGAATCTCCTGCCCCAGGTAGACATGCTCAGGCCCAGGGTACCACAACCCTGCTCAGAACTTAGCTAGAACTGTGAGGTCAATTTAAGGCCTGTGGTACCTGTAGGCAGCCACACCGGCAGGAGGCAGCAAGTGCCTTCAGCTGAGTTCAAGGGAATCACCTGTAAGACAGTTTCCATCTCTGGGGAATTTCACAGAAGAAATGAAGCCAACTTTTAACTGTCTCCTGGCTTCGCCATTTCTCATAAACTGTGTTCTGTTTGTTTCTTGTAAACAAGGAATTGTTGAATTCACTTTCCTTTTATTTACTTTGGCTTTGGTTTTCTGGTTTTTATGCAGTAGTTTTTACTCATGGGGTTTGTTTTAATTCATACTTACGAGTTTATTGACTAAGAAGAAGGTACCTACTATCAAATGCAAAGCCTCCATTCACTCTGTTGCTTTGTACTGAAAACTTTAGGACGATAATAAAGTCTTTTGCCCTGAAAACATATATACACTCATAAAATTCCCTTACGTAATAAACTTTAAAGCCATACTTCTAAGTGGTTCCTATTATCTTGCCAACTTGAACATTCTCTCTCTTGGCAAGCCTTTGTGATTGTATCTGTACCATGTGCATAAGCAGTTCTTGTGTGCATGAGCCCAGGAGTTGTCTTAAGGTATCTTTTTCAATAGCACTGGGAAAGGGTTTCTCGCTGAACCCAGCTCACCAATGGACTATACCACTGACCAAGGATCTTCAGGGACCACTCCCTCTATTCCTACAAGCACACACACACACACACACACACACACACACACACACACACACACACACTCCTCTAGGACCAGGAGTAACAAATAGGTGCCACCACACTTGGCTTTTTACATAAGCACCTAGGATAGAACTCAATTTTTCATGCTTAAGCAGCAGGAACCTTACAACTGAGCTATCATCTTCTTGGCCCACCAAACACACATGTTCTCCCATCACTGTAAGTCAAATTGTAATGGTCCCATTCAATAAGGATAGTCCCCCTTCTTTAATATTTTACATTTTTCCTTAAAACAAACTCAGGTTTACAAAACATTGCAAAAACCAGTCCAAAGACTTTCTGAACATCTTTCAACCAGCTTCCATGGAACAAAGGCTTGTGGCTATTTTGTACCATAAGACCCATTTGAAGTGATGTCACCAACTAAAAATAGTGAAGTAGAGACTGAAGTAAGTTGCTTGCTGAGTACTGTGTGCCACCAGATTTACATTGTGTGCTGTTATTCGGGGCTTCTTGCTGCATGCAAATTTAAATTTTTTGGTTCTTGGCAATAACACTGGATTTTCTAATAGTTGTTCATCAATTTTTCCTCTTATTATGTCATTTTGGTAATATAAAAATGTTTTTTCATATTTTAACAATAGAATAACCAAGACTTCTCTTAGCCAGTCCCTCCCACAGCTGCCATTCTCACAGCACACTGCAGCCGTCATTTCACTGTCTGGCCTTGCTTTCCACGTATTCTTTCCTTCCGTCCACCTTTGTGAATGTTTGAGATTGCAATACAATTACATTTCTCCCTTTCCTTTCCTCCCGCCAAACCCTCCCTTTTGTCCCTCTTTGATCTCTTTAAATTCCTGGGTTCTTTCTTCATTAATGACTATTGCATATATATATATATATATATATATATATATACATACATACATATATATTCCTAAATATAGCCTGCTGTGTCTGTATAGTGTTACCTGTATGTATGTCTCAGGGACTAATCATTTGATGTCAGTGTGCTCTTAAAAAGGAATTATGTCTAGAAAAAGATCATCTGGATTTTCATCCCAGGCATTACCATGACATATACAGAGTTCCGTACTAAGTGCAAAGGATCGTCAATGATGAGACCTTTACAGTGTGCAATCCTTTTCCTCTCTGCGTTAGAAAGCCTGTCCTGTGCCTTACAATAAGATATGCTGTACCTATTCATCAGCTGCCTGTCTAAGCAGAGCACACCACACATCCTCCACAGTCTAATGGTGTCGTTTGGCCATTGCCTCACAGTTACAAGATCAACATAATGATGTGACTACAATGAATAAGTCTCAATGAGCTAACAGAACGATTTTCTTATGGACTCATGTGTACGTACCATAAGAAAGGAATGAGAATATATGGTTTCTAGTCTTAGTTCTCTCTCTACTATTTTTCATATGGCATAAACACATCTATAGATAGCATCTATCCATATGGAATATCCTTTAAAATCTTACATTTTTTTGATAACTTACAAATTGTCTAAGTTACATTACGTTGTACTTTAATGCGCCATTCAATTACCCTTCCTGCATCGTGGGTATTTATCTACATAATGTGAAGCATCATCTCTAACAGCGCAGAAGTCGAATGCCTAACTAAATATCCACTCTGAGTGGATGCTAAAGATGAAGGCCTGATATTTTGAGGCTTTCCAGCCAAGTTGATTCTTTTGATTTTCCCATTTCTGCAAGATAATTGATACCAACATTATATTATTCACTCTACAGTGTGTTTGTACGCCAACACCACAACATAATTTTAATAGCATGAATTATTGGCACCAGCGTTTACTTTTTTTGTTTTCTATTACAATTCATAATTCACACACAACATTTAAAATAAATTACATTCAGTTAATTTGCAAAAGCTGTTTAGCCAACTATCCAAGGTAAACTATAATCATCATTTGACAGCATTTTGACTAATAAAAGCATAGGTAGGTTGATTTCAATCTAACAAAACACGTATATAAAATCAGAACATTCTGTAACTAAACCTGAATTTACATGTTTACTGAAAGATGAGATAATTATTGTAGAATTGCCATGGAAACCAGGACATCCCAAGGCAATCATTGTTGAGTCTTAATGTAACTGCCTCCCTATGCTTCAAATTTGCTCATACAGAAACGATGCTAGAATGCAAAAATAACTTATGAATTATTATACAGTTGCTGTCTTGCATTTGTTTTTCCAGAAATGCTAAAATTCATGCCTTCAAAGACTATTTCTGAGCATCTTGGTCTCATTTTCCATGCGTCTACTAGTGTAAAAATTTTTCAGGAGCTATTGTGGGCCATGCCACAATTACAGCTTATAGGAATTGACGATCCACATGTCAACCCACCCAAAGAAATCATTCTCAGATGGAGGAACCCTGGCAGGCAAAGCCAGCAGAGCCGCTGACTCTGAAAACTGCTGCTTTCACCTGTAATTTCTCTTGTGCAATAATAGCTATGATATCTCCCCATTAGCATGGGATGTCATGTTTGTATGTGTACATGTAATCTCTGTGGTCTCTTGTGGAACCAGGTATTGTCTTAGGGTAAACTATTGAGACTCAGGCCTCTCTTGAGCTTGTCATGGCTGGGTCATACAGTTTTTTGTTTAATTCTCGTTTTTGTGTGTGTTTGCTTGCTATGTTTTGTTTTGATTTGATTTCTTTAAAAAAAATTCTTTTGGGGGGCACTGCAGGGATAAGGAGAGAATATGGGGTACATGATGCAAAATTCCCACAGAATAAATAAAGAATGTTTAAAAAATAAAACATTTCAACAAAAACAAGACCTTTCTTCAAAGGTTTGTACTTTATTTAAAATTTGATGTGACTATTTCCTTTCTAGAAAACACAGATTAAGAGACTAGGAGACCCTTATCCTCAAAAAACAATCCCCCCTCCCTCAAAAAATGAATGAACAGAAATACAAGTTTAATGACCCTGAACATTTATGCATGCAGAAAAGAAGGGTGATATGACCAGAAAGGTAGACAAGCATTCTACCTTTCAACTATCAAGAGATAGTTGCTTGACTCTGTAGTGTACGCAGCCAGTACACAAGTCGAATCCTTCAGATTCATGAGTATGGGAAAGGTAAGAACTGGAATTTACGTAATAGCAGAACAGATGTTCCTTGCAGGCAGCAGGTTTCAAGAGAAACCTTTGATAACGGGTAATATATCAAGAATAGGGGTGGTGCATCAATAATGCAATTCCTTGGGGCTAGAGAGATGACTCTGATGTTAAAAGTACTTGATGCTTTTGCAGAGGACCTGGGAGTGGTTCAAAGCACACACGTGAGACTCACAACCTCTTCTTACTGCTGTTCCGGGGGATGGGATACCCTCCACAGGCACCAGGCATACATGTGGAACACAGTCATATACACAGAAACACACATATACATAAAATAAATGTAAGAAGAGCTTAAAAAGATAAAATGATGAGAGCTACATTAAACTTGAATCAGTGCTTCACTGAACAAGGTATCCTGGATTGATGAAAGCCCCAACCCAGGTGTCTGTCAAAAGCAAATGCGGTCTTTACTCCAGAGGCTCAAACATTCTCTATAATGTATCACACGCACCATTAAAAACTGAATTACAAGGAAATAAAGCATATATCCCCCACTCCATAGATATAATAGCTATTTTGCAGAGAAAATTCAAATAATGACAGTGGAAATAAATTTTATGAAAGTTATAATTACTTTCCTCAAATAATTAAACTGGATTTTTTACTGGATTTTTTAAAAAAGAAAACTGGAAATGATTAAAAATAGAAACTCTAGAACTAAAATACACAACAAACAAAACATTCAATGAGTCAGAATTGAGGAGAGACTAGGAAATCAGAAAAAAAATATTTTGACTGAAACAGAGAAATTGAAAAGGACAGAAACTAGTTGTAAACGGCATCAGAAAACTGTGAGCCACAATAAACAGTCACGGTGGTGCTGTACATGGAGCCGTGCATGGACGGAAGACTAAAGGGATACGCAGAAGCAGTAACAAGGGAGAAACCCACTCGGGATGTTACAGTACGGGCAAGTGTTGCCACACCATTGACTTGATGAGCTCTGTGGAGTCTGTTTCTGCTGAAGAAAAGCAGGAGCTGCAATGGTGACACCACAAACTACCTAGAAACACCGTGACAGACTTCTAGAAACAAGAAGAACATCCCAGTACCATCTTCCTTCCAGCCCTGAGGGGCAGCCTTGAAAATCATCACACTGTGATGACAGAGACAATCCCTCTGCTTGTGGCACAGGAAGGAGAGAGTCAAAGCTCCCTGGGATCCACCAGAGTGCCTAACCTCACCTTCAGGAAGCCCACTGACTTTCAGGACCTGGGTACGGTTCAAAGCACACACTTCCAGGAAGGAGGAGCTGCATTCTTAGCATCTGATCTCATTTAGGGCTGTGAAAGCAATCTACTCTAGGTCATCCATTTGAAAAACTCAACAACTATTTAACAGCGTGTTTTTCAGAGAGAGAGCTTTAGGCTTTAGAAGTCACAAAGAGTTAATTTAAAAACTAAAGAAAAATCAGCCAGGCATGGCTATACACACAATTAACCAGTACTCCCTGGCAAAAAGCAGGCTATTCTCTGAGAGCCCCTGGCCAGCCTGGTCTACATAGCAAGGTAATCTCAACAATAAATAAGTAGAAAGAAAAAAATGAGAAATGGTATTCCATTGAAAATTTGCTAAACCCTAAACTACATCTTGGATCATAAATGCATAGAGCTTGTTATTTTAACTGATATAGAAAATGCACACAAAAAAGCCCAAACCACCTTATGATTTTAAAAAGAAAAAAAAAAATCAACCAAGACGAAACAGAAGGGACATTCTGCAACTTGTTAAAAGGTCATCTGTAAAAAGTCTACAACTAAGAGGACGACAAGTTGTATGTCAAAGACCATCCTCCTCTCAGCTTCCAGTCAAAAGTATACTGAACAGTTGGGCAAGAAAAGCAACAGCTTCAGAAGGCCTGATTTTGCACAGAGAAATTTAGAACACCATGAATGTTAACACCAAAAAGCAAGTTTGGTGAGGTTGCAAGAAAAGATCAATACACAAGAAGTGCATTCGCAATGCCTTTTGACAGGAAATGAAGCTCTAAGGCAGCCCCTGGCAAGCTACAACACACAGAAAGGGAACCAGTACTCAGAAATTGGAAGGCTGAGCTCTGCAAGGGCATCTCTAAAGCCCATACAATCGCTGTTAAATCCCGGCCATCATTTTGGCAAAACTACTCCTAAAATGTATGTAGAAATACAAGGACCCAGAACTGCCAAAGGCAGTATTGAAAGCAGGGATGGTTCTAGAGAGTTCTCATTGCAAGTCTATAATAATTAATAAAGCATAGTGCCCGCATAAGATGGGTGCAGAGGTCAGTGGAACTGGAGGTGGCATCCCAAGGCTCCTTTGGGGTAGCTTCATTGATAAATAGAAAGTAAGACCTGTCCTGATTTTCCTTGCCTGGGAATAGAAATAGCAACATTATTCTAGCTGAGTTTCATTGTCTAGAACATATTCACATTACCATACTTAACTAAAGGAGAGTCTGCATCCTTTGGACTTATCTCTTACCTTTTAAAGACCCTGTGTTTCTTTGTTTCTCCTGTTTCATGTATCCCATGCTAGCCTTTACACGTGGTTGAGAGTGACCTTGAATTTCTATCCTTCCTGCTTCTACCTACTAGGTGGAATATTAGGATTACAAGCTTATACCACTCTTTCGGTTTATTTCATGCTGGGGATCAAACCCATGATTGGAGGAGAAGGGCATTGGGAAGCCTGTGACTTGACCTGAAGGATGCTGGAAAGCAATTGCAACCAGTTGTTGGAAATTAGACAAGAACAAAAAGCTTGAGGGAAGCCGTGAAGAAAGAAAAGCAAGAGCAGTGAGTTTCAAAAGACAAAACCCTGAGTCAGTTAGCATCATAAGCCACTCTGAAAACAAATAGAAACCCCAGCATCCTTTTTCTTGTGGTAGTAGCAGTAGCTGTGTTTTACCAAGATTTTCCTCCATTTTTCTGGGATAAGACAATGTTGCCCACTCAAAAGAATAACCATAAAGTTTTCGAACTTTTCTAGAAGTCTATTTTCTGTTTGGTTTCAACATGTTACAAAATAGACACACCTTTACAAAGTCAAGCATGTGTTAACTCTACCCCTCTTATTCCTTTTTCAGAAAGTGTGAGTCAGAACTTCATAACACTGCTCACAAAACTTCCTTAGTATATTAGAGATGTTATTGAGAATAGGGTATTAACTACAGAATGCCGATCCTTAAAGTCAAGTTTGTAGTGGGTTTGCCACAGAAATGAATGACACTCATGGGGGTCCTATGACAATCGAACCTAGTAGAGTCTCAAGGAGTTACATAAAATGGAATTTCCCCCCTTACTGTCTTCTCTCATTTTTAAAATGATGGGAAAGGAAATAATTTCTAAGTGTTGATGAAGTATCAAAGAGCCTAGAGATGACTTTAAATATTTTAAATGACTTCCCATGCCCACTGACCTTTGTCTGATTTCTGTTGTAGCTCTGGTAGATAATTCTAGATGCTCTGCCCCACTGTTCTGCTCCCACAGCTTTGAGATCCATGTTGGGTCATGCTCAAAGGCAGCCTGAGATGTGGAAGATAACAACTCTGGGGAGAGCCCTCAGTCACCCAGTCAAGAGGTGTAGATGTCCCTGCTCCTGGCCATCATGTCCAGGATGTATTCTATATTCTGCCTATTAGCTCTTCTTCCTTCCCTGACACCTGGACTCTGGAACCACATCACAAATAAGATGCCTTTACCTGCCTTCCTGGTAGATTTATGGAGTTTTCTTTTGAATCTATGGAATCCAAAGTGCAGTCCATTGCACATAAAAGACCCAGCCATTGCAGTAAGTTCAGTCCTGTGGTTCAGATGTCAATCTATGTTGCATTCTCCCAAATGCTCTCAAGGTTTCTTTCCAGTTTTTAGCATTTATCTTCAGTATCACTGATTATTCACTGAGTTACTAGTGCCGTCACTAATTTACATGGTAAAATGGCTGTTATTAATATACAACATTATTTAAACATGGGTTGCTGTATCTGAATATTCACTAGCAATCTTAATGTCCTGTTTTAAGCAATGATTTTTTTTATCTCTAGTTCATTAGGACACTGTCATTATTCCTCGATTTCAGTATAAACGAAAAGTCCACAGATCCCTAGAAGCTGAATTGGATTATTGAAGAAGGATGCTAAAAAGAAATCCCACACTATCTCAGAATTGGGTAAAATAAAGGGTTATTTATTTATGGGTAGACTCACAGATCACAATCCTCTCTACAAATGGGGGACAGGAACCGAATCACACCACCAGAAGAGAGGCTAGACATGCGCTTTACATTGGCATATATAGTATAAGAGGCCACGCCCAAATGGGCGGGTAGCTTAAAGGCTGCTTACTGGGTGTAAAAGTTCCTAGAGTAGATTATTTTAGCATTCCATGTTAAAAGTCAAAACTGTTATTGTGTATGGAATCCTCTCAGACTTATGCCAGGTATGAACCCCAACTGCTCCAAACACTCTGTGCTGAACTTTTCTGTGGTTGCTCCAGGCTAAATGGTGCCAGGATTCATGAGGAGGGACACCTACAGTAACTTATCATAGGTGGCTTCTGCTTCACTTGGCAGCGTGTCCAATGTTTGCACTTTGACTTTGCTCTTAATGCATCTTTTCTAAGTCTTGCACAAAAAACAAGAATCTGGAACACACCGTAGAGCCACCATGGCTAACAGTAAGAGGAGCCTAGCTCCAGAGATGAACCCTTCCTGGTAGTAGCTAAAGCAACCTTTACATCGCTCATGTAAATGGATGTTTCTACAGCCTATGATGTTTTGGTCCTTTCTTGTCAATTTGTGACAAATTGTAATATATGTATTTATATTGAAGATTAAACTCTAAAAGCAGTATTCCCAACAAAAGCATCATGAGCATTTTTTCAATATTTGCTCAATATCAATAAAATGCCCCAAATACTATTAGATTAGTTTACATATTTAACATCATTTATGGTAATAACTACTTATTCTTTATCCATATTAAATAGCAAGAAACAGTTTGTAGCTTATATTTTATCTTAAAAAATAAAATGTTGGCTTCCATGGTTAAAAAGCAGTACTGCAACTGTCCTGGTGGGAATGGAGATATTTTAAAGACACTGCCCCTCTCTTTGGCCATCAGACTATTAAAGACCCTAAGAAACTAATATTTCTCCAGGATTTTCATGCCAAAAGGAAAAGTCTGAAATCTGGTGGCAGCCAGAAGTTAATTTGTTTCAAGGAAAAATATTTTACATATTTCTGACAACTTGACAGATCACCCTGAAGGAGGAACTGGAGCCTAGACAATGATGGATCAGTAATGAACAACCTAGAGCAACCTGTGCCCTAAGAAAGAACCTGCATCCAAAAAATTGGGAGGCTAGAAAAACAAGACAAGGCTGTTATCAACCCTACAAAAACTACAGGCAACTGAGGAAGGCTGAGAGGGAGGGAAGTAGAAGGAGGACATCAATTGGCTAACAAAACCAAGTGATCAGTCCTAAAATCATAAATACAAGTAACATTCTACAGATTGATAAAATTGTATTTATGTGTTTATGAATACACACACACACACAATCCCCATATAATAACAATTAATTTTTCAAAAAAGAGGCCTGGGTTTGAAAGAGATCATTGGAGTATATGATAGAAAGGGAGGAGGAAATGATGTAATTATATTATAATCTCAGAAATAAAATATTTTTTTTTAGTTGCTCAAAGAGTAAAAGCATTGGCCATACACCCTGCAGACCTATGTTCAATCCCTGGTGAAGTAGAAGATGACTCCGTGAACTTGTTCTCTGACCTCTATACATATACCATGGCATGTGTGTGTACACATACACACACACACAAACACACAAACACACACCGTCCATACCCAAGAATAAATAGGAACATATAAAAGTGGAAGAAAGAGGCAGTGATGCAGTCTGTCTATGCCAGCTCTTGCATGGGGACACAATTCATCTTTGTATCCTCTTGCTTTCCTTTCTCTGGCTATTTAGGGTGCTGTCGTCTGAGGAGAGTACACCCTGTGTGCTGTGCTATTTTGCTTTTGTGTTAATCTTTATGTTGTTTATTCCACAACCAGATGGTTTCAGAGTCTCTAAGTATCACAACTTGACTTCTGTTCTTCCCTTTTTCAGCCTCTCTCTCTCTCTCTCTTTCTCTCTCTCTCGTGTGTGTACATGGGATCCCCTCTTCCTCCCCTCTCTCTTCTATTCTCCATCCTTGTATTTTCCATCCCATTCCCCTGCCCACTAAATGTACTGCTACTGAGTGTGTCCAGCATGCAGCCGTGTCTTGGCTCTCTTAGTCTTAAATCACCATTCCTATCCTGTGTAGTCAGTCACACGTGAGACTGAGATCTCTTAAAAGGACTCTGAATTCTTTCCCCTTGTATTTTGTTTGCCAGAGATCCCTAGAGGAGCCCCCACGTTCCCGTCTAACCTACTTGATGTCTGCTCAGCAACTGTCTGTTTTAGTCCTCCAGTCTCCACGTGGGTCTTGTCTGATATCTTTCCATCTTAGTAAAAAGTTTGGCATATTTCTAAAATGGGAGCTTAGGTATTTTATTGATCTAGTTTCATTCATGTAAAATATATTGAATTCCTTTCAATTTTACATAGTCTAGAAATTGGTTATTTTCTATTTTAATATATTTTATTAGAATGTCTGAGTTCTTAAACATATATATGAACTCTTGGAATGTCATAGTAATTAATCCTTTGATTTTAAGCACTCTTAACAATGGTTGAGAATGAATTTGCTGGAAAATGGCCAGAGTTTAAAACTACCATAGAATGAGAAGGTTTGGGGTGTGTTTGGGATTCAGAGTGCGTGAATGTCACCGAACACTTAGAACACAGGTCTGCATTTTAAATCCAACGTGTGTGAATGCCACTGCACACTCAGGGCACAGGTCTGTGTGAGGGAAAAGGCAAAGGTAGCATCCCTACACCCTGCACAGCAGCTGCTCAGGCTGTGGGGATCCATCAGACAGAAGCCAAATTAGACAATGGCCACCTTGGGACACACACCCCAAGAAGGCAGCACTGCTTATCTGTAGGTGCCTTTCGATGTTCCAGTCATCCGATACTTGAATTCATTTAGTTGTTTGTTTATATTAACTAGGTGAAGGGGAAGCAGAATGGGACTCTAAACATATTGTTGACAGAGGCAAAATATCACATTTCTTTTCAAGATACACAAGTTACTGATTGAAAACTTCTGCAAAACACATTAAGGGGTGGCCCACTCTACAGCCAGAGTCTGTGTCCATGTGCATCTGATAATTCCTTCCCAAACTCTATTAGCTTTCAGTTGACTCAGAGAATACAGGTGATTGTTGTCAAGCCTGACATGCTGAATATAGCTGCCAAGAACTACATGCATGGTAGAAGAAATGAACGAACTCCCCAAAACCAAGGTGTTTTTTGACCTCCACATGTGTGCACGTGCACACACACATACACGCTCACACGCGCACAGTTTTCACAATAAAAAACTAAACTCCCCTCATGATCCATCACATTAGCTTCTTTAGCAACACTGATTTTAGATAAAACAGTGGTGGTTATGGGGATCTAAGGTGCACAAGCTGTAATTCCCCAGTTGTTGTTGCAAGTAGTAGACGGGTGTAGAGTGGTCTGATTCAGGGTGTATGTCTATAAGACTCAGTGAGGAAATACCACGTTCAAACCTTACGTATGTTTTTGGCTTATAAAATCAAGCTATTTTTTCTAGGAAAAGGAAATTGCTATCCCCAGAAAGAAAGAGAAACACTATACTGAAGACAGCTCGCCACATGTGCATCTCCTGTCATTGTGCCAGCTTTATTAATTTGCATCAGAACACCTTTTAAAACTTGAATTATACAATGACGAAGGGGATGCACTGAGATTTAAATGATGGAAAATTCCTTACAATGTGAAATAATTGGTTGCATTATTTTATTTAACCCAATACCAATAAGAGATCGCTGCCTAAGAGAATCACCGTGGGGCAAGGACAGAAACACAAGATGGAAACGTTCTTTACTGAGTATTATAGTTCAGCTTGACAGATATGCTAAATAGAGCTTAATTTTATATGAGAAAAGTTGGTGACGGTGTCTTTGCCACTTCATAGCATGGGGAAAGCTTCTCAGTGACACGATGTAGTCCTAGGCCATGGCTACCTACTCCTGACACATTCTTTTCACCCCTGCCTCTGTCACAGATTTCTCAGTCCCCTTTTCAGCTTTTTCTTGGTCTTATCCTGTATATTTGTCTTAAAATACGCACCCTGTTCCCTGAATTAACCTGTCTCACCTGTAAGATGGCTACTGAGATACCTTATGCTTGAAAAGCCTTTCTTGACCTATGGGTCAGATCTATGGAGCATGAATGATAAAAACCCAGAGACAGAAATTGGAGTTCAACCTGAAAATCAAAAAAACAAGGCAGCCAAGTCTTTAGAGAAGTCTTACCTCTACCAAGGCTGGGCAACTGTAGATTAAACCGACTAAGCCTCTCTCTCCTCCCATTTTATATTCCCTCTATTGTTGGGATTAAAGGCTGGTGACACCCTAACTTGTATTAAAGGTGTAGGCCACCACCACCACCTGGATTTGTTTCTGTGTTGATCTTGTGTAGCCCAGTGTGGCCTTGAACTCACAGAGATCCATCTGACTTTGTCTTGCAAATCCTGGGGTTAAAGGTGTGTGTCACCATTGTCTGACCTCTAGTGACTTTAGCTTTGCCTCTGGTCTTCAGGCAAGATTTTTTTTTTATCAAAATACAAATAATATACCATTATACAACTATGTCTCCATGCAGTGAGTTCTCTGGTCTCAGACATAACACTCAGCATACTATGAGGGGGTATTGACTTCTGTGTCTCTTTCAGTGGTCTTTGTTTTGTCTGAGGGCAGAAACTGTGGGAACCATATAATGAATCCTCATTTAATGTTGACTAAAAGATCAAATGAACATCCAACAGATAAACTTACACTGATCACAAAAATATAAACAATTTGGCTATTCTGAGAAAGGGAAAAAAATGCAATGGCATCTTTTAAACTATCTAACAAGGTAACTTTAAAACTCCAGAGAGTATATTTTGGAACTCATAGTTTAAGGAAGGGATCCAGTGAATGGATTATGTTCCCATCCCAACTCAGCATGGGTATTTAAGGACCTTTCCATCAAATGATTTATGTAACATAATTCTCCCAGCCTGAGACGGTTAGTGATATCACAGAAGGAGAGACAGATTTCCTGGCTCTGTGAGAGTGAACAAATCTGGAGTGGATGGGAAGTTAATTCAAATGTTTCAGAGCTCCTCTTCACATTTAATTAAGCTGCAATTGAGAGGGGTCTGGTGGAGAGACACTAAGGAGAAAGAGACTGGAGAACCAGCTGGAGAACTCAGGGTTGAGGAGCCTGCAATTTTCTTGCTCTGGAGAGAAGACCCAACAGCCTTTCGTGCAGACTATCATCCAGGGACATACAAACAGCACCTATGAGTTGCGTAGCCCATGATCTCAATAGAGACAGAATGTGTACCAAGCTCACTCAATGCATGCTTGTGAAAAAATAAAGCTGGGCTTGCATTAGTGTATTGCTGGCTAGTCTATGTCAGCTTGACACACAAACTAAAATTGTCTAACAAAAAAAAAAAAAGAAAACTTACTTGAGAAAAAAAAGCCTATATAAGATCCAACTGGAAGGCATCTTTATAATAGCTTTTGTTTGGGGGAGGGTCCAGCCCATATTGTGAGTGGTTCCATCCCTGGATTTGTGGTCCTGGGATCTATAAGAAAGCAGGTTCAGCAAGCCATGGAAGCAAGCCAGTAAGCAGCAGCCTCCATGGCCTTTGCATCACCTCCTGCCTCCAAGTTCCAGCCATGTTTGAGCTCCTCCCAGCTTCCGTCGATGATGGACTACGATGTGCAAGTACAAATTAAATAAACCCTTTCTTCCCCAACTTGTTTGTGGTCATGGTAATTCATCACAGCAATAGAAACCCTAACTAAATAGTATATATTTTTGTTCTACCTAGCTTTGTATGAAGAAATTATTTATAACAATCTGCATTTGTCTTCCTTCTGTTTTAAAAACAAACGAACAGAAAACTAAACAAACAAAAATAGGACCTAACTGTGCAATCATGGATGCCTTGGGATTTGTGATGTAGACAAGGCTGACCTCAAATTTAGAGACGTATCTGAGACTAAGGCTGTGTGCCACCACCCTGGCCTTGCTTCTTTTCTTCCATTGCTACACTCAGCTCTATTTTTGTTCCTGGGTTTATATCATAAACAGTAGAACAAGAAATCTGTTAGTCTATGATTTGGGGGTCTTAACCTTGGAAGTGTGCAGGGCCTGAAATCCCTGTTCACATACCTTGAGTGTGTAATAGAAGCAGTCCATTAAACCTTTTATTTGAGAGGTTGTTTATCTTTAGGAAATTTAAAGACAAAAAGAATTTTGGAACAAAAACATCAGGGTGGAGACCACTAGAGGTGGTTTGGAGGAAGGAAATGGTTAATAGATCTGATCAAAATATGTATTATAAAAATATAAAAAAATTTTCAGCTGGGCAGTGGTGGTGCATGACTTTAACTCCCAGCAATCGGTAGGCGGGAGCAGGTAGATCCCTGTGAGTTTGAGACAATCTTGTCTACAGAACAAGTTCCAGAACTGATGTGGGATTTCCCTCTGTATGCTGTGAATATGTTTTATTGCCATTGGTTAATAAAGAAGCTGTTTTAGCCCATGGCAGGGCAGAATATAGCAATGTGGGAAATCCAAGCAGAGATGGAGGAGGAAATAAGACAGAATCAGGAAGACACCATGTAGCTANCTAGAGGTGGTTTGGAGGAAGGAAATGGTTAATAGATCTGATCAAAATATGTATTATAAAAATATAAAAAAATTTTCAGCTGGGCAGTGGTGGTGCATGACTTTAACTCCCAGCAATCGGAAGGCGGGAGCAGGTAGATCCCTGTGAGTTTGAGACAATCTTGTCTACAGAACAAGTTCCAGAACTGATGTGGGATTTCCCTCTGTATGCTGTGAATATGTTTTATTGCCATTGGTTAATAAAGAAGCTGTTTTAGCCCATGGCAGGGCAGAATATAGCAATGTGGGAAATCCAAGCAGAGATGGAGGAGGAAATAAGACAGAATCAGGAAGACACCATGTAGCTACTGAAGGAGAAAGACACCAGAACCTTACCAATAAGCCATAGTCTTGTGACAATACACAGATTAATAGAAATGGGTTAATTTAAGATATAAGATCTAGCTAGGAATATGCCTGAGCCATTGGCCAAACAGTGTTGTAATTAATATAGTTTTGTGTGATTATTTGGGTCTGGGTGGCCAGAAAATTAAAAAACAGTCTCCATAGCCAGGAATATACAGAGAAACCCTGTCTTGAAAAGCAAAATTAAATAAATAAATTAAACAAGAAAATTAAAAAATAAATTTTATTAAATTATAAAAATTTTCATGGAGTTTCTAGATAGTTTCAATAGGTCTATTACTCTATAAATGAGGGAGTATGGTGAATGATTCTTGCTTCTCTATTCATTTGTGTTAACCTCAGAGCCATTTAGAATGTGGCCAGTATTGCAAATGGCCTATAGTTCTTAATGAAGATGGCTTACATGCTTCCCAGTCCTGTGGTCTCTCCTGATGGTATCTGCTAAGAATTTCTCTGTGTATCTCTGCAATGTGGACTCAGTATCCAAACTAAGATTGATGTGTGTGAAACCCTACTTTGAGAATTAAATATTTTCAGAGAAGAGTAAATAGTAAAAATGATGTCTTGTAATTGCCTTTCTTATAATAGAATGGTCTTTTCAAAAGTGGCAAAGGGCAGGATTACAAAGAAGGGGAGAACAAATATTCATTTAGCTTGAATTCTTTCTCTCTGTTTTCCTTTTTGTCTGGGTTGGTAGGGGAGGCAGGAGTCGAGTGTAGATTTTCCCACACTAAGCCCGATCATCTCCGAGCTACGATGTCAGTGATTGCAGACTGTTACCAGCAAAGCTCTTGATGTGCTTCCAGTTTTTAATAAGTTGAAACTAGATTAACAGGTTCAAGCTCCTTTGGTGGACATTTCAACTCAGATCTGAGAAACTTTACAGCTGGGGGTTCTCTCTGTTGTATCCCTGCCTCCCTAAAGGTCTGCTCAGGGACACTGATATTGTGTCATCTTCTTCTAATAACCCTTCAATAATAGGAGAGAAGGGAATAGGTATTATTTTATGAATTTAAACAGTGGAACATATACCACCCTGTGACTAACGGATAAGACATTGGCCTTTTAAAAACTACAATATCCCATGAGTTCCAATTCCCATGCACATTATTGAAAACACTTGTGAAAAGACTTTTTCTCTCTGTTTTGGGCTAGTAACTCTTGAGAATCTTGACGAAATCCTGAAGGGCACTAACCATTCCCTTCTCTGTGTCCATGGACCACAAAACCTCTAACTGAAGGCTTTTCTAATTTTAGTAATTTCCATCACAAATTTCAGCTCTCATCTGAATCAAACAGCTTGTTCAGGTGTTGTTCTTATCTCTGTGATTACATGATAGGCATCAGGGCAAATGTCCTGTGTATACAGAGTCTACACGTAACATCTATCTACATGTGCAGAGTCTATACATGACAGATGAGACGTCTACATGTGCAGAGTCTATCCATCACAGGTGAGAACTCTATATGTGCAGAGTCTATACGTGACAGGTGAGAACTCTGTATGTGCAGAGTCTCCCTTTTACACACTGTCACGTCCACCTCGACCAGCAAGGAGGACGCAACATCCAGAGCTCTTCTTGCTAGCAGTTTATTCAGGACTTTTTTTTTTTTTAACAATTGTAACTCTCTCTCTCTGGGCAAACCTCTCCCAGCCCTTAAGTAGGCATGGCCGCCAACCCCGGATTGCCAGGTGGGCACTGCCCATAGGTCCACGCAAATGCAAGCAGCTGACAATCATTGCGTGATCACGGCATAAGTCAGGTCTTAGCCATAATTAGGAGCTGATTATCAGATGTGTCTCCACGCAGCTCGCTACAACACGCTCCTGCCTTGAGGTGATGTAACCACTGGCCAGAGGGTGGTTCCCCCAGTCCTGGCTTTCAGCCTTCAAAATTATGAGCTAAATAGCTGTTTGTATGAAGTACTTAGACTCAAATGTTTTATTTTAAGAACACAACATGAACTAACCCAAAGCACAGACATATTGAGCAAAAAGAAAAAAGAAGTGAAAGGGAGGAGTCTGTGAATTCTGCGGGAGAAAGGAGGGGATGAAGGAGGAAGAGAGGGGCAGAGCATCTCCTTAATCTTCCATTACATTGAGGAAGGCTCTGTTTTGACATTGAAATGGGATCAGGACAGAAACAGTCAGCTTCAGACTGGTGTTTATAAGTGTACACTCCCTCTGATGTCTTTTCCTGATGCAGCTTTCGTCATAGCAACTGCCTGTCCTCTCCACCTGAGCATCCAGAGTCTCACACGAGGCTAGCCTTGTCAGCAGCTGAACTTCTTAACAAGAATAAACTATGTACTTATAGTTCATACTTATAAATAATTAAATTAATAAGGTAAAACTAATTTGGGGGAATTTTTGAGCGTGTTATTATTACTGAGAACCACTTAATGATTATTTTAAAGAAGATAGAATAAAATCAGTTTACAATAATTTATTGTCCCGTTTTCTTTTTTGAGAATCTAATATCCTGTACATATTTGCATATCTGAGTGATTCATTAATACATCTTCTATTTGATCAACTGCTATCTTGGCTCAGTTTCTATTGCTGAATAGAGGTACCATGACAAGGCAGCTTTCAGAAGAAAGATGTTATTGAGTCTCCCAGCTCCAGAGGGTGAGGCTATGACCATCATGATGGAGAATATGGCAGAAGGCAGGCAGACATGTCACTGGAGCACAGATGAGAGCTTACTCCTGATCCACAAGCTCAAGGCAGAGAGAGAGCGCTAAATGGGAATGGTGTGGGCTTTTTAAGCCTCCAAGCCAGTCCCAGTTAAATGCATCTTTCAGCAAAGCTAATCCTTCCCAAGTAGTTCGGTCAACTGGAGACCAACCATTTAAATACATGAACCTATGGGGCTATTGCCATTCAAACCAGCACATATACTAATTACCTCCCCTACCAAGCACCTTCGCTAGTATCACAGAGGCTAAAACATACACAGACAATTAGATGAGAGTATGTGAACATATTTTAATCTGTAGGAATATTATTAAAATAAAAGATATTGACTTCAGCAAACCCAGTATCTGTTCTAAGAGGTAAAATTTCTCATGAGTCTTTTCTCATTTACACTAACTGATCTTCTAGGTTGAGGAATAGGTAAACCTCCAATTAATAATATTAATATGTGGTGATTAAGAGACGGCACAATGGTTAAGAAAACACTTTACTCTCCCAAGGGACCTGAGTTCAATTCCCTGTACCCATGTTGGGCAGCCTACAACCACCTGTGACTGATCCAATGACTATGGTCTCTGCAAGAACAAGTATACACATACACAAACACACACACACACATACACACACACACAAATGTGTGCACACACATCCATACACACAGCATACACTCACACAAACATATACAAATAAACATGATTAAAACTAAAATAAATCTAAAATACAAGCAAAAACAATAACATAGTTTCAGAGATGTTTCTGTATTTTGGTAGAGAGGGTTTTAGTAAAGCAGTGAACCTTAGAGAACAGTCAGGAAGGAGACACTGGTTTCAGTCTCTCTCCATTGTTCTATCCTACCCTACCCCCCAACCTATGGGATGGTGCTGCCTACATTCAGGTTTGGTCCTCCCCCTTAGTTAATTGTCTCTTTACTCCTTCATAGACCTACTCTTTGCGAATGTAGGTATTTTATAGTCTAGTAAAGTTGTCAAGGTTAAACATCACATAAAACACTTGGAAGCAATTGCCTCTCATTACCACTATTTTAGGTGGGCAAAATGAAGCAGGCCTACAAATTGATTTATTTTACACAGAATATTAGTGGCAGAAGCAGGATGCGTCCATCTGATCACTTGACTCTTTGCCAACTGCTTTCCCAGAATCCCATGGGACTATGTTTTTGCATTATATATTTATTGCCTTTAACTTAGTCATATTGAAAAAACATGAAAAACTGACCTAATCAATTCTAAACCTTTTCATATGACTTCAGTGCTTAAAAAAAATGTTTTAAGCATTCCAACACCCAAGTAACCTAAGGATTATGAATTAAAGTCTTATTAAATTGATTTTTCTATTCCTCGGTGAAATATTAAGCAGTCACATACACGTCCAAATAACCAATTTGTATAATTAACTACAGACACTTTAAAAACACTATTGCTACTGACTATAGAATGATAAACATATTAAGCAATTGTCGTGGTGATACGTGACGATAAACTCAAAACACGGTAGGAACAGATTATGGTAAGGAGTAAGATGTCAATTAGAGGTAAGCTAGTAGTCATTAATATATCATTAAATATTGGAAAGTTCATCAGAGTTGAACTAGTAAGAGAAAGATATATGTTATTGTTTCTATTTATTTTACTATGATTCATCCACAAAACATAATAGATCATTGATAGACTATAATGAACAATGAGAAATCTCAGCATTTTCTTCACCTCTGTGTTGATATAAGAAAATGTATTCCAATTCAAACAGAATATAGGTAGAATTTTAAAATTTTTCTATAGAGAAACTCATTTTTTTTTGTAATAAAAAAAAACAGAACCAAATGGAAACTGAATAGAAAGGTGGTCCCTCAGTGAACACAATACACAAGAAAGACAAAGAAAAGAACACAAAAAAGTCCTCACTTTCCTTTGACTTTAGGTCTATTATCTTCTTCAAAGCTCCCCTCCCCCGCACTGCATGGCCTCACCACCAAGGTGCATGCAGATCCCAGGGCTGTCTGTCAGCCTTTGGGCTGATGCTGGTATCAACTGCAGGTTCCTCCCTTGAGCATTAGCACAACAATGGCTTGACTTTCAGATTTTCAATGAAAGCAAATGTCAACCTTATCACTAAGGAGGACATATGGTACCCAGTTTCTGGAAGCAGAATTCCACTTCATAATGAGTTCAAATCTCCCACTGTGATCAGAACTTGGCACTTGGAAAGGCAGAAGTCAGCTCGCAGGTAGGGTTGCCTGAATGCCTTACATAGTGCTCAGACCTGTTGAAAATGTCAATTTTCAGAGAGTATTTCTGCAAGTTGCTTAAAAAAAAAATGGAAAGCTAAAATAAAAGTAGCAATGGGAAGAGATTTTGGAAGAAAATTACTCTATGCAGGGTCATTCAGTTATTTTCATGATGCTTTTTGTGCGTGTGTGTGCGCGCGCGCACACACACACACGCACACACACACACACACATTCACACATATACACACATACAATCTTCTTTAGATGAATGGGGAGGACTGCCATTACAGAAAGCGCAGTTAACATAATATAATCCCCACTGGATTTCCACGCTTGTATGTGGACTGAGCTGGAGCTGTCTGGTTCTACAGAGGTAGTAATACAGCCTGAAGCGTCCTTCATTCCTAGTTTGCTGATGAACGAATTGTGGAAATTCATCCTTTTGCCCTGAGGTCTATCTAAACGGCTTTGTTCCAAAAGTACAAGCTCTATTGCACTGCTTTGCTAGCGCTGTCTTCATAAAATATCACCCACGGAGTGGTTTACACAGGGGACATTTGTTTTCTCCCAGTCTGGAGAAGCTAGGAGCAAAATTCAGTTGCCATCAGGTTTGGTTCCTCCTGAGCACTTTCAGCTGGGCCTGCAGGTGGCTGTACTCTTACTGTGTCCTCACATGGCCTGTCCTCTGCTGACCTGCGTGTCCAAATTTACTCTCATAAAAGTCTAGTCCGGTGGGGCTAAGTTAGTTAGAATGTTCGTCCCATCCTAGCAGCCTGCTTGAGCTGTAAGGTAAGGATGCAAGTGAAGCTAATGGAAGCCAGCAACGAGGGCAAATACGACACAAAGTTCAACTGTGGTCGGATGGTGAACACCTGGAGGCAGAGCTGAGGCAAAGAAAAAAGGAGTAAAGTGTAGCTTGGAGAACACAATTAGCGGAGAAATAGTCAAGAAAAGATAGGACGTGTCTTTAACTGGGTATGCCACTGGAACGGAGGAGAGAGAGAGATGGAAGGCAGAAGTTGGTCCCTGGCAAGAGATATCAGATCCTCTTAAGTGAGGTCAGGTCAGTTTGTCCCCTGGATCACAGAACTAGAGAGCTTCCAAGAATGTTGAATCTCAAGGGGTATTTAACAGCCTGTTGTTCGTTTTGGAAAATAATTAAGGTGCCAAGAGTTTCATATCAAACTCCAGGTGGCTTAGTGCTGAGCACGGAGCTCACTGGGAGAGCACCTGTGTAGCGTGAGCAATGGCCTGGGTTTCCTCCTAATATCTGCACACAAACAAAGAGAAATGCCTTTCAGGTCCCAGTCCTTTTAAGAAAGGCAATGTTCTCCTTGAATATTACAGTGCACAATAATAGCTGCTTACTGTTGGTTACTATGTCAACCCCGTAATATAGATATCTCCCTTTAGAGTTGAGGAAATTCCCAAAATTTAAACATAGAGCTAGAAGCTGCAATACAGAGACTGGCCCTACAAGGACTCCACTTCTGTTACTAAGAAACAGGATTGCTCGAGAAAACTGATCTGTAAGGAATTGGAGCCTGAAGCCTATAGGAGTGGGGGATTGTTGCTGACAGTTCATTATCACTTGGGTATGGAGTGACACCTCTGTCAATAATGACATATGTGCTCCCCAAAATGCCTGAAAGACATCGAGACAAAATGATGGAAGGAACCTAAATGTTTAGCAAGTACACTGTGGCCTCACAAAACACTGCCACCAGAAGAAAGCTGGCTGTTGAGAAGTAGGTACGTTATAGCCACAGCCTAGCAGCAGGCAACCGATTTACCCTGCTTCTCAAATATGAATGGAAGTGATTCTCTCGTCCAAGAGAAAACTAGAGATTGCTCAGGTAGCACAAAAGTTGTTAAAGTTCATCATGCCATCAACTACAAATTCCTACCTTTGATGTGCTTTGCAGTCATGTGGAGAAATGTCTTTAAAATGAGTTCTTGTTCCTGGGTTCACTTGGTGTGCACTTGTATAAACTAAGGACATCAGTTCAGTCCCATTATCCAGATAAAATGGGGAGGAACTGAGGGTGTAGCTCTGTTGTAGAGCATTTGACTAGCATCCACAATGTTAGGAGTTCCATTCTCAGTAACACAAATAAATAAATAAATAAATAAATAAATAAATAAATAAATAAATAAATATTGAAATGGTTTGGGGATATCATAAGAATAGGTTTTTTTTATTTTTATTTTTTTTTTTAAAGAGTATGAGTTGTGCCGCTTCTGGGGCTTTATGAATGTGAGTGACTTGTACCGCCACCTGAGGTCATCATGATGTCCAGGTCCATGGTCCTACAGCAGCCTGGGTCTATGCTGATGTCTGTGGCCTGTGTTGCCACCAAAGGACATGTGGATGGTACTGGTCTGTGCTGCAGCCTGAAGACATGTTGGTGTCCGTGGTCCATGCTATCCCCAAGGGCCATGTTGGTGTGAGCCACCGATGCTGCTACCTGAGGCCATCACGATGTCTGGGTCTCTGCTGCCTCTGAGAGCCATGTCTGAGCCTGAGGTCCTACTGCAGCAGGGGTCTGTGTTGATGTCTGTGGCCTGTATTGCCTCTGAAGGCTGTGGGGATGTTTGTAGTCTGTACAGCAGCCTGAAGTCATGTTGGACTCAGGCCATGAGGTTGCTGGAGGCCATTCCAAGCGCCACCTGAGGCCATATTGATGTCATGGTTCACAGTCTCTGAGTGCCTTGTCTGGGTCCATGGTTCTACTGTGGCTGGGGTCCTTGTTCATGATCTGTGTCAGAAACCATAAAGAGGCCCATGATCCCAGCTCCAGCTGACTGTAAAGAGAAAGAAAGCTACTTTGACAGTGATATGGACGACTGCAGATGCACAATTGAGAAAGAGCAACATGGAAGGCTTCTGTTAAAACCCCTACCTTAACACACACACACACACACACACACACACATCCCCTGCACAAAAGTAACAACCTAAAAAGGAAGCCTCCACCTCAGCTCCCCCACCACACACACAAAAGTAACAACCTCAAAAGGAAGCCTCCACCTCAGCTCCCCCACCACACACACAAAAGTAACAACCTCAAAAGGAAGCCATCACAAGAACTGATATAACTGTGACAAGGACCGTGACTGTCTCAAAAGTTGGGTGGAGAGCAATTGAGGGCACCCCAGGTTAATCTGGCCTTCAGACTAGCACATAGGGACAAGCAAACGTACACACACACACACACACACACACAACACACACGGGTTAGGGTTAGGGCACACACATACACACACACAGTGTTCTATCTCCAATTGACACAGCATAGCATTTGGAGGACATTTTAAGATGCAGTAGAGTTTAGAGAGAGATGAAGGAGGGACGCTTAAGATGAATCTTCCATCAGAACTTTCCCAACTCTTTGGGTAAATGGATGCCAGCGGTTTGGGGTGGAGCTTCCAGCAGAACAGATTCTAATCCTGGTTCTTCAAGCACTGGCATTGAAAAGGCTCCTTATTGAGCTGGATGGCCTTTGGTACTAATGATACAGTCTCACAACCTAACAGCAAGAACAAGCAGAGTGCCTACTGAACACTCACTACGTCCTGGACACAGTTGGTGGCACTCTCTGAGACACTCTCAGACATTCTCTGAGAAAACCCAGGTGACTTCTCTAAGTAGCTTGTTTATCTCTCCTATGTAGACAGAAAGGTTTAGAGATTAGTGTCATATAAAACAACTAGCAAAGTCTGACAAACTAGTTTAAAAAAATAGGTTTGCAGGATTTTCAAAACTGTGTACATTGAGCCAATAGGCAGCACCCCTTCTGGTAATAGAATCAGCTTGTTGTATATGTAAGCCATTCAGCACAAGCCCAAGAGAAAGAGTGGGATGTCCATTGGAATTTCTTGCCCCTTTCAAGCTTTTCCAGATAGCCACTCACTGTTCTGTGTTTTCAAAGACCAGGTTTATATTTGTGGGTGCCAGGAAACGAGAGCCCTTAGGCAAGTTTATTCATTAGCCTGATTTTGTCTGCCCCACCCCTGTGCCTACACTGTGTTATCATTCTTTTATTTAAAGAACTTTCTCTGCACAAACCGTGTTATAAAACCTATCGTATAGAAATTTTTCACTTGACATGGCCTTTACTCAAAGGCAAGAATTTTATTAGATTCATATATTTATAGATATTCATCCTGATACTTTAAGTACTCTCCATACACTGTAGGAATACAATAAAGACTCAATGAATGAACCTATGAGCGAAGATTCCCTTACTCTATCCCTTTCTCTTGCATTCATTTAATAGCAACACGTTTTGAATACCCTAATTCAAGATTTATACCCTGTGGATTAAATCTTAAAGTGTATCATAGTCAATCAGTATAAAACATTTTTATAACTGGAGCAACTTCTATTTTAGATTACGTGAGCCAGCGACTCCCTGAGGACACAAGCAAAATGCCTTTCAGTTAGTTCGTGCTTTTAACCTTTAATTTTCAGAAAGATGCTGTGGGAACAAAACTCTAAATTTCCTTTGGTTCTTGAGGAAAGTAAGGCTTAGAGGCAGGGAATGGCTTGCCAGAGCAGCTCACCGGTGCAGAACTCTGCCCCAAAGTCAGGATTTCTCTCTCACTAGTGATAGCCTTCTTGGTATATAATGCCTATGAAAAATGCTAAAAATAGTCATACACATTAATCTGATTTAAGCCAGAAACCTAGCTAGATTAAGAGAACAAGGAAATTAAAATATTCCTAAATTACATGAATGCTGTGTTATCAGAGAATTCAGGGTTTCCTTTTATAAATTCTTAATCTTGTTAATGAAAGACTTTCAAAACATGCTCAGAAAGGAAGCTTCAGGACCATTTTCTCAGAGTTTGAGAAAAGAAGCAAAAACCAAGCAAGCTGTAAATCTGGGCAGCTGTCATGAGGAGGAAGACAGAGAAGAGGAAAGAAAAATCATGTCTTTTAAGTTGGAAGTTGGTCATATACATTGCTCAGCATCTGTGTAAAGCAGGAAAGGAGTCATCAGAGAAACACCTAGAAGCCCGAGTTTCAGAGGAAGCATACTTAAACTTTGGCCAACATCTGACAAAGACATAGGAAGGAAAAACATGCTTATTACCAGGCTTTGATTCAGAGTTCAGAGGTCACCAGAAGCTCTGTGTCTCCAGACAACAGATCATACTGGGGACCCGTGGTTAGAAACAGAGATTGTCTATTGAGAAATGAAAAGTACTTCTAGTAACAGGAAGCTAGTGAGCGTGGGGTTAAGTCATTACCAGGGGGCTGGGGTAGGCAAGGGAGTTGGGTGTCTAAACTGCTCTGGGCCTGAAGGTTTCTGGTCTTTTTCTGCCCTTGGGCTAAGGACGTCCAGTTTCTTTGGTGAAGGCAGGGTGGGGAAGGGTTCGGCCCTTTCCTGACTACTGGCATCTTACAAATGTTAATCTCGATTCTATTGTCTCCAGTTCCTACCCTCCAGTCACGGTGCCTGTACAACTAAAATCTCTCCTTTCTTTCATTCATGGGTTTAGGGAACTGACTCTCTTACTTTTCACAGCTAAATCTACAGAGGAGAGATTCCTCAGACACAAGAAATGTGAGTGCCTAGAACTTGGGGCGAAGTCAGCAGCCATACATAACTATTTTTTCTATATGATAGTAACTTAATAACAGATAAAGATGATAAATCCAGCCTTAATTTGTTTAAAAAAACAAACTCATTCTAAATTGACACAAAATATTGACCTAATTGTGCATGTTTTTATTTAGTTAAACCTATACTATAGTAAGATAAACAATTCCCCCAAAGGAATTAATTTCCACTGGGTTGCTATACTACCAAAATTAATTTAGAGAGAAACATTTCTGGAAGAAAATACCTGAGGGCAAATTATTTCTTAATTTCTAAAGAATAGCTAATGCGGCTGCTCTGACAATGTCATCTGAGTATCTGAAATTTTATTATGGAAAGCAATAACTCAAACCTCCATAAATTGTTTCTGAACAAATTAACCCCAAAGCCATTAATGCAACAGCTGCTGCACTTAACAATTCTAAGTGAACGCAGGAGTGACAGGAGGAAGCGGAGGCCGCGGATTTTAATGCGAAGACTAAGTTCACCACCAATATCCCAGGTATTGTTGATGAGGAAACAAAACAGACAAACAAACAAACAGCCAGGCTTCTTACACCAGTGTAAACAAACCCAGGGCCTCCAGAGAGAATTGCTGAGACCTGAGGGTGCTTGTGGGATCCGTACTGCTCACATCAAACATTACCGGGTTAATTTCCTAAAAATGACGACAGTGCTACATGCTGTCATAATTCTAATCGTAGATGTGCAGAACCATACGAGCATTTCATCTTTCTTTAGAGCTAAATAGTATTTCATTGTGTAAATGTATCATATTTCTCACTCTGCCTGCATCGTCTGCAGGGGCGTTTAAGTGGATCCCATTTCTTGGCTCTTGTGAGTCACCCATGGCGCACTGGGAATCGATAACTGATACATCTACAGCACAAGTACTGTAATGGCTTAGATTAAATGGCGCAGTTTTCTGAGGGGTGGCAGCAGGACGTGAGGGACAGCTGAGTCCCAGGCAGGTGAGAAACAGAGACAGATAGGCATGCCATACAGAGAGAGGGTGTGGATATAGTTTATTCAGTGGGTTATGGAAGGAAAGGAAAGGAAAAGAGAAAGAGAGAGAGAGAGAGAGAGAGAGAGAGAGAGAGAGAGAGAGAGAGAGAGGAGGCAGCAGCCACCTCTCCTGAAGGAGAAAAGGGGCAAAAAGTGCATGTATAAAAGGTTATTGTTTAATACTTATATTTTCATAAACCCCAAAAATTCTTGGGAGTTCCAGGGAGCCAAATTAAAGGATTCACCTTAAACAGGTGAGATACACCCCTCTCAATTCCCTGGTCCTATTTTTTTTTTTCTAAACTTAACTTTGTCCTCTGTCCTGTCAATACCTTAAACAGGACTAAGAGACACTGGACATGCCCATACCACAGACGCTCTACAGGAGCAAAGAGACTAGCTATACCAGGACCAGCACCCAGCTTCCTCAGGTCCCCCAAACAAGATGACACCCACAAATAAAGCAGGAAGCAATCTTGAGAATCCGCCATCCCAATTCCTTTAACCTGTTGTGCCTAACTTCTGGCCTTTTTACTAGAAGAGAGATGGGAATGTTATGACCTGCTACTGGCTTGTCCAGTCCCTTTAAGAGACAAGACCCACTCTCACCTTAGACTGAGACAAGTGGATCTTCCTTCTGCTTCCAGCCTGCACTCTCTCTTTCTGCCCCAACTCTTTTCTTCCAGGGAGATGGCTGCTGCCTCCTCTCCTCTCCCCACTCCTCTCTCTCTCTCTCTCTCTCTCTCTCTCTCTCTCTCTCTCTCTCTCTCTCCCCCTCCCTCCCCTTTCCTTCCATAACCCACTGAATAAACTATATCCAAACCCTCTCTCTGCATGCCCTGCCTATCCATCTCTGTCTCTCACCCTCTGTGACTCCTTGTGGGACTGACTATGCCACCAATCCCCCGATGTCTCCCACCTGCCACCTCCCACATGCCTAGGACCCACAGAGGTCTTGCATGGCTCCCTGCCTGGGACCCAGCTGCCCTTAGTGGCCTGCTGCTACCCCTTGGGGAACTGTGCCCTTTTATCTAAACCATGACATGTACTAAATGGATTCAACGGGTTGTTTTTATGTACTTATTTCATTATATGGGTGTAGGGAGGGTATAAAAATAATAATTAAAGGCAAAGAAGCCATTCATTAGAGAGAGAGCGAGAGAGAGAGAGCGAGAGAGAGAGAGACAGAGAGAGAGAGAGAAGGGATCATGAGCGGAGTGAAAAAATGATGTTAATACAGTTCATATAAATGGAATTTTAAAAAGAAAAAGTAAATTCTGCTTAGCACCCCTGGCCTGCTAAGACCTTCTACTCCTGTTTTAGATGTTGTTGTTGTTGCTGCTACATTTCTCCCCTTTGAACTTCTGCTCTGCTAAGAACTGCAGCGAAACCTACATGTGCAAAGATTAGAGGCAGGTCTACTGTGACTTTTGGACATCAAAAGGCCAGAGCTGTGGATGACTCAGATAAATTGTATGGTGCGGGCTCTTCATGCTTGAAAGCTATTCATTACCGTTCTGTTGTGACTGTTCTTCTCCACTCTCCTGCTGATGCTAGACACCCATCAAAGGGATGAGCATCCTCTCCTGAGAGAGGCTGTGTTATCTTCTAATCTACAGCACAAGATTAGGTAGGAGGCAAAGATGCGAGGGAAGAGTGATGAGAGCGAGGAAAGGGGAAATTTACATTGATCCACCAAAGCTTTTTAAAACAACAACAACAGCGTGCATCTCCCGACAACAGCAGCGTGCCCTGTGCAGAGAGAATCTGCTTCTGAATTCCAGCATGTGATTATAAGCATGATCTGAATTTGACAGAATGTCTCCGTATTAAAGAAAACCCCCCTACAGAGCTGGAGGCTTTGTTGGAGAGAGGAGGCCGGTGCTAAAATGAGACTGCTTCAGTCAGATGCAATTTATCACTTCCTCTAAGAAAAGAAATCCAAGGAGCAAAAAAAAAAAAAAAAAAGTAAAGAAGCTGACACCACCCAGGGAAGCTCAAAGCTTAACCACAGAATCAGTGAGCTTGCTTCCTAATGAGGTCCCGGGTGCTACCGACCTTGAACTTGTATCTCTTCTTAGAAAGAAACATTAGAAACACTCAGTTTGCCCAGACAAAATGTAATGAGGGGCTATATTGTTCTCTGGACAATGAATTCAACACACTGTTCACTTTTGGGTTGAATGAAAAGTTATTGCTTGTGGATCCAACAGGGAGGCTAAAGATCTAAAGGTAAAATATACTTTTCTATTGTGCAATATGGAGTTCTGAGCTCATCACAATTAGCACCTCGCTGGCAGGAGACCAATCTGAAGTCATTGAATTAAGCTGCATATAGAAGTCAATTGGTAAACCAGGCAGTGGCGGTGCACGCCTTAGGAGGCAGAGGCAGGTGGATTTCAGGGAGTTCTAGGCCAGCCTGGTCTACAAAGCGAGTTCCAGGACAGCCAAGACTGTTACACAGATAAACCCTGTCTCGTAAAACCAAAAAAAAAAAAAAAAAAGTGAGTTAGTTAATATTTCAAAGATCTGTTCCATTTGCTCTAATTCTGGTGTCATCTTTAACTTCCATCATTTGAGAGTTCAGAAAAGTCTTAGTTCATCTATTTAAGCGTCCATGGCTCTTCTTATCTCCTCTGTATCCATTTCCACACCCTGCGGAGGATGAGGCACCATTCATCAACTTTGTCCACAGCTTCCGCTTCTGCTTGACATACTTCAGAATGCATAGAACCCCCAAAACGCAATTATTCCTTTATCTAAGCATTCAGGTCCCACAGGCTTTGAGCAAAGTTTCATCATCCTGCTTAGTTAGAATCTTAAGGCTGCAACATGGCACCAGCGTTGTTTCAGAATATAGCTGCTGCCTCCATTTCCCCTGGAGACAGCTGTACGAGCTAGACAAAGATCAGAGTACACACAAGATTTGGGGCCTTTCCCTTCCCTTCTTCCTTCCTTCTCTCCCTCCCTCTCTCCCTCCTTTCCTCCCTTCTTCCTCCCTTCCTTATTTCCTTCCTTCCTTCCTTCCTTCCTTCCTTCCTTCCTTCCTTCCTTCCTTCCTTCCTTCCTTAATTTAGCATCTTCCACACAAGGTACCTAATCAAAGCTGGTTTTAAAGAAAAATAGGCAGTTATTTAGTTGGTACACTACTATGCTCATGCCTATTCTTCATGGCTTTGTCTCAAGGATTCCCATAAGGAAATTAAGGTCACAGTATTAGGCAGATTCCTAGTCAGTTGTCTCTCCTGGAATCTTTGCCCTGTACTCCTTTGCTAACCATAGCAAGAACTCAGATCAGGTTCTGTCTTTTAAGCGTTCAGTATCTACAGCCATATTCAGCATACTGGTGATACTCAGAACCATATCTCATCTAGAAATGCTACAAAAATATTTTTCTTACCGGAATTCCATTATTTTTTACGTTGATTAGACATAAATTCTAATTACTGAAGCCTGGAGAGCAGAATGTTTTTTGAACAGCAACACCACCACTGCAGAGCCCCTTAAGTGGGGCTGCTGGCGTGTCACAAATTGGAGCTATTATGGGGAAAGTACTCTATTAAAGCCAGCCTACTTTCTCCATTCATCTTTTTAAAAAATTGTTCAGGGTATTAGTCCCTACGAGGATTCATTTTTAAGCCTAACAGAAGTTGTTAAGATATCACTTACAGTACCATTTAAGCTCTTGCTGCTGGATCTGGAGCCTTTGAACATGCCCTGAATTATGACTGTGTCAAAAGCTGCACATGGCTGCCAAAGGGCAGCGGGGGGGGAGGGGGGGGGAGAGCATGGCAGCCAGGAGCACCGCAGCCCATCTGTATTCATTTGTTTGTTTCTACTTAAGTTGATTTTAATGTCTAAGTTTGCTTACACTTTTGAAACCGTGCAACATATTTCAAAGAGACAGGTTCAATTTTCAAGTCAAACAGCAGATAATGGCATCAGGGATGTCTGCAGCCACAAAGGAAATTACAGAAGAGGACAGAACCTGAGTTCAACGTTTACACGGGCAGCCAGACAGAAATGAGAGTTCTAATGGCCGCTGCTCCCTGTAACGCCAAGCACTGTCTGCTTTCATGATAGTGTCTGGTCATTAAGATCACAGTGTTCATAGGGTCTCTGCTATATGTGCTTTGAATTAACAGGATACCAAAATAGTAAGGAATCCTCTGGAAGCTCCTTAGTAAGAAGTGGACAAGGATCCTTTCAGCAGAATTAGAGTCTTTATGCTTTCAGAACAGAGAAGTTATTGGTTAAAAACCCAAATTAAGACTGTGGTTCAGAGAACATAAAGGAAGTGGCTTTGAATTAAGGAGGCATGAAGCAAAAAGTTTGTCTGCCTAATTGACTGCTATGTCCTTGACAGCTGGTGGGGGTGTCGGGACAGTGGATGAAACAAAGAAAGAATAAACAGATGAGTCAGGGACTTAAAGAGCAGATTCGATTAGAACGTTCAGAAGAAACTACAAGATGGTGCTCTCTCTTGTTTGGGTATCACCTACTCAATACACTTTTGAGTTTGCGTCTGTCTGGAAAGAGAAGAGAAGGAGAACATCCCCTAAGGCAGTGTAAGCCAGAGACATAGTGTGTTGCCACAGATTGAAAGCAAGAGTCAGTCATTGCTACATAGTATATCCAACCCCAGGGTGGTGCTTCCCTGCGCTGGATACAGGGCAGCGCAGCTCTCATACACAGAGCAGACCTGGCAGTGTGAAGTGAATGGCTTCAGCAAAGGGACGTGAAAACAACAGAGTATTGTTAAACCATCTTGTGGCTCAAGTGTAGGCCCTTCTGCAACCTGAGAAAATGGGAAATTCATCTCATAGATGACTGAATTTGCAGTTACTATCAGGTTTCTTGATTGGCCCGAGAGGAGCCTGCTTTTACATGGTGCTGGGGTTGGAAGGAGAAGTTGGAAATGAAGGAAAAAGATGAAAGTGGACATATTTAAGAAGAGAGACAAGACGCATTAGCTAAACACAGGTTGAGTTCCACCTTTCATGGGTGAGAGAATTCTTTTGGAGTCGGAAGATGAGGACAATTTACCTACAAACATATTATTTCAGAAATATCAATAACCTTCTTAAACCCATGCTTTTTCAGAGAATATCCAGACACATCTTTAACTCTTAGTCCATGTCAGGCTGTGCAGCATTGTCACTAGCTCTTGGGAATCTGCCCAGTGCTGATAACTGCCCAGTCCCATTCAGGGAGAGATGCCGATTGGATAGTCCTGCTTACTTCTCGGCCATCATCTTCTGATGATCCATTTGCTGTGGTGACAGCCAGCGTGTTATTCCAAGTGCTCAAGTTTGAATTCTGACTATAGAGCCCTGCGAGCCCTATCCAAAGATGAGAATCTGAGAGGTATACCCACCAGGCCGCTATTTAAGCTATCGTGAAATCTGGCCTGAAATCGGGGCAGGATTACAGAAAGCACATCCTTGCCTGGGCATCGGCACTGAGTTGAATTAGTGTCAGTTTAGCCACCCTATGTATCACTTTAAAAACACCGAGTAAATGAGCTCGGTACGTCTTTAAGTGTGCGCAGTAATTACTGCTCTGCTTCCTACTTTACATTAGAGCAGTTTTAGTTACTTACTGGGATTTGAGGACAGCCCAGAATTCATTTCACAGTTGGAAGGATAACATTATGTCGAACACTCAGAAGGTGTAAGACACTGTGAATATTGTCTCCACTCTAATAACCCCAAGCCCTGGAACCGAAGCACGAGACCAAAGCATTAAGTCATTTTCTGAAATCCTGCCGTTACCAGCTGACTCCACAAACATGCACTCAGCCACATTCCCCTGCACTCGCCACTCTGGGGCTGTAAATAGACACCGATCGGAGCCACATTAACTCTTTCAACTGCTCTCCCACTTCTACCATTGAAAGCAGGAAAGCCACGATTTACTGAATGATTTTGTTATCAACACTCTTCTTGGGAAATGAAGAACCTTAAAGGGTTTCAAAGGCTGTAGAATCAGGGAGGTAGTAAGAAAAAATTAGAGCATTTAGTATTTCTGTTAACTGTAAGACACTGATTCTATGAAAATTGCATAGCAAGACATGCATGATTAGTATTATAAAATAAACAAAGGTCATAGTAGAATTAGATGGCTTTCGTTAGATAATGACTTTCCCCATTGATGTTTTCTTCAAAACCTAAACTGCAAAGTCCTTTAAAAACTTTTAAAATATTGATGAATTATTCGCCATGATAGTAATCTCCAAGTGTGTGGATGAGTCACTGGAAACTGTGCGGAACTTCTAGAACACAAACAAATTCTATAGAAGCTGCGGATGGCTAGTAAGTCAAGCTCAGATAAACACTGCGGCAGAAAGCCTCACACTCTCCTCGTGATTGCCACTACCCCTCCCCAGATGTTACCACTTGAATCCTGAGAAACATTTACACCTCGTGTTCCTAATTCCCTACTTTGGCCAGTTTTGTAGTGTTTGAAAGACCTTCATTTAACATCTTTGAAATTTCCTTAGAATGCTTTTACAATCTCTCTCAAACTTTTAAGCAAAGCATTCTGGGAGATCAGTCATCTGGGCTCATTCTGACTACTTCCCCCATACTCAACCCAGGGCCATGTATGAGAAGTCTCTGTGGACTTACAGCCCTCTGTGAGTTTTTAATCTCTGGTAACCTTTGAACACAATGAAACCTAGAGAAGCTTCATGCACAGAATTAATTTATCTCCATTTAAAAGACATTTTTTTTCAAATTTCCAAATTCTGTGGTTTAATTGATCTTTTCTCTCTTTCCTCAAACCCTGTTTTTTAAAATGGATATTCCATTATAATCAAGCAAAAAAAGCATCTCAGGACTCCAGGCTACAGACAGCCTAACTAGTGTCTCAAGGTTAAATTATTCAAACTGCTCACAAATCTGGTGCTTTATTTTTAGATTTTATCCATCCTGATGTATTATTGTATTCTAACTATCTCTATAGTAAGAATAAATTACCATGATGAGCTAATATGATTTCAAAGTCAACATTTCTTGCAAAAAGGACTGCTGAAAGACTTCCTTTTCCCAATATTTGACAAACATTAGTTTTAAGATAATAGTCATATTTTTAAGGAACTACAGAGTTTCCCTTACTTCCAATCTATAAATTTTGGAGCTCTTATGACCAATCTCCGATTTGATAGCTCTCGAGAGCCACTGAGAGCATAAGGAGGTGCTGTGCTTGCTGTTAGAGTTTAGTATAACGAAAGGACACAGACTAGACCCCAGTAAGGAGAGATGCACAGAGCAGATCTGGAGGGCCCAGAGGTGGCATCTCTGGGACACAGTATTCTACGTGACAACACCAAGCACTGCCAGTCAAGAGAGTTAACATGAAGCTGAAATCCAGGGCTTCTCACTGAGGTTAGCCTCACATTGAACGATGATCCCCAGATTCAGCAGAATTATTCCACAGAAGAGGTGGCTGCCCACAATACCTTTGTCATTGTACACATGGGGTCCTTCTACCCACCTGTCCCCAGGCCAGTATTTCCACTGAGAAGATACAACTCTGGAGGAAGCAGGTCCCTTCTAAGGATTGGCCCAGGACAAATGCAAGATTGCCTACCATCTCAAGTTGCAAACCCAGCAAGATGTGCTGAAGATGTCTAAATGAACGGTATAAAATCTCGGAGGCCATGGGAACAGCCTTGGCTTAGAGAAGAACCTGAGTGAGGATCTCTTGGCTCTTCGTGTTCTGAGTTCTGTTAGCACAAACACTCATCTTTGTGACTTCTTGGAGAGCCATATCCAGGTTGAAAAGGTGAAACTCATCATGAAAGATGGGCAACCACCTACCCTGTGCAGGCTGGCTGGGCTGTAGCTATCACAAAGTAGTGTGTCCTAGCCATCAGTGAACTAAGAAGTTTTCCAGAAGCTCAGTCTCAAACACAACAAGTACTCATCTGCTTGGCAGAGACTAGCATCTGGACCTCAGTCTCAGCCCCTCCATCCCCTAGACAGCTTTGTTACTACCATGGATCCCAGCTTAAATCTTGGACCAGATAAAAATAAAGCTTCTTGAAACATATACACAAAAACACACATGCACCACACAGTTGAAAAATACAAATATCCCTTGAATCACGTTCAATTTTAGCAAAGATCCACTCTTCAAAAAACTAAATATTGGAAAGTAGAAGCAATATTTCAATATAATTCTCTTAAAATATATAATGATAATAAAATAATTATGTTAAAATAAATAATTATATTAAAATATAATTAAATGAAAATAATCAATAAAAATAGTACAAAAAAGATAAAACTAAACAGTACAGTCAAAAGTCTTACCTAAAGTGAGGATCAGCAAGCAGCTGTTTGGAACTGTGTAGATAGTACACCTCAGAAGGTTTTGTTTTATTTTTCTTTCTTTCATTTTTTTTGCACTTGTTTTGTGGACTGAATCCAGATCCTCCCACATGCTAAGCCTAGACTCTACCAATGAGCTGTGTACCAGGCCCCTGCATAGCGTGTCTGATGCTCACCAGCCTGAGAAGTGAGGTTGCAGGGCACCACTTTGGAGGGAAAATTGTCTCAAGTGAGAATAAACTCTGTGCGTTCATCTGAGCATTTCAACCAAATGATTTTTAGAGAATGATCTTGAAGGGACAGAAAAGGAAAATTCATGTAGAAATTAATATGCAGTGGTCCTTGGGTAAAAGAATATTTTGATTATTCTAAACGATTTAACACATTATCAACTCAATGAGAACTTTCTCAGTAGAGTAGATAAAGCAATAGGTTTGGTCAGGTTGGGTAAGATTGGAATGATATTCAAGTGTGAATTTGAGCTCTGTAGCTGTTGAAGACCTTGAACTACACAATCTACAGACATTTAAGTAAAATAAAGGCCTTTCATGTTAGACACAAAATATATTAATTTTTATAAAACAGAGCAAATACTTTTCACAAATTTTACATTTAAGAAAATTAATAAGTTTTCAACTTTAACATTGTCTTTTAATTAAATATTATTAAAGAATATGTAGGTTATTCTTAGATAAATATAACTGTAAGATTAACTAATATATGTTGACATAATGTTTAAAAGATATTTTTAAAGAAGCTAAACAATAAATAACTTCTGTTAGATGTATATGCAATAAATAATTTCACTGTGGATTTCTTGACAGTTTCTCAAACTTATCAAAGACTGTTTTAGTAACTGGAAAATAAGTCATGATCTAGGTAAGGTCCATCTAAAAATGCCAGCAACTAAATTTAACAAATGTGTTTCCTGGCCCAAAGATGTTTTCAGGTGATAAGCACTCCCTCTGGTCTTATCATTCTGAGAAATGACAAGGCATTTGGGAGCTTATCTCTATGTAGCATGAACTCAGAGCTTGCAAAAGAATCTGATTGTCCTGCCTGAGCTAAACCTTCTGTCTCTCCTTGTTCCACCTTGCCTCCCAAAAAAGTTCAAGTGGTTTCTGAGGCTCAAAAATTATTGAATGAGCAGAAAAAATATACCATGTTCTTAGAAAGAAAGACAGTATTTTCAATTTATAAACTCCTTGTAAATTAAATACAATTCTACTTCAAATTCCACTAGAATCTTTAGCAACTTAGTTCTGAAACTCTTCTAAAGCAACAAGAAAGTTCTTTACCAAGATTTACTTAACTCCTAGTATTTGGGTTAGAAGAAGGACAATATTTCAGCATCAGTGGATACAAATATGCATATCAACACATACATCACACACATAAACAAACAAACACACACAGAGACACACAATCATGGGAAACAAAATAGGATCTAAAGAACAGGAAAGCTTGGACTGTGGAAATGGGAACAGAGAGTCACAAATATTTACCAGCAGAATCCTACAGTGCCTTTTATCTTAATGTCTATTTTTGTTTACTATTTTCGATGTGTTACTAGAGAAAAATGTATTTTGGCCAGAGATAAGTATCACTAAAAAATTTCATCTTTGATAGAATTATATATTTCCACGCTCCACTGCATATCTCTTAGCTTAGGCCTCACACTCAGTATGCCAAGTCTCTCTACCACTTGTCCACCCAGCCTGGCCAGAGTTCAGTTTTTTCACATCTAATCTGATACTCAGTTCTATTTTGTATTTACCAACTCTTGTTGGACATCCTTCTAACTGTGTTAGTCTTCAGCTCTTCATCTGTATAAAAAGAATAAACACTTATACTTATTTGTCTTTCCTTCAAGTGTTAAGGGAGTAGAGCACTGTGGAAAACAGAAAGCAAGAAACAACCTCTGTAGCATCTACAATGTTCTCAAACAGTGTCGGTCAAATCTTTAGTTGCCTTTCTTCTCACCTTGTTCTTCTCGACACAGCACAAAATATACTAGATAGGTAACTAGATTGTATTGGAGATGAGAAATAGAGGTTATATGGCAGATAAATAGATGATATATAGGTAGGTTATGGATAGATAGATAGATAGATAGATAGATGACAGACAGAAGATATATCTATATATAGATAGATGATAGATAGAAAGATGAGGATAGAGAGATAGATAGATGATAGATAGATAGATAGATAGATAGATAGATAGATAGATAGATAGATATAAAAGATTCTTAGATGGTTGATAGAAAATGCAAATATATAGAGATTATCAGATGAATGGGCACTGGTAACTATTTCAATGAAGAATTGTATCAAATGTTTTAAGCAACCTTCAGGAAGGCATTTGACTGACAGAGGAATTCTCATAATTATGAAGACTTTAGTCCTGTCCAGGCTGCTATCAGAGAATTTGTAACATCTGTGGAAAGCCCCAGAAGGACCATCAGTTGTTTGTTATCTTTCTTTTGAGACTAGGTGTGGTTCTCACCACGTTGTTCAGGCTTACCAAAGATCCCTGTACTTAACTGACTCTTCTCCTCAGCTTCTTGAGTAGCTGGAGGTATAGACTTGCATCTACGCAGTCAGCTCTACACCAAAGTAATGAGAAGAAATACATTTCTCTCCCTCTGCTATTGTGACTCAACTTTAGCTTGGTTACGAAGTGCTTAAAACATGTCTCAAACACTTTAAAATATGTATCTTAGTCCCCTTCTCAGAAAATTGATTAAAGGGTCATAAATAATACCCATTTCTCCTGCCTACCATGTCAGTTTTTTGATATGCTGTACACTTTTACTATTTATTTTATGTCATTTAGATTTATTTGATTATAATCTTTAGATGATGCTGTACTTGGGGGAGCATGGCCAAATGACATATCTATGTATGTGTCCATCTTTGTATTCTGTTAACTCATAATTTTGTATTTAAAGTTTGAAAGCTACAGATTATTTTAAATAAATCACTACAAAGACTTATGACATTTTCTTTTCTATGCTGGTGTGGCAGTCAATACTTTATGTCACTTGTATTTTAATCATGCCCCTAATGATAATGGTATTACTTTGAGGAATACTCTTATTCAGGAAAAAATGGTATAATTTAACAATTGCAAACATACAATTTTCTAAAATAAATATATTGACTGAAATGTTATATACTAGAAAGTTTTAGATGTATCTCCAGAACATAAGTTAAAATTATCCAATATTTATTAGTTTTGATCTCCAGAGATTTTTCTGATAACATAGTTAAGACACATAAGACATAAATTCAGTTTACACAGCACCTCTCAATGGTTTTTAAAGTCTTTAAGAAAAGTAAGGAGCCAAGGCAAACCAATTGCTCCACTCCTGGCTAGCAGAGGAGTCATAACCAGAGGGGAACCATTAATCATCAACACATTACACAGAAATCACCATGCCAAGTCAAAGGTAAAATCAATTGCAATGGCAATTAAAGTACCAAAGCATCAAGCCTAGAGTCCTTGTGGTTAATAGACAGTCTGAGACAACTTTATAGGAGATTCAAGCATCGGAGTCTCCATAATGCTGAAACAAAAGAACTACATTTAATGAAAGGATATGGAGCGATAATTTATAATGTAAGTTGGGCCAAGAGCCTCACCGGCAGGGACATCAACAGTAAATCAGCTGAATATTTTATCCATCAATTACTCGCTTGGTGGACAGCATAGGTGCACACGGTGAGTCCAGTGCCTCAGCCGGGCTCAAGTCTTTGGAAGGACAACTCCTTGTGCTCTGACTTGAAGTCGACATCCAGCACTAAGACCAACAGACTTGGGACTGAAGGACCTACCATCTCATTACTTTGGACTGCCATCAGCATTTCTGAACTCTGCTGGCTTTCAGATAAAATCACCCAAGCGAGACAGTCCAGAGAAATGCAAAGCTTTACTGATCAGACCTTGGCACCTGCGCATAGATTGTTACTCACATGTCTGCTAGAGCCAACCAATGTGACTGTCTCTAGGAGTTCCAAGTAAGGTTACTCAGAGACTATTGCTTCTGCTGTCCCTAGGTGTTCAGTGGCAAGTTACAAGTATTCATCTTCAGTTTACCATGCCCGCCCCCCAACCCTGCCTCATCTCTTCCACTTATTCAGTCGTACATAGGCATTTGTTGTGGCATTTAGAGAGATCATCACATGAGATAAAGACATGGTAACAAGATAAAGCAAGCTGTTTATAAGTCCAACTCTTATTATTGGTTTGATGATTATGCCTGGATAAATTATTTAATCTATCTTTGTAATTACTTTTCTCTGAAATGGAGGAGAGGGCTGGGAAACAACTCAGCAGTCAGAATGCTTCCTACTCTTCCAGAGACTATAGTTCATTTTCCAGCAACTGCACTGGGTGACTCACAATCTCTTGTTAACTCCAGGGAATCCATACTTTCTTCTGGACTGCAGAAGAACCTGCACACACATGGCACACACACACACACACACACACACACACAGTGGGAAAGAATGTGCTATCCAAGGAACTTGAAGAGATGACTCATTATAGAAATGATTGCCAGATGATTCAGAACTGCTACACCGACCTGGTTTGCAGAACATTGAAATTTTCTTAAATATATCAATGCTGTAATAATATTAAATTCCTAAATTACCAATCTTCATTAGTTACATGTAACATCAAATTTCCTATTATGTTTACTTTAAAAAGTTATTTTTGTCACTAATGCTTTATGTTTTAGACTTTAAAGTCATTGCATGGATAAAATTCCCTTTCAGGACAAGCCTGTTCTTAGATCCAGTTTGCTGAGAACCCACTACGGATTATGAGAGTCTCAATTCACCATAAACTCACAGGCTCATCCAGTATCCACAAATTACACTCCCCCAACTCTGTTTACCCAATTAAAAGAAGCTACAATTTTTCTTTCATCAGGGTCTCTTGTGTCTCAGGCTGACCTTGAACTCACTATGCAGCCAAGGCTAGTCTTGAACTCCCTGTCTTTCTTTTCCCACTTCTTTGGACTGGGGTTATAGGTCTAGACCACTACTCCGAGTTTATGTGATACTGGGGGTAGAATTCTGGACCTTGTGTATGCTAGGTAAATACTCTAACAACCCAGCTATATCCAAGCCCATAGTTTCAATTTCTACTGATAAGATCCACCCTCCAGAAAAATCTTATTTATTTATTTTTTAAGTCCTAATCTATAGAAAAAGTGTTTGGCAATGTTGCAAACAACAGCAAGAATAAAAATCTATTTTTATCTTTGCCCTTAAGGAAAAGAAGTCCAGTAGGCCATGATCAGGTTCAAGTGAACTGAGGTTCTGTTGGTTTTGCAGCATGCCCTGAGTGGGGCATTTGTACACATGCTAACTGACTGGTCTGTATAGATTTTTATTGAGCTATATATTTTTCCCTGCTCCCCTCCCTTTCTCTTCTCTCCCCTTCCAACCTCTCCCATGGTCCCCATGCTCCCAATTTACTCAGGAGATCTTCTCTTTTTCTACTTCCCATGGAGATTAGATCCATGTGTGTCTCTCTTAGGGTCCTTGTTGACTAGGTTCTTTGGGATTGTAGAGACACTGAGAATAAAAATGCTTGCCTACTTAGCACTTTAAACAATTTACAACAGAGATAATTTAGAACACTTTGAGCCATTTACAAAACATGAAGTGGCCTCTATAGCCTAGATACTAGTTGAAGCATAAGGAAAAGATTTACAAGCACAACCTGGAATGCTTAAGGCTGAATTCTAATAATTGAAAAGTTGCCCTAAAGTAAGCATGATAAGTTACTCTGTGTGTTGAAAGTTGATAAAGGATCTTCCTTCATTGCACCCCCCTCAGGAATTCTTTCTTTTTTTCCTTAACAAATCTATGTTTGTTCTATTATGGAAAGAAAAAAAGTAGTGGGTATTCAAGAGTAAAGAAAACTGTTGTGGGTAAGGAGGATGGAGGGATGGAAGGCAGAGGTGGCAGCAGCAGCAGCAGCAGCAGCAGCAGCAGCAGAACATTTTGTGCAGTCTAATGGGTCAGTGAGAGGCAGAGTAGCAAGATGAGCTCAGAGAGAAAGTCCTATAACACAAAATGTCAGGGAATGTGGTTTTCCCTCTGAGCAGAGAAGTGGATTAATCTGCCTTGCTTTTCTGATGACCGCTCTCACTCTTGTAGTGGAGGGTAAACAAAAGCAGCCCAGAGAGAATAGATGTCAAAACAGGTAAAAGGCCACTGTCAGCTGGGGAGACAATTGACGGTGGCTTAAACCAGAGGAAAAGATGGGAAAACAGACTTGGATTTTGAAGTAACCATAATAATTGGATATTGAATTGGAGATGGAGACAGTAATGATGGAGGTGGGGTTGGTCAGATGGGCAGGCCGAGCACTAAGAGTTGGGTTGCCAAGGGATGCATTCATTCTAGTTCTGGGTCATGGATTTGGACCCCAGCGCTAGGAACTAAATTTAATATCTGAAGGGAATATGTGTGGAGGTGAAGAACTCTGCACAACAGCCTGGGATGGAGATGGAAATGTATTAGTTATCATCACATAGACAGCATTTAAAACCACAAGTAAAACAGCCATAGGAACAGGATACGTGGAAAAGAGAGATGCAGTTCCCTTGTCATTATATTCATGAGTATATCATTTCCTTCAATAGAGATTTAAAGCAAGATAGTGTTCTATTTATTTCGGGGGAATAAAATAAAAGATTGGTAATCTAGGGTCTACACAGCATTATTTTTTTTGTTTTACACTTTTCCTTTGGGATAAACATCTTCACAGTTCCTATGTTCAATACATCACTGCCTAACCGAACACATTGACACACGCTACATGATTAATTCCTTACTAGCCACCTGAAAGCGGTAGCACAAATGTCTAGTTGCAAAATCTGGTTCTTCATATTTGTTATTAGTACCCAGTGGAAGTATTCCCAGGAGGTTAGCTTCCCTGCCTGTGAAGCAATATCCCATAGTAAGAAATTCAAACATAATAAAATTGAACTTTAAGGAACATCCTTTTATTTCTCTATAATGGAAAAAACACAATGGTGATTTAGACATCTTACCATAAGCCTCAGTACAGGCAAGCTTAAAGGTAAATGTACAAAGAATGCAAACACCTTGCTCCTTTCCCTTAATAAGTTTTTTTTTTCTATATTCATGTTTAATGATTGAGAGTTTCCAGAACTAAGATCTTCTTAATTCTAAGCCTCTAGTGCTTGCCTGACAATTAATTATGTAAGTATGACATTGAACTAATATCTAAGGGAGTTTAAGTTCATATACACCATGTAGCTAAAAAGATTCTACCATCGAGCCAGTGGCCCAGGGTCAGGGGTTCCTAAAAGGCAATGCAGGGACATTTTTTCTTTTTAGTACCAGACATGGGATGAAGCTAATTACAAAGCCCTGGAACAATGAGAAGCCACGGAAACTGTGTGACTCTTGTGACTGGTAGGTCCACATGCAGGGTTAAACAGTATGTGTGTTGGGGGAGGAGAGCTGCAGCAAGACCCTGGAACTAACTACTGCTGGTCCCTTATATGACACTAGAGTCTCTTGGGTTGCTGAATGTCTCTAGTGTTCTGAGCTGGTTTCTGCTGTGCTGCTAAATAAGGAGATCCATGGGAAATAGTTGCAGTGTAGTTTGCCTTTTCATCAAGACAGGAATTTTTCAATCTGTTTATTTTTTTCTAATTGTTATGAATATTTTCTCCTTTTAAGTAACTGAGTATATCAGACAAGGTCTCTGAAGGAAACAGATGGTGTGTGCAAACTGGGATATCTGAGCAGTGTTTAATAAAGGAACTGTTGAGAAAGGCAAATGGATGAGACTGAAGGAAAGTGCAGTTCCAGCCAGGTAACAGGGTATTTACAAAAAGGAGTCACTCCAAAGAGAGAATAGCCAACGCCAAACAAAGTAAAGATAACGGTAAAACCTTGTGATCAACCCGAGAGACAGGCTAGTTTTTGTGGAATGATTTCTACACCATTTTCACTTTCTTCCCAGCACTTTCCATCTTATTAGTTTCTGGAACTAACAAACCATCCCGAAACCCTATTGAAGCCAAGCAAATGGGTTGTATGTATGTGGTTGTTTGAGAATGTCCTCATATGCTCCTGTATTTGAATACTTGGTCCCCAGTTGATAGAACTCCTTGGGAAAGTTAGGAAGTTCAGCATTGTTGATGGGGGGTGTCACTGAGGTGGGATTGAGGTTTCAAAGATTAGTGGGCTTCCTAGCCCTCTCTCTCTGTCTGTCTTGTGATTCTATATTCTGCCAAGTTGACAACACCAACCATTACATCCTTCTTCAGTGAAATGTGTACACATGCAATAACACTTTCATAAATTATGCAAACTCCATTGCTTTGGAAAAATTTCATATTTGCTTACTATATTTTTTTCTGATAATTTTTCATATTCATACTTTGGAAGAATATCCAAAACTGCACAGGATATATATACCCTGTAAAAATATTTTTCTGACATTATAGTCCTCTCCTTGGAATTTAGGCTATTAGTTATTGGTATGATCATATGAATAGATATATATGATCATAATAGTTTCATGCTGAGGAATAAATGCTGAAATCCGAATAAACTGTCCTCTTCTCTTATTAGTGCTCTTCTTTGTGAACTGCACAGAAGCGTCTCCTTAAGATGCTGTACTTCCCCCAGTCCAGCCAGTTTTCTTTGATGGTCCCTAAGGTCTGGTTCTGTAGCACACACTTTGCTCTATTCAGACAACTACCCATGTGTGCTCCTGGAGTCTACAGAAAAGAGCAGGGAGGGATTCTGAAGCCAGGGGGACCTCAGATAGAATTCTGGCTTTGTAAGAGCTGTAATTGACCTATAATTTAGGAATTCTTGAAACTCAATTATTCAAATTATTTTGTCAAGCACAAAGTCTAGGTAGTCAATAAACCATCTCTTTCCTTTATGCCTTCTTTCTTTCTTTGTTTTAGTTTTGTTTTCTAACTATATTTTAAACTAATTTTTTTATTTTTTATTTTTTTGGTTTTTCGAGACAGGGTTTCTCTGAGGTTTTGGAGCCTGTCCTGGAACTAGCTCTTGTAGACCAGGCTGGTCTCGAACTCACAGAGATCCGCCTGCCTCTGCCTCCAGAGTGCTGGGATTAAAGGCATGCGCCACCACCGCCCGGCTATTTTAAACTCTTAAGAAGAACATTTATTTATATTACATAAACATTCTTAAATTATTCAGATTAGTTTTTATCACATGTTTTGAGAACAGTTGCATAGTATAAATAAAAATAGATTTTTCTTCATTAGTATGGTGAAAAGACTTAGACCTGATAAAATTACATTAAACTGATTCTAAGCACCTAAATTCAAATTTTCCTTTTCATCACAGTGTGTGGTAAATGGCAAATGCAGAAATACAGTTATAAATTGCACGATAATAGCATAAAATCAATGTTTGAACTAGGTCTTGCTGGCAAACCAGGAGGTCCCACTTAGCTATTTTTTTTTTTCAGTAGAAATACAGGATGCCGAATAAGGAAACATAATGCTCTTATTCTAGCACGGCTGTCATATAGTGGGATGAACCATTCCATGCTAAGTATGGTTCACCATTTAGCTGAAACCAATATAAAGTCATAACTGCTCAGAACTGGTAAGAAGTTGGTTGCGGAATGTCTGATCACGCTGTGAGAAAATGTGTCAGTGTTTTATTCTGATCGGTATAGTAAAGAGCTGAACGGTCAGCAGCTAGGCAGGAGAGACGAGGTGGGACTTCCAGGGAGAGAGAGGAATTCGGGAAAATGTAGGCACATGAGAGATACCAGAGAGACATAGAGACAAGCATGCAGAACGGAAGAGAGCTAAAAAGCCAAATGACTAAACATAGATGAGTAGAAATAGGTTAAGTTAAGTTATAAGAGCTTAGTGGGGAAGAAACCTAAGCTAAAAGAAAAAGTTTCATAATTAACAATAAGTCTCCATGTCGTTATTTGTGGCATGGTGATCTTGATGAGAAAGTCTGACCACAGAAGTCAGTTTTTTTCTTGATGAGAAAGTCTGACCACAGAAGTCAGTTTATATAAAAAAAAAAAAGTTATCTAATGATCAAAGAGGTTAGCCATTTTAAGCAAGAGTTAGAGCATTTTTGTATATTGAATAAAGTGCACTGAGTACTGTTTGTACTAGGTGAAGTTTGCTTGTGTCGGTCCTCTCCATGATTGTACCATGCTACCATATTGCCAGTATTTGTATGCCTGGGAAGTCCTAGATTGAATATATTCAGTTGTTAATGTGTTATTTAATTAAAAAAATAAATTAATGTTATTTACCTTAGTTATATAGTCCAAAAATAGTATTTTATTTCAAAATACAAATAATTTAGAATAGAGACATTTTATATTTCATTGTTGGAAATATTCTCCAAAAAAAGAGAATACTATCCTCTCATGTAGTATTCAATTTTTAAAATTTTAGATTGTGAGAATTTTATGAAGGTTCTTTTTCCTTTGGCTATTCCATGGCAATCTTACAATAGCCTAACTGTGTTACTGCAGATTGCTTTCACTGCTGTGATCCAAGGTCACTCCATAAAGGATTTGCATTGCTAGCATCTGAGAGTTGAAGGTGTTCTGTCACCTGGGATAATTTTGCACATTTTTCTTTTTTGGAAAAAAAAATTGACATAGCAATGACTTTATTTTGTGTTGGTCTACAAAAGATTAATACAGCAGTCTGCATTTCTTGAGAAAACCTATTTTCTAAAATGATTTTGCCTCGTTACAGCAACAGAAAAATAGAAGTCTTCACATTACACAGTGGGCGCAGATGGATACTTGGAGGAAAAGCGCTTGACCCGGGCGGCAGAGCTGGAGGACTTGCAAGGGAGGTGAGAAGACAGACGGTTGGTTCAGCTTCATGTCTGAGAAACACACTGCCTTGAGAAGCGGGGCTTTCCAGGAGAAGCTTCTTGTTTTTAAGAACTACAAATTCTTTTCCGATCTCTTAGGAAGGGCTGCAGCCATTTTCACTTTCCTCTCTTTGCGTCCCTTGTGAACACAATTCCACGGAGAGGTTATAAAGTTGATTGTTTCATCCCCTAATCGATGTGAATGCTGGTCTCCCTTTTGAGCTCAGCTTACAGCTGGCATCAGGCATGGGCTAGCCCACCACCCTTTCCCTCGGAATACATCTTTACACTGTGTGAAATACAGCCATTCTGGATCCTTGCCTTCTGTTTCCAGATCCACAACACTGACCTAAATCTCATCATTTTGTTTCTCTGTGAAATTTTCCAGTTTTCCTGTCTCCTTTGCAAAATTCACCATGAGGATCAGGCAGAAAGCAACAAAACTGCCTTTCTAAAATACTAGTCTTTCTGTGGAATTTTTCTGTTAAAAAATACACACTGAATTTGGAGAGATGTGCAATGTGCTGTGTGTGTCCAGGCACTATCTTCAGCATAAAAGCAGATTATAAACTCCACTATATTGGCTCATTTGCACATAGTATTATTAGTAGATGCCCAGAAGTAGCATCTTAGTGAGACATGTGGATGAAATATCACTAAGGACTTTATGGACTTCTAATACCTAAATTTTAAGACAAAGTTTGATCCAACTTGCATTCTTTGTTTTTTTCATTTATTTTACATTCCTACTGCAGTTTCCCCTCCTCCTCTCCTCTGGTACCCACCCCATCCTCCTATCTGTCCACTCCTGATTCACTCCTCTGTTTCTGTTCAGACAGGGATAGGCCTCCCATGGGTGTCAGCAAAGCATGGCATATCAGGTTGAGGTAGAACTAAACTCTCTCTCTCTCTCTCTCTCTCTCTCTCTCTCTCTCTCTCTCTCTCTCTCTGTGTGTGTGTGTGTGTGTGTGTGTGTGTGTGTGTGTGTGTGTGTGAATAATAAAGGAAAAGAATATGAGTGGAAGTGGGGAGACGTGGGATAGTTGGAGGAGAAGGGAGGAAGGAAATGTTGCAGAATTTTAACTGAAAAAAATATTTTCTTTAGGAAAGTCAAAGAAAACAAAAGACCCAGTTGAAAAATGGACCACAAATCTGGACAGAGAATCCCCCCCCCCAAAAAAAAACGAAACAAAAATGGCTAAGAACTATCTTTCAAAATGTTCAATATCCTTAGCAATTAGGGGACTGCTAATTAAAATGACTTTGAGATCTCACCTTACCCTAGTCAGAGTGGCTGAAGGTCGAGCAAACAGTTGACAAAAAATGCTAGTGAGGATGTGTGGACAGAAAAAAGCCTCTTACAGCCTGTCTCCTTCTAGGACACCTTCAGCACAACTTCAAGCTTTCCAAGTTCTTCAAATACTTGATTCTGCCCCATAGCTTCTACTGTTTGTCCAGCGGCTCTTCCCTCTGTTTTTAACAATCTTTCCAGACATCCATCCATTAATCCTCTTCTAACCTACTTCTTTATCAGCGATCTGTTGTGTTGAAACCTATCTGATGATAAGTATTATATCTAAAGTGGGATAAAAATGGCACCCTGTAAAAACGTATCTTACATAGGGGGATCCTCCTTAATTTAAATTGAAAATAAAATTCATATGGCATAATCTAGTCAAATCACCAAAACAATACTTGTATTCAAAATATGTTGCTTACAAACATTAATCCATCCCATGAAAACATCAAAAGCAATGAAATACTATGAACAATCTTAACTAAGTGTCAAAACTGTTATGTGCTGAAAATCTAAACATTGTTGAAGAAAATTAAAGACATGTGAACATAAAGATTTATGTTACGATGGTAAGGTCCCCCAAAATGTGATATCGACTGCTCGATGCAATTTTTATTAGAACCTCAGAAGTGTTTTGGAAGAAATGAAAGACCATCTCCAAGGTCATAAAAATTCAAGAGACCACAAGCAAACAGTACAATCTTGAAAAAGAAGAAAACTCACAAGTCTGTGAATTATAATATAAATTTTTAATTAAGAAAATATTGGTTCAATATTTTGAAACCCACACTAATTACTATCACCAGTGACCTCTTCAAAAAAGTTCTTAAGCATTTGGGAAGTTCATACAAATTTATAAAACTCTTATTTTTACTTGAAAGCTCATTTAGAATTCGGTAAAATTTACTGTCAGGATTGTTCCCCAAGCTGACAGACTCACTTTGTTCAAAATTGAGATAATGTCTGCTGAATACCCAATTTTGAATAGCCACAGTTTGTCATTTTTCTATGTCAAAATGCATTGTTCTTAAGACAGTACTGGCTCTATTCAAATAGCTCAGTCACACATTCTTTCCTCCAGACAGCCACCACAACACGGTGATTTGCTTTGCAACATAAGGATTCTCTGCCTGCTTCCTATTTCATCAGACAGAATATTAAAAAAAAGTATGGACTCAGAGGTCAGGCTTTTGTAAATGGAATGATTTCTGTGATGTTTCACCAGCTTCATTCCTAAGGGAAATGGGAATTCAACGTGAATGGGACTCTTTTCAAGTGAAAAGTGAGGGCTGCCTCCTCAACTTGTGTGAGAAAAGAATCTAGGAACTTTGGCCTTGGTATCATCAGTGTGAATCTCAATAAAGAAGAAAGAAAGAAAGAAAGAAAGAAAGGAAGAAAGGAAGAAAGGAAGGAAGGAAGGAAGGAAGGAAGGAAGGAAGGAAGGAAGGAAGGAAGGAAGGAAGGAAAGAAGGAGGAAGGAAAGAAGTAAAGAATAAAGACAGGAAGGAAAGAAGAAAAAGCATGATTTTAAAACAAGTGCTGAGACTTGGTCCTCTATTGAGCTTGTCAAGACTATGGAATCACACACAACAAAATCCACCTTCAACAGATCAGATATACCCCTCTCAATTCCCTGGTACTAAAATTATTTTTTCTCTTCCTAAACTTCACTTTGTCCTCTGTTCTGCCAACACCTTGTCAGGTCCAAGAGATACCAGACAGTTCCATACCACAAACCTGGACAGGAGTAAAGTGACCAGCTACCCCAGGATGTGACCAGCACCCAACTTTTTTAGCTCTCCCCCAAGATGATGCCCACAAATAAGCAGGAAAAAGTCTTGAGAATCCGCCATCCCAATTCCTTTAACCTGTTGTGCTTAACTTCCTGCCTTTTTATTATGAGAAAGAGATGGGAATGTTATGATTTGCTGGCCTGCTGTGTTTCTTGGGTAACTTGTCCCTTTAAGAGACAAGCCCCGCCCTCTACCAACCCCTCCTTTTCTGCCAGTAGATTCCATGCTTTGAGAAAGTCGCAGTATGTGGGCCTGAAATTAGTCTCAATGAGTTGAAAGCAACTCAAGCTAGCCAATAAGCAACTGCCAAAAGAGAAACTCAGTCCTACTGCCAAAAGCCCCCAAAGTTGGATGGAATTCTGGGGCCTCAAACGGCTCTACATTCCTGCCTATCACTGTGATATGAGTCTAATGAGATCATGAAAAAGGTCATCTGTGCTGGGGCTACTAATGTAGTCTGTGTGCATTTACAGAGCTAAATGTGTTGCAATTTGCTACATATGAGAAGAATACACATGTATGTATTTTGTAAACTGTATAAATTTAAAGAAAAAAACAGAATGCTTACCAACACAGAAGAGTGTAATAACCACTAAGAAAGCAATTAGACAGAAATAGTCAGATTTGACTTATTTTGATTATTATGAGTATCTTATTATATATCCTTAAAAGATAAATTGTCCATAAATATTATAACCTCAATATCGTTATTCCAATTTTAAGCCCCCCATGCCTTTCCAAACAATATTCTCCATAACCATCATTTGATTGCTGTGTCAGCTTGACTAGGTACCTTTTAATAAAGGAGATAATCTATGTTGATTTGGGTGGCTCTCTTCCAATCCCCTATTTTCTTCCTGTATCCATTTGGGAGTGTTTATCTTTCTCTTCAGTCTGATGAATTCCTTCCAATATAATATCCTCTGTACATCTGGCTTGATGGTCATAAATTCTTTTAGCCTGTTTTTGTCAGGAAAAAATTATTTCTCTTTGAATATGACGGATAGATTTCTCATATATATTAGGATGATTTGACAATTTTGTCGTCTTTCAAAATTTGAAATACAATTTTCTCAGCCTTTGGCTTTTAAGATTTGCATTGAGAAGTCAGTAGTTATTTTGGCCGCAGCCCTTATAGGAGTCTTGGTCCCTTTCTGGACCCATTCTCTTGCAGCTTTCAATACACTTCATTTGATCTTTAGTTTCAGTGTTTGAATTATGATATGGAATGGCGGGTTCCTTTTTAGTCCTGTCCATTTGGTGTTCTGTGTGTCCCTTCTATCTAGATAATTTTCTTTCTCTAGGTTTGGGGACTTTCTTTTGTGTTTTTTGAATATATTTACTACTTCATAGTGTGAACTTATTCTCCTTTTCTATGCCCATAATTAGTAATTTTACCTTCTCATGGTGTCTCAAACATCTTGCATGTTCCATTTATATACGTAAAAAAATTAATCCTACACTGACTGAATGATACAACTTTTCTACCTTTTCATCATTCCTTATACACTGTTGCCCTCAAGTCTATGGGTATGAGGTTTTATTCAGTTTTAAATTTTTGTTTTATATACAGGTGTTTGGTGTGCATATAAATCCATGTACCACATGTCAGCAGTGGCCACAAAGGCCAGACTAGAGCTATAGATCCCCTGATACTGACAATGCAGAAGGTTGTGAGCTACCAGGTGGGTGCTGAGATACAAACCCTGGTCCTCTGGGAGAGTAGTCAGTGCTCTTAACCCCTGAGCATCTCTTTAGCCCCTTTATGAGACTTCTTTCCTGAACTTTTTATTTATCTTATAGTTTATTTCTTCGTCAGACTTTCAGTTTGGCTTGTCTTCAGTATTTTTCTCTTTGAATTCTATTTTCATACTCTGAATTAGTGGCCTTCTTTTATTCGGATGTTTTGTTTTCTTAGAATAAATATTGTATTCTATTTGAGTTATTCAAACCTATTATGATAGTTATTTTGAATTCTATGTCTGAAATTTCATCTAGGTCATTTTCATTGGGGAAACACACCATAGGATCTGTAATTTGGAGAGGTAATGACTTGTCTTGTTTTGGTTTTGTTTGTTTTGTTTTCTTTTCATGCTTCTTGTGTTTCAGCCTATCTGATGTCGGATCACTGGTTAAGAAATTTTCACTATTATTGTCTTTCAGTTCACTTCTCCTTTCTCCCTTAAGTGGAGATATTTACAGCGTTCAAGAGAGACTACGTTATCTTAGGCTGAAGGTCACACTTTCCTTTTTAGACTATTGCTTGGGACACCAGAATCTGCCCTCCGACCCCTGGGTGAGGGCTATCTGCTTCTACTATCACTCTCTATCAGTTAATTGCAAAACACTCACTCCTGAGTACAGGATCAATTGAACCTCAGGTACTAACTAGCATAGTAGGGATTCTGAGTATTGGTGGAGAACCTAAAGAGAAAGAAAAAAAAATCACAGTAAGATGTATAACTAGTATTAGGAATAAAGGAATATGGGACACATATATAGGAAGGAATAGTGGAGGAGGTGTGGGGAGACAGACGGAAGTTTTCCAGGCAGACAGAAAAAATAGAGGAACCAATGTGAAACCAGACAAGGTAGACTAGTGCCATCTCTTGGGAGGTCAGGTCACAGAGATGATGAGGTAGGGAAGCTTATATTCTTTGACAGAGGGGATAAAAGGAGGCAAAGTTATAGAGAAAGGAAATAAAAAATGAGATGTAAACAATGAGGGAAGAGTAAAGGGCCAAGGCCTCCTGCGGCTCTGACCTTCAGCATCCTATGAAGTAAGCAAGGGCTGTAGAGTGGAATGTGAGCTCGCTGGGAGGGAGGGTTCTTGACTGACTTTCTGATCTCATAGGGAGGCCAGAGTTGGGACTGGAGCCTTGGTGCACTCCATACTTCAGACAGTGACAGAGTATTTGGTCCAAAGCATTGGCAGCCTTCCCAATCTTAGGTGGTAAACTGAAGGGAGGCTGAAGTACGGAGGGATACAAGCCTCAAGTGGCACAACAAGGGTCCTCTCACTCTGACCCTCTTTGGTGAACTTCACAATTCCTTGATCATCAGGTGAATCCCATGTAGAGAAGTCTGTTTCTCCATGTAAGATAACACGTTCACAGGTTCTGTTCACTGAATGGGGGTTATGTTTGGGAGATTATTCTTTAGCCAGTCCCATACACTGGATTAATTGGTCAGAGTGAGTCCCATTGGAGAAGTGATCATTGTACTAAAATTTAAAGGCACAAATGAAATGACCTTATTCTTTAGGTGAAAGGGAAAAAAATCTAGTAAGGTCACCAAGAAGGAAAACATCTGCATTCAAGAAACACACAGAGGAACAAATAGCAGAAAAATGACTTGAGAAGTCTGAGACATGAAATCAGGAAAGCCCCAAAGGGAAATGCCAATGACTGTCCCATAGCTTTAATAAGATCTTGGGGTTTTCTCTCACTTACAGTTTTGATTACAGGGATGATGAGATCCTATCATCCTTCTGCTGAATTAAGGAGCGAATTCTGTGAGGCAAAGTCAACAGAAGCAGGGACGCCTGCTCAGAACTGTCAGAACAAAACCTGCATTAGACAAAACTTTTTCCGGTACTGCTGCCTTGGCCTTCTTTGGAGACATGACGTCGTATGTTCTGTGGCTATTTTTTATAAGCTATTTGTTTTTCACTATTGATTTGTATGTGTTCCTTATGTTTTAGATATTAACCTCTTTTTAAAATATAGGGCTGACAATTTTTTCCCCCAAATTATAGGGTAATCTTTTAAAAGCTCTTTCTTTTATCTTCTGTTTTTCTTTTCTTTTTTGGCTATGCAAAGTTTTTTCAGTCTGTAGGAATCTCACTTGTTTATTCTGGCTGCTGCTGTTGTTGTTGCCAATACCTTTAGTGCCAAACCTAAGTCATACAAATACACAACTAGTAAAACAGTAAAGTACTTAGTGTCACAAATCAGAGACAGACAAGTTAAAATGCTGTTGTGATATCACACCTCATACTTGTTAGGATGGCTAAAACCAATAGAACAAAGAGTGTATGTTAGTGAGGATGAGAAGAAAGGGCACTCTCTGAACACTGTTAAAAACACCGTTTAAGGAAATGCAAACTGGTACAGATGCTAAGGCAAACAATTTAGTTCCCCCGGAGATATCAAAAACAGAATGGAGCTTTCTTTCCCATCTTGCAAGATGGTGGGTGAAAAAGGCGAGAAACCTGATACAAAAGAGAAGAAACCTGCAGCCAAGAAGGCTGGCGGTGATGCCCCTGCCGCTGGTGCAGCCAAAAAGGGTGACCCTAAAGCTAAAAAGCTCAAGAAGGGGAAGCCCCATTGCAGCCGAAATCCAGTCCTTGTTAGAGGAATTGGCACGTACTCGCGATCTGCTATGTATTCCAGAAAGGCCATGTACAAAAGGAAATACACAGCTGTGAAAACCAAGGTTGAAAAGAAGAAGAAAAAGGAAAAGGTCCTTGCCACTGTCACAAAACCAGTTGGTGGTGACAAGAATGGTGGTACCCAGGTGGTTAAGCTTCGAAAAATGCCCAGGTATTATCCTGCCGAAGATGTGCCTCGGAAGCTGCTGAGCCATGGCAAAAAGCCCTTCAGTCAGCACGTGAGACGCCTGCGTGACAGCATCACTCCTGGGACTGACCTCATCATCCTTACCGGGCGTCACAGGGGCAAGAGAGTGGTTTTCCTGAAGTAACTGGGCAGTGGTTTGCTGCTTGTGACAGGACCTCTTGCCCTCAACAGAGTTCCTTTGAGAAGAACACATCAGAAGTTTGTCATCGCCACCTCTACAAAAGTTGATATCAGCACAGTTAAAATCCCCAAACACCTGACTGATGCTTACTTCAAGAAAAAGCAGCTGCGTAAGCCCAGGCATCAGGAGGGCGAGATCTTTGACACAGAGAAGGAGAAATATGAGATTACAGAGCAGCGCAAGGCTGATCAGAAAGCGGTGGACTCGCAGATTCTGCCAAAGATCAAAGCTGTTCCTCAGCTGCAGGGCTACCTGCGCTCTCAGTTCTGTCTGACGAACGGGATGTATCCTCACAAACTGGTTTTCTAAATTGCTGACAACCTAATTAAACAACTTTATGTGTCAAAAAAAAAAAAACAGAATGGAGAGATGGCTCAGTGGTTAAGAGCATTGTCTGCTCTTCAAAGGTCCTGAGTTCAATTCCCAGCAACCACATGGTGGCTCACAACCATCTGTAATAAGGTCTGGTGCCCTCTTCTGGCCTTCGGCATACACACAGATAGACTATTGTATACATAATAAATAATAAATAAATATTTAAAAAAAAACAGAATGAACATATTATTTAACATCCCTCAAATTAAAAGCAGACCCGAAAGTGGGTTCTCCATCACCACAGTCAATGAAGTATTCTTCACAATAGTCAAGGTGTTGAAGCAGACTAAGATCCACTCAGAGAAGAACACACAAAGAAAAAGTGATGTATGCATACAAAAAGAAAACATTATATTGGAAAAAAAGGAAATGCTGCCCGTTTAAACCATGTGGTTTAGCAGGCAGGTGTTATTTGTTATGTTAAATTATGTATGCCAGGGATTGAGAGAGAGAGAGAGACAAAAACAAAACAAAACTTTTTCTACTTACTTATTCAGTTATTTGTTGATGAGGAAAATCTGTAATTATGCAAGTATGTACGCACATTTATATTGATTACTTTGGCAGGAGAGAAAATAATCAGCAGTATATTCTTCTTATTCAGTTTACCTTCTCGCTCATTAATTTGTTTGTCTTACTCTATCCCCTTGGGGTAGATATCCTTTCAAGTTCATCTTCCAAGAAAATGATAAATGTAATATATTTTAATTTAATTTTCACAATGGCATTTCTAGCTTTTATTATTCCACTGCATTGAGTTTTAAGTTCCTTTGAGTTTCTTCTCTCATCAATCCGCATTATAATTTATTCCTGTTGTTTTCTCAACATGTTTCAAATTTCATAAAATCATCCTTTTTCATTCTGCATGGCAGTTCGCGTCAAGGTTGCTTTCTATTCTGATTTAAACCTATTACTGAGATTTACTCTTCTTCTGCATCTTCAAGACACTATTTCTTTTTTTCCCTTGCCTTACATTAGCTTTTGCAGAACCTCTTTGTGGATTATTCTCTGTTCACCTCTCACCGGGCAGAAAGAGGTCCCGCCACTTTGTATTATCCAAACCTATCATTTGGCCATAATTTGTTTCCACAATGTACTGTTCAAATACAAGGCATAACAGGATGCTATTCTCAACTATAGTTCAGTTCCTAGTATCTATGGGCTTCTTTCCAGTGTGACATTGTTGCCCCGTGACTGGTTTCCTTCAAATCCTGCCATCCTGAACTCTGATATGCTAAGAATTTATATTCTATCATTCTTACGCAGCTGTCTCGTATAATCCTGCAGCAAACCTACTCCACAGAGTGCAGCTCAGTGTTCCAAGTCTGTGTCTCTCCTTTCCTTTATCCACAGTTGTTTTGGGGTCTGTAGTCCAGATTATATACATCAGTGCTGCTAATGGAGATGTAGTCTCCTTCGCTGTGTGCTCTCCAAGTTCACTGTTGGTCTCTTAAAGAGACACAGCAGGATAAATAGGCTGGCTGTTGACAAACAATATTCTTTTCTTTAAATTTTTTTTAAAAAAATTATTCTTTGTGTCTTTTATATCATGCCTCCTCATCCCACCTACCTCCCCAAAAAAGTAAAATTTAAGAGAAAAAAAAGAAAGAGAAAGAAGGGGGAAATCTTGTCATGGAAACTGTGGTGTGACACAGTCATACAGTATACCCCTTTGTTTGTACATGTTTACATGCAGGTGTTTACTGGTCTCTGGTACACCATTGGCACTTGGCCCTCAATGGGACTCTTCCTGAACATCCTATTAATACCTCGTGTCTTGGAGATCCTGCGGCCCTGAGTCCACAGGACTGACACACCCCACCCCCACCTCCCATACTACACAGATTACAAATCAGGTGGATGTTGGTGTGGGCCAACACATAATCCTAGATCTGGGCCTGGGTAGTTGCTAGGTTGGTGAGCCAGCTCTCCCTTGTCTACACTGTTCTGGGTAGTTTGCCCCTTGCAGCGATGAGCAAGGGCAGAGCCAGGAGAACCAATATTCTTATGCCTGATGTTTATGTTGGGAAAAGCAATATAGAGTTGTCTCATTTCCCATTGCTTCTTCTTGAATGTTTTTATATACTTCTCACCTACCAGGGCATATTCCAGGCCAGGGACATGAACTCCTATGAATGATCCTTCTCATTTTTGCTTTTCATCACATAAACATACATGTCACATACATTGCCAGAACTAAGTATGGAAATACTTTAATTTATTTATTTGTGTGTGTGTGTGTGTGTGTGTGTGTGTGTGTGTGTGTGAGTGAGTGAGTGTGTATGCACACAAGCACTTCAGTCAAGGGATAGTTAAACAGATTCAATTCTCTTCTTCTACTGTGTGGCACCCAGGGATCAAATTCAGATTTTTAGCCCTCTAAACATCAGGCACCATTACCAAGTGAGCCACCTTGCAGGTCTCTCTGTTAATTCTTTACCACTCATGATCTTGGGCTTTTAAAGAACAGTGCAAAACAATAAATGGCTTTTCAAAGGAGGCTTGAGTCTGGAAAGACAGGTCAGTGGATACAGCTACCTGATGCCAAACTTGACAACCTAGTAACTCACATTGCGGAAGGAGAGACTGAAGCTTGCCAGTTGTCTACTGACCTCCATATGTGAGCTCTGGTACATGCAAGTCTGCTAGTATACATGCATCAAAAATAAAGAGATGAAATGAAAGACAAATAGAGCCAGTGTGGTGTTTGTTAGAGTGCACTGGAATAATGCAATCTCTAGAAATTAGAAACTAATGCTGATAGAAGAGGAAAGACATAACTATGAAAAGTATTTTGCAATTTATGTTTATTTAATTTTATATGCATGAGTTTTTATCTCCATATATGTCTAAGCACCACAAGCACACCTGGTGCCCACAGAGGTGAGGGAAGGTATCAGGGCTCTTGTAACTGGGGTTATGGATGATTGTGAACCACCACATGGCTGGTGGGAATTGAAGCCTCTGCAAGAATAAGTGCTCTTAACTTAGTAAGTGCTGAGCTTTCTTTCCACCCCTGAAATGTAGTTTAAAAGAGAAATAAAATGTTGCAATAAGAATAACTATAGACAAAAATGAGCCACAAGGTATATAAAAATTAAAATAGGACTTTGAGGATAGGAGATCTGTATAAAATTGAGAACGCACTACAAAAGAAAGCAGAGTTCATGGCAGGAAAAAAAAAGCACCTAAGATACACTGGAGTAGAAGACAGTACTCCATGTAAGAATAAATAGCATTCTTGTCACTGAACACTGATTGATGGCACAATCCTGCTGGAGAATATGAAGAAGAAAGGCAGGATTAAATCAGATTCGTGGAGTTGGTGCAGTCACACGGAATGAAGCCTGTGAGATATGATCAAAAGAATTGGTTTCTGTGTCACATCTGGGATGACCTATTTTTTAACCTTAGCCAAGTCATTTAATCTTTCTGGGTTTCAGCTTTCCTTACCGTAAAGTGAGTTTAAGAGCGCTCTGTTATAATTTGGGGACAGTGACTCTGGCAGCCAGGGTTGAAAACTAAGCAAGGTTAAACACACTGCTACAGTGGGAAAGAAACACTAGACTCTGAAAGGAGATCACGGCTCCTTAAGCAATGAAACTCCAGTCTTCCGAGGCTGACACAAACCAGAGAATACAACTCCTCAAAAACAGAGCTGATCCACACAGCCCAACATATATAACTTGGGGGCCCACATGGTAGAGTTTATATAAGTTCTTCATGGTCAGACTCAGGAGTATTGGTTAAATTGCCATTCCTCATCTGTGTAGTTCATCACATGACTTATTTAGACTTAAATTTAATAAACTAAGGCAGTCATCAGTTTTCCTTGCAGTTCTTCAGTCATTATCTTTGGGAAATCAGTCATCTGTGTCTCAGAGCATAGCATGGGCATCCCCTAACTGAGACCATAGAACCATTTAAATTTAAAATTCAAGGAGAAACCTGAGAATTAGAACTGAAGAGCTAAAGAAGCGAGAGAACATGAAGGAGCACATAGAGAATTAACAAGATATTTTTAAGCAATGAATGTGACAGTGTAAAGATGAAAAAGAGATATAAAAATTCAATAATTTACAGGTAATCCTGAATTTTTAAACTGGAAAGTTATCAACATAGATATCCATCAACTCTTGGGAGAAATAGAACAACATTCTTATTTTAGAATCAATAAATTAAATCATAGAAGGGGAAAAATGGACAGCTACAGTATAGTCATCTAACAAAATGAGAAATATTGAAATCATAAAAACTAGGAATTCAGAAATCACATTGCAGGATACATTTCCATGAAAATATAACAAGCAACATTAATGAATCTGAATCTTCATTTGTAGAGGCCTTCCTTAGAGATGGTCAGACGGTATGACCTCTCAACTTGGAATTATGTATGCAGGTACTTACATAAATGAAAACCATGGTAACATATCATGTAGAATGTGAAGCTGCTAAAGGATGATAGGTTTCATTTGCAAGAACTTAGCACATAATCACATGTGTGCTTGAAACCCTAATATCTTCAACAACAGGTGCCATGAGTAGGTCATTTGAAAGCTAACTAGGTAACAGATAAGAGGGAAAAGCTCAGCTCCTTGTAATAAATAACCCAAATGTGAGGGGTGAAGATTTAAAAATTATATGACAAGCATATGCAAGGAAAGACAGGAAAAATATAAAAAAAAATCTACAAAGCAACTTGAGAGTGTATTTCAATATTAAAAAACCTGAATTCCTTAATGCAAATTTATTTATCATTAACAAAATAATAGCTGCAAGAAGAGAGGCATACCAAAATTTCTGTGTAAGCAATGCTTCTCATACAGATAGTACTGATAGTGGAGGTAATTACAAGCACTTTAAAGAGTTGAAAAATTTTAAAATATTGGCTTTAAGATGAATTTATTCTCAGTAAAAATGTCTCTGTCAATTCTAGAGTTTTGAAGTTGCTTACAATGCACTTCCTATTTACTTAGGTAATATTATATCCTTCTGGAGACTTTGATGGAGGTGGAGAATAAATAGTTATAGTTTCCTTAGTTATAATGAAAGATAAAGTAGAAATAAATATTATAACTATAATTCTTACTTGATACCTGTTTTGTTATATGTAATTTTACTATGTTAAAGTTAAAACCTTCCTTTTTATTTTTAGCAGTAAAGGGGGACGTGATGTGGGATTCCCCTTTGTATGCTGTGAATACAATTGGTTAACAAGGAAACTGCTTTGAGCTTATAGCAGAGTAGGGCAGGGCAGGGCAGAGGTAGGCAGGGAGGACTGGACTGAATGCTGGGAGAAAGAAGGCAGAGTCATAGTGTAGCCCTGCTGGAGACAGACACTGGAATTTTAACCTGTAAGCCACAGCCTTGTGGCTATACAAAGATTAATGGTGATGGATTAATTTAAGATATGAGTTAGCCAGAAATACCCTTAAGCTATTGGTCAAACAGTATTGCAAATAATATGGTTTCTGTGTGAATATTTAAGGACTGAGCAGCCAGGAACAAACAAGATGTCTCCTACTACATAGTAGGATAAAAATTCCTCTTATTTCTTACAGTTTCTAATCTATTTACAAATTGTTGTGGGAAAATCATGAGGAAAATTTACCTGTTGCTAAAATCACATTGTCATAGTTTCATGAAGAAATCAAATGGATTCCAGTTAACAATTCTCCAGTTCCTACTTACAACTTTTGTAAAAAGTGACAATTAACCGGTTGAAGATTTTCTGTAACAGGAATCTCAGCAACACGTAGGAAGAGGAATTTATCACTAGATTATTTTGTTAGATCTGTAATATCCTCAAACTTTTCTTGCCTCTACAATGATAAGAATCATTTACATAGCCTTAAAAGACAGTAATGAGTTGTCTTTTTTAAGATTCTCCAAACTAAATAGTCAAGTTCAACTCAACATTTTCATGCAGATTAAAATTCTTTTTTAAAAAAATTTTTTACTGTCTTTATTAATTGCTACTTAGAAAAATCAACATTTATAAGCACACATGAGTGTTCCAACACCACTGAGCATTTCCCCTTTTTTGATGAATGAGTATTCCTGACAAGCTAACCAAATCTTCTGTCTGCAACCCAAATATATAAATCAACACAATTCTGGAAAATTATTTCATTATATTATGATGGTTTATGATAAATATAATAACAGTTTGACTTGTCTTTTTCTACAACCCCTATTTATCTTCTTTATGTTATTAAAGCCATTTAGGACTAAAGCAATGATAAGTAGAGCATAAAATATTCTGGTGAGTCCATGAGTAGGTTTATTAAATTGGTTTTGTTTTTGAATTATATAATTTTCTCTACTCCCCTGCTGTGGGGGCACATTTTTCTCCTTCAGCCAATAGCCTTTAGGATACCAGCCCACTTGGGCATGGTCTCTGATACTGTAAATGCAGCTGTAAAGCATGTACTCCCTCTCTTGCTTCCGGCTCCCACTTCTGGCTGCTAGACTTTGTTCCTGTTTCATGCAGAGAATTGTTATCTAAGACAGTGATCTCTAAGTTTTCCCTTAAATAAATAACCATTTACTATTCATAATTCTGAACTGGTATGGGATTATTTTGTGACTTCTATCATCACTCCCCTCCCTTCTTCCCCTTCTACCATCTCTCCCATGATCCCTGTGATCCCAATTTACTCAAGAGATCTTCTCTTTTCCTACTTTCCATGTAGATTAAATCTATGAATATCCCTCTTAGGGTTTTCTTTGTTCTCTGGGTTCTCTGGGTTTGTGAACTGTAGGCTGTTGTTTCTTTACTTTATGTCTAAAAGCCACTTAGGAGTGAGTACATTTATATTTGTCTTTCTGGGTCTGGGTTACCTCACTCATTATGATGTTTTCTAGATCCATCCATTTGCCTTCAAATTTCAATATGTCGTTATTTTTTGCTGCTGTGTAGTATTCCACTGTGCAATTGTACCACATTTTCTTCATCAATTCTTTGGTCTAGGGGCATTTAGATTGTTTTCAGCTTCTGGCTATGACAAATAATGAACATAGTTGAGCACATGTCCTTGTGGTACAATTAAGCATCTTTTGGTATATACCCAAAAGTGGTATTGCTGAGTATTAAGGTAGGTTGTTTTCTAATTTTCTGAGAAATCACCATATCAATTTTCAAAGCAGCTATACCATGCTCAGAGGAATATTGGCAAAAGGGAAGGATCCTTGAAATATTGCAAGACAAAGCAATGTATGATTAGGTGTGATTCTGTCAATACTATAGTCTTCTGGTTTGGGGTTAATATGCTATGATTTACAAGCCAGTAGTTACATGAGACCCATTCTTAATTGACATAATAGTTCATTTTGGGAATCACAGTGGATCTGTAGGAACTGGGCTCAGCACTCATTTAACTACTGGAAGCAATTCCTCCAGAAGCCAGAGAAGAAACTAAACCAAGGAAATGAAACGGGATCTACCACCTATCTGACACAATCTTGATTTATTTTAGCTTTAAAACCATGAGCTGCTTCTCTTCTTATTTTATCCTCTATTCATGTGATAAGCATTCCTTTCTCACCTTCCTTTATTATAACTAACAGGGAGGCTTTACAATCAAGCATGACACCCAGTACAATGAAGCCCCTATCCTAACACTCTTTCCACAATGGTGAAGGCATATATCCAGAGTCTCAGTGTAGGAGGGGAGATATGCTAGTTTGTTCCCAGCTGCTTAGCCCCAAAATAATCACACAGAAACTGCATTAATTAAATCACTGTTTGGCCCACTACCTTTAGCTTCTCACTGGCTAATTCTTACATATTAATTTAACCCATTTCTATTAATCTGTGTATGGCCACATGGCTGTGGCTTACTGGCTGAAGTTCTGGCATCTGTCTCTGGTGGGGCTACATGGCTTCTTTCTGACTCTGCCCTTCTTTCTCCTAGCATCCAGTTTAGTTTTCCCCACCTACCTAAGTTCTGCCGTGTCAACGGACCCAAAGCAGCTTCTTTATTAACCAATGGTATTCACAGCATACAGAGTGGAATACCACATCATCTCAACAACCCTGTGCCTTAATTCTCTGAAATAAGATCAATGTTGTGATATAATGAAAAATTTTGTTTTCCTCTCCCTTATAAGCTTCATTCAGAAAAGAACTCTGATTTTTCTGCTATGAGACAATAGTCTAAACTTTGCTGTAAAGGAAACCCCCAAATTAAAAGTTCCAAATGCAAACTGTGAAATCCTCCTTAGCCTTTATAGAAATCTAAGACTTGATCGTCAAGTGGAGCCTGCAGATGGAATGATGCATTTTCATTGTGTAAAGAAAAGAATGGGGGCATTTGTTCTTCCTTCCTGCTCTTTCTGATGTTTACATCCTTCTTTGCTTACAAGCTTCCCAACAAAAAACTATAACTGCAAAAAGTTGCTGAGATGGCTCAATCTGTGCAAATTTTGCACAAGCATGAAAAACTGAGTTCAGTCCCTGGAACCCACAGTGGAAGGAGAGAATTGATGACTTTCTCAAGCAGTACCCATGTGTAAACCTGCACACACACACCACAATCACATTTACATGAGATGTAGTATTATACTATGTGGGTAGAGATGGCTTATTCTATCCCCTGTATTTTAATTTTTATCAGCCTTCTGTCCATGCAGCAGTTTTTATCTCCTCCTGGCCCCTCTCCATTTCTGGCCATACTATGCACACACAACATCTAACCTTTGCTCTCTTCTAGATATTCCAGGTAGAAGTGAACAACAGTTCTTTTGAACACGGTCTAGATTTATGTTCGGTGGTATTCTCACATCCCATGACAGTGCAACAGAAAACAGTGTAATTTCTTCTCAAACCTAAACACATTTTGTCTTGACTTTTCTGAGGAGCCCAAAAGTTGGAAAAAAAATTGAATATAGTTTCCCATCTTGTAAATTTGGTACTTTGATATTTTACATAGAGAGGCTATAGTACTCTGGTGCCTTATAGAAACTCCTAGGATTTTTGTCTACTATACATGCTTCAGATTTGTATTGGTTTGGTTTTGTTATTCTGTGTGTTCTTTACTGAGGAGTAACTTGGATACAGAAGAATGTGTGCTCATTCTTTGGTTAAAGTTCCACGTCTTTCTACCTATGGACACACTTATACTCATATATGTGTATACTCATAGTGTATGAGTATACTGGCCACCGTATACTCATAGTGATAAAGTCGGTCACTCTGAAACATCTCCTGGTGCCCTCTCCCTTACTATGCTTACCCCCACATTAAACACTGTTTTTGTTTATATTCCTGGAGGTGAATTTTCTCTGCTCTCGATTTCAAATAAATATACACTCATTTGTATCTAGCTGCTTTTTCTCAGCAAGGCATTTCCAAAGACCTGAACATGGTTTACAGGTGTCACGGTTATTTTTCCCTTTTACCATTGACTAGTATTCCAGATCATGAACAGACAAGTTTGTTCCCTGCTGTTTTCAGTTTGGAATTTTGCCCTGCAGATTTCTTGGCAGTTTCATTGAAATCAAGTGGTTAATGAGTCTTCCTGGGACATTGCTTTTGTTGTACTGACTCGTTTATCTCTGTTTATGCTTGAACCATCTTGCTTGATTACAGCTTCATGGTCTTGAAATCTCCTGGCAGATGCTCTATAATTTTGTTCCACTTCTTAAGGTCATCCTATTTTCTAGGACCTTTGGATTTCCATATTAATTTAGGAGTCATTTTGTCAGTTTCTACATGACATATTGCTGGTGAGAGATTAGATTGTGACGGCATCAACTACGGAAAGCCATGTGGAAAGAGTTATTATACCAATGGTACTGAGTCTAAAGTCTTTGATGTATCTTTCCATTTCTTTAGCTTTTCTGTAGCAAGAAATCTAAACTCAATAATTCCACACTCTGTTCCTATTCCACATTTCTGCCTTGTGTTATGACCTTCTAAAATATCTTCACAAATTCTTTGAAACGCCCCAGTAAAATACGTATAAATTAATTTACTTCCTCTTAAGTCTGGACTAAGAGTTCTGGCTTAAAATATAAATGATGGCATATGATTTGAGAGTAAGTAATATAAGGCACATCAGCTTCCATGTAACTCAGGGATGTCATGGGGAGGAAAGCTCACTTAGGACAGCCTCTGAAGAGGACTTGTGATGGGAATAAACTCCAGTTAGTCACAAAGGTAACTAGGACTCTGCTTAGTGTGAGTAAGCCTTCTCAGCAGCAGTGCCTAAGATAATAGATGAGTATTAATCCCAGGCTACAGTGGTAGCCTCCTGAGAGACACCCCTGCTTATAAGAACCACAATGCTAAGCACCTCCTGTATTTCTTTTTTCTCTTATTTTTTGAAATTTCAAAAACTATTAATCTTTGAGAATTTCATATATCATATTTTTTATCATATCCACCCCTCTCTAAGAGCCTTTCGGATTGCTGAAAGCTAAAATCCTTGCTAGAGAAAATGCTATTGAAGATTGGTGAGGCTCTTAAAAAGCATAATTGTGTAGTTGTTAAATGCCACGGAATCTGAGCAAGAGAAGTGAGTGCTCTTGTGAACACAGGTGCTACGTGTGATAAAATTCAAAGGAAGAGCTAGACACATAGATGCTACATTTGAAAAACATCAAATACAAAAAGAGATGTAATTTTCACCAATAACCCGACATGCTCACACTAGTCCAGCTCCCCTGGGCAAGAATTGCTTAAAATGCAACCTAGTTTGGATAAAGTACAATCCTTTCTCCACCATCTGAAACACTTTTGCTAGTACAGAAGATTTGAACTGTTTAATTTAGCCTACTATCTGCTTCTTAGGGCAAATATTACCCAGTTTAATTATATTTAGAAAGTTAAAAAAAAAAAAAAAGAACAGCCAATAAGGTGGGTAAAATCACCTGCCATCAAGCCTGGCAAACCTGAACCCACCTGATCGAGGGAAAAGGCTGACTCCTCCTGAAATTTGTCCTCTGACCTGTGTAGGCATTGGAACCAGAGGCCTGCCCCCCCCCCACACACACACCTTTAGTGATTTTATAAACCATGGTTCTTTTATGTATATTAATCAGCTGTAAACATTTGAAACTATTTGAAGATTATGATTAGTGCTTCCATCCGCATTTGCACTAATGTAACTTCTGGGTATAGTTGTATTTGTCTCGAGGCTCCCTGTGAGCCAGTGAAATCTGAAAATATTATAATGCCGTGACTGCTTTTTCTTCAATAAAGCAACTTGAGACTTCTTCATCAGCATGAGACAGAGATGGGTTAAACAGTTATTTCTATAGGCAGGTTAGATTGTACTCAAGGGCATTGCTTTTCTTTCTTTTTTAGTCCAGAGTCTTACTAAGCCCCAGGTGTTTGATCAGTCTCAGAGTCTATTTTGTGTTTCCAGAGGTAACCCTCCTATCACTCTCCAAGGAGCTAAGAACAGGCTGAGAGTTTCTCACCGCTCTTAGTAGAAACCGGGTAGGCAGCAGGAAGGATAGCGTAGCAGCTCTTCTCACAGCACGTGCTGTAGGGTGCTGGCTGCATGAAAGGATCCATGAAGACACAGATGTGCAGACAGGATACTGCATGCCCCAGGGTCCTCCAAAACTTTACATTGCAGTTTACACAGATGGCACTTCCAAGTCTCTGTATCAAGCAATCCTCCTTCATATTCTTCAGTTCCATGTTATTGGACTCATTTGATCAACCAACCCTAATGTGGAAAATAAGTTTCTAGAGTCTGATACACATGATTTGTGAGGCCTCTTTATAAAAACAATATATTTAATTAAAGTTAGAGTAACAGTATATTTTTATTTTAAAATCACTTAAAAGTTTGAATTGGTGGGGTTTTGTTTGTTTGTTTTTTTATTGAGCTGTCTGTGTGTGATGCACAGAATGGCTTCCAGAGACATATTTCCTGTTAGTAACCTTTCTGCCTCTCCTAGCTAGACCACTCACCACTTCTCAGCAACTTAAGACATTCTCATTGGTCAGCGCCAGTGAGGGAGGGGCTGGACGCTTAAGCTTCCTCACCTTTATTCTGAATTCATTCCCATGATAAGGTAGTCCTTTTAACATGGATGAAATAGCAATATGTGGATATGTACCAGAACATGCCAACATACACAATGTGGCTTGGCTATACATTGCAGACCTAAAACCAAAAATGTTCAACATATCAAATAGTTCTAATGTTATGGAGAAAACAAAATTAGGGAAAGAAGATAAGGAATGCTGGAAATAAGAACAAGGATTTTGGAAGGGTGCTTGGAATGTCTCACTTGGAAATAGATCAGAGATTTATAGAATGTTGACAACGGTCCAGCTGATGAGTTTGCTGTCACTCTAGAGCAGAGAAGTAGACAGAAGATGGGCATCATTTAGAGAAAGAAACTCATCTGTTGATGGAAGACTTTGCATATTTGTCTGATGGTACCATGCATCCCTAAGGAAACTGATGGGTGTTATGGCAGACAGCTGGCCTTAGGAGCATGGTTGGTTCAGGGGAGATGGTAGATTGACACAGAGAAGTTCACAGGTAGGAGAATTGCATTGTGGGGTCACAGGAACTCTCTGGTTTTTTGTGATATCTATTAGTTTTTCCTTGCTGGGGTAGTACCCAGAGTGTTATTCAGGTTAAGCAAAAGTGCTTTCATTGAGGCCCATCTCCTGACCTATTCCTAATTTCAGCATACAGACTGTTCACAAAGCTTTGGATTATGCTGATAGACCACATCTTTGTAAGGAGGAGAAATAACCCCTTCCTGTAAGACATGCCACTTGTCACTGGGTTTAGGGCTTGGAAGAGAACAGAGACTCAACACAATCTCCACTCATACTCTCATCAGACATTCTGTGCTTTACTCAAATTGCTTAATCTTACACAGTGGTTCTGTCAGACTGAAATTATAAATGATTGCTTTTAATTCCCCAAGAGACACAAGATAGCTAAAAGAAACTGCAAGATGAAACAAGAAAACATCTCATATCATGTTCAGGCTAGATTCAATTCTCTTCATAATTAAGATAAAACAACATATAGATTAATGTCTTAATTTTTTGAGAGAAAATATCACTAGGTAACCCAAAAAGCCTTCAAACTCAGGGTCCTCCTGGTGATGCAGAGTTATAGGATTAAAGGCGTGTATCACAAAAACCCTGATGATATTAAATCTTTGAAAAATTAAAATAATACCTAACCCCAAAAAACAAAGCGGCTTAGTATCCAAATGGATAAGATCTATTTGTATAAATGAAAGATCATTTGAAACAACAATCCCTTTGCACCCACAAGTGAATTAAAGATAAATAGGTACTAGAAAAGCATCCTGAGAAGCGGCACACAGTGTGATGGGAGTAATCTGAACAACATTGGCAGCGGCATTTCTAGAAGACACACGTGGAGAAATAGATTCATGCTGAGCTCAAAGCGAAAATTTTGTCAAAGCAATGATTCAGCGATGAAACTACCGGCTTCCCTCCTCAGTTGCTCTTGTTAAAGATAGCCTGGCAGGGCTTCCAGGTACGGTAGAGTATGCACTGAAGTTTATGTTTGTGGTTTGAAGCGAAACACGTCAACATTGTGCACATTTCCTGAAGGAGGTTTTGAATGTCAGGGATCATAAAAATGGAGGCGATCTATCTCAGCTCAGTACTAATTCTTCCCGAGTGAACACAATGAAGAAGGACGGTGAAAGGTTGAAGTAATTTGGAAGGTGTGGTTGCAACGTTGGGCTCACCATCTGTCTGGGATGAAGGAAGTACAAGACGGGTACCCATTGTTCTGAAGAGGGACAGGGAACCTCCACAGGGAAGATGATAGTCAGGTAAGACAAGTGGGGCCACGAGACTCAGTGTGTCAGAGAGAAAGGAGATGGAGTCCAAGTGGGACTTGGGAAAGCAGACAGCCCTGAATCCCCAGAGGCAGACAGGGACAAGAGCAGTGGGAGCTTTCATAGGCCGCTCTCCAGGGTCCTGCAAGGCAGCTGGTCCATTAGAGTCATCTCAGTTTTTCAAACGGCAGTGTGATAGGCACAGGCTAGAAGATTCAAATAACATATATATATAAAACACAAAGCCACAAAGGGATATAAGATATTCATATAAATTAAAGTATAATGTTAAGTCTCAAAAATGAGAAAAATTCTTTTACAAACAAGGATCATATAATAAGCGGGTCAGAATGTCACACATTTGTGGGAAATCTGGGGCTAAAATATCTATCTTGAATATTAGAACAGTCCACTTCAAGTAGCATGGGCTTGGTGACACAACACAGAAAGCTGCAGTTCCTTAATGATTGGCTCAAGAGTTACTTGATATTGTAGTGAAAAATATTTACATAATATCTATTGAACAAGCTATTTGACAGTTTGTAATTTAAAATAAAACTCATGTAAAAAATAAAGATAAATATCTTTCTTGGTATTCGTGGAACAAGCTATAAGACAGAAGTGACGACAATAGAAAATGAGATTTCCTGAAACTATTAAATCAATATGTTGAGTGGATGAATATACAAAAACTTTACTTTTCAAGAAGAAACACACAGAAAGAAAACCAGCTGGTTTTCTCTAAGTTACTTAAAATCAAAATACCCAAACCTGGGATAGGAAGTCCCCCACAAAAAGTCAGTACAGACCAAATCACTGAAATTTATGCTTGCAAAAATCATGTTACATTTATCAATAGAAAAATAACATTAAGTAATATAGAATAATTATAATAATCCCAACATCAAGAAATGCATTATAGCCAAGAACTGTTTGTTCCAGGAATTCCAGGGTATCTGAATATCAAGTATATATTATTATATTAAGTTACAGAAAAAATGACATAATGTCTATAATATTTAAGTTTTTTCCTGAGATGTTCAGGATATATCCTTCGTTTAGTTTAATTCCCCATGTTTCTGCCTTGTATCCCCCAGTAATTCCTTGTGTTCTATATATGTTCTACTATCCTTCCAATCATGGTTATTATGAACTGGATTGTGAGATTATAGGCTTCCCTTGACCTTTTCTTTTGGTTAACTCCCCGTTCTATCTGCTAGTTTCCCTCATAATCCTACACCCCTTCCTGCCTAAGCCATTCCACCTCTAATATTCTATGTCTCTACTTTCATTTTTACCTATAATCCATTCCCCCACCCTCAACTGTCAGATATCTTGAAAATAAATCTGTACAAGTTAATGCTCACGCTTGAAAAAAAAATTCTTTGGAAAATGTGACAAATGGCATTTAATAACAACACACACACGCACACACACGCATGCACGCACACACACACACACGGCCTACCATCATAAGGAAACTACGTGGAGGCAGAAAAGAGGACAACAGGAGAACAAAGGGGATAATGTAGCGTCTGGGTGAAAATATGGAAACAGACATGAAATACGTGCATGAAAATGCCATAAATAAACTCATTATTTTGTAAACCTACCAGAAACTTAATTTAAAAGAAATAAATAGAAAAAATTAAAAGATGACAGATTGAATAACCAACTTATTTTTTTATCTCTAGACTATGATTCTGAATAACAAATTATCTAAATACAACCCTTAAAATAGAGGGACAACACTCAATGGTATTATGCAAAACACAGAAGGAGGAAGAAAATGATGTAAATATCATACACAAATATGAGATTTTTAAAATAAATTTACTTGGCTGCAACACAGATAAGCTACATGAGCCCACATTCCTCAACTCCATTCTGTCTTCTTGGGGTATCCCTAGGCCTGCTCTTGTCACCTGCCTGGCACTTCCTCCCAGTCCCTCTTCCTTCCCTTGGGACTTGCCATTGCACACAGTGTGGATCCAAGTCTCCTCTAACTCTCTCTCTGCCACCCTCTTTTTATCCAGATCTCAAATCCTATTTAAGGAACTTCCAGTGTCAGTTCATTTCCCCAGACTTCTAGCCTATCACTTACCCTACCCACTGGACTGATCTTGGACTATTTAAATCTGATTCTAACGTTCAAACTGGAATTCAGACCTGGGACCCTTTGGAGTCTGAATTGTGAAACCCACAGTGGCCTCAAGACTGAAAATAAAGCATCATTCATCTGATATACAATATGCCAATAGTAACCAAAGAGCCAAACATCCACAAGCTCAGGCTAGATATCAAAAGAAATCAAAGAAATCAAAAGTGTTGTAGCTACAGAAGCTTCTATCCCACTGTGAGAACAAGCAAGAACAACCAAGACAATAGTACTCCTCAGATATCAGCGTTCCTATTGTAATATTCTTGAAAAAAGCGATTTAGCTGAATCACAAGACAGACTTTTTTTAATTTATTTATTTATTAATTAATTAAAGATTTCTGTCTCTTCCCCACAGCCGCCTCCCCTTTCCCTCCCCCTCCCCCAATCAAGTCCCCCTCCCTTGTCAGGTCAAAGAGCAATCAGGGTTCCTTGCCCTGTGGGAAGTCCAAGGACTACCCACCTA
>NW_026067903.1:9185369-9206035 GCF_014885135.2 Alexandromys fortis | reverse complement strand
TCCCACCCCTTAGGGGGCATGTTCACCTCAGGCTAAAGTTTTCCTATAAATTTGGCGAGCGTGCTCCCAGCGCTCGCTTCTGCTTCCCTGGTCTCCGCGGGAACAGTGGTTCTGTAAGTCTATTCCTCCATTAAAGCTGTCTATATTTTGACTATCTGTCTGCATTCGCTTACGCCATTACAATGAACAGCAATTAATAGAACTTAATGGAGCAAAAAAAGCTTCTATAAAACAAATAACACCATCATTCAAATAAAGAGGCTAGTTACAGAATGGGTAAAATATCATTATGATAGATAGATAGATAGATAGATAGATAGATAGATAGATGATATATGTGGCAAGTGATTATATATTAGCTATAATATACAAAGAACTAAAAAATAAAACAACAACAGAAATCAAAACATGAAGTAGAGAACTAAATAAGAAGTTCTAAAAAGATGAAGCACAGATGACTAAAACACTTTAAAATTTTCAACATCCTTAGACCTCTTAATCAATGTCAGCCTTCACAAATTAAAATTACTTTGCTGTTTCAAATTGCCACAGTTAGCATGACTATGATTAATAAAACAAATGGCAGCAGATGCTTGTGAGGATGAAGAGAAAGGGGAGCACACATTCACCACTGGTCGAATTGCACACTATGAAAACAAGTGTAGATGGTCTTCAAAAATCTAGATACAGATTTACAACAAGATCCATTTATACCTTTCTTGGGCATACACCCAAAAGACTACATCTTACAAGAGAAATACTTGATACTACATGTTCATTGTTATTTTTTCATAACAGTCAGAGATTGGAAGCAGCCTAGCTACCCATCAACTGGTGACTAGATAAGGAAACTGGTACTTTATACCATGAACTATTATTTACTTGTTAAGAAAAATATAATTATGAAATTAGTAGATCAATGGATCAAGCTAAATATAATCATTCTGATTGAGTTAACCCAGACCCAGAAAGGCAAACATTACATGTGTTCTCTTATACATGAAAATCTATAACTGTAGAAGTTTCCTAAATTGTATATTTATATTAAAAGAATTTAAATGGAATCACCATATAATAGGGAAGACAACATCCTTGTAAGGGCTATGAGACCTGCTCCAGCCCCTACCCAGGGTTTCAAAAGTACAATGTTTCTCAGGAGCAAAGAAGGGGGTGAAAGCTCTCTATGGTAACTTCACACACTCTCTGGGGGCCATGCTCTTCATTTCTGTGCTCTATACTGCTCTATTTTCACTCTAACAATTTGTTCTACTTCTAACTTCTCTATGTTTCTTATTCCAGCTTCTTCTTTTATCCTACAAGTTCTTCTCCTATAGGAGCCTTGAAGAAATAGGGAGTTGAAACACTTACCATAATGACACAAAGACCCAAGACCATAGGAGCAAAACCTCAACAAAACAGGGGCAGGGGACAGAGTGCCCAATGACAACTTTGGGACACAGATCCATTGTAGTAGACTGGCAAGCAAAGAATAGGCATGCTTTAAGGTTAATGTGAGGGTAGCTTAGTATAATGGTGTAGGAGGTTCTTCTGGTAGTGTGTCGCTTTCATTGGTTGAATAAAATGACTGCTTTTGGCCTTTTGATAGAGCAGCCCTTAAATGGGCAGAGTAGACAGAACAGAACTCTGGGAAGAAGGGAAGTGTGGCAGACGCCATGAATCTCTGGTCTGAGATGGATGTAGGTTAGAATCTCTCCCAGTAAGCCACAACCTCGTGGCGACATACAGATTATTAGAAATGGGTTGAATCAAGATGTGAGAGTTAGTCAATAAGAGACTAGAGACAATGAGCCAGGCAGTAATTTAATTAATACAATTTCTGTGTGATTATTTCAGGTGTAAGCTAGGTGGGCAGGACAGAAAAAAGGGGCCCCATGCTCTTCACAACAATGTAGCACTTTCCTGTCTGCTGGAAGAGTAAATCCTGGACACTCCTGTTCTCTCTGTCTCTCTCTGTCTCTCTTTCTCTCTTTCTTTTTCTCTCTCTCTCTCTCTCTCTCTCTCTCTCTCTCTCTCTCTCTCTCTTTCTGAGAGGTATGGCTCAACAACTTTAGACATGCCATAATTTTTGTTCCTGGGCATCTGTGTATGTCTCAAATGAGGTCTCTTTGCCTGAATGCTAACACTGACCAGCTGTCTGCACACAAGATAAAAGAACTCTTCAGTTTTTGAAAGACAAAGTTGCAGCACATAATTCTATATCCAACCAAATTATAAACCGTATGTGAGGTTGGAATATATAATATTCCTTTGTATCGATTGGGATTGTTTCTAGAAATTCCCTTATGTACCCAAATAGAAACTAAAATCTCTTATTTAAAATGGCACACTATTTGTTATAACCTTTATATGTGTACATGATGCCTTGAATTATCTCTGAAATATGTGTAATACCTAATACAATGCTGAGACATCATTTTCTTCCCATGAATTCATCACAGTACACATCAGGCAATAATTTCAAGATTAATTCTTAATAGATGTTTTTAAATTTCTTTGCAAATATTCTTATTCCTGAGTCATTTGAATGCAAAGTTGTGGAACCTGAAGATATGGAAGGTTAATTACAGGTATTTATGATAATATAGTAACAAAACATTTATATTTACTTCACATGCTTCCTCTCATAAAATGTTATATATGAAATACCATGTTTAGGCACAGTGAAGTAATCTGTGATTGCATGTACTAGTGATCTTTGACAATGTCTATGGAAAAATAAGCATAATGAAATGATGTCTATTTTATTTTAAGAGGGAGCTTCTGTAGACAGCCAAAAATCAAGGTATCAACATCCTGGGGAAAACAGTACATTACATATCATTATGCATTGCTTGCCCCAGGATATGTGCTAAATTTTGTGATGGAGAAGCTGGAGAGTGCTCTAGGAAGCATAAAAGCTGGAAACATCTGGGGTTCTAGAGAGGGAAACTGTAATAGTATGGCTGTAAATGAATGAAGCTAGGACTTTAAAATCCTGAAGAGGAAAAGGGTCTAGTGCAATGATCGTAATATGCAACACTTTTCTTGTCAAACCATTTTCCAATCGCAGAAGATGCCTGCAGCGAGAAGCTGAGCTGAGCAGAAAAATTCTTCAAGGCACAGCAAGTATTTTGGAATTCCTGGAGTACTGAATAATTAACTCTGGAGTTCAGAGCCAACCAAATAAAGCAGATAACATAAGTTGTTGAAATATATTGGACATCAAAAACACAATTTAGAAAACTGTGATTAGTACATTGAAGAATTTATATGTTCTAAATTGAGAATTTAGAGAATTTTACCAGTTAATTTGAATTGACTGAAAAACCTATTTAAAATTGTAGAACTGAATATGCAATACCTTGGATTTAGAAATCAATAAATTACCCTAATTGCAGACTCGGCATAGCAGAAAAAAGAATTGGTGAATCTGCAGTATCTTCAGAAAGTTTTACTACATAAACTTTAACATATTTATCTTTCTGAGCTCCAAAGAACAAAAAAAAAGAAGAAATATTTTGATAAAACACTTGATAATTTTTTAATTTCACAAAATACTTGAACACAAAATTTCTATAATTCAGAAAATGCAAATCAAAATACGCAAAATGCAAGCCACACTCAGAGACATCATTCCAAAACTAAAAAGAATAAATATGAAGACAATATAAATTTCAGTAGGGAAAATATTACTATTATTGATGAAACAATAAAACAGTGGACTTCTCCCCCCAATAATAAATAGAATATAGGTGAATTGAACATAGGGTGACTATCAGGGCTGGAAATATTTAAGCAGGAGGAGAGTAGGAGAGGGTTAGCTAGAATGAAACATATATCTAAAGGCCACATTGAAATATGCCAACTTGTAACCAAATTAAAAATATAATTAAAATACATACAAAGGAAATACCTCGCATGACTGGATAAAGATGCTTCTAAAAACTATAGTTTGCTAAACAATAACCAAAAAAATCCCAATATCAAGTGTAGAGTGTCTCTGTATGAAATGTTATTCAAGGAGGCCACAGAGGCAACCCAAACTAAACAAACTCTTGCCATTTTCTGTAGTTTGTCAACTGAAACTATATAATAAAATGCTAGGCTAAAAGAAATTGTCCGTCCTGTCTGTAAAACAGAAGGAAGTAAGACAAGCTACCTCTCTTCTGGTCATTTGTCAGAGTTGAGGTAGAAGCTATGTAGGCTATTGTTGAAGAAAAAGGCATCCAAAGTCTTTCCCAGGTATAAACGATAAGAATTTCAATTCAAAGATGTTCCCGCTCATGTAGTACTGGCATAGTGGTTATGGGGCTTACAGCTACTATTCTCTGAATGGATCTGAAGCCTTCACTACATGGGGGGAACCCATGCTTGGTACTGTAAACTCATTCAAAATTGCATGAGTTGGAGAATCGGAGCCCTAAGAGGAACTTGTTACTGATGTTTAGTTAAACTAACATATTAGCAAGCTGCTTTCTAAATATCTTTGCTCATGCTGGTAAAAAATTCTACTACTCACTGCCTTAAAAACAGAAACTTATTTTCAGTGAGCAGTGGCAAATGCAGGTATTTAAGGTTGTTCAAAGTGCTCAGAACAAGTGACAGCTGATTAATCATTAAAAAACAAGACATTTATAATATCCCACCTAAAGGTGAGGGAACATTACAGAAGAGGGCGGTCAAAAGAATGTAAGAGCTGGCAGATGGGAGAAGAGTTGTAAAATGCTGGGCAGGACACAGCTGCTACAATTGTCAACTCACTGCTGTTGTGGTTACTTGTACTATTATTGAACAAGGTTGGTCCTGCCAGTAATCAGTCATGGATGCATCAGGCTGGGGTTCACTGGAGCCTAGCCATCCTTGTTGAACTACTGCTTAGTAATAGACTCAGAGAAGTAGATTCCTTGTGTTTAGTTGTGTAGACCCTGGTGAACCCACNCTCCCATCTATGTTCTAAGCTGAGGCCAAGCAGTTGGTTTATTATAACTTAACCAATGAAATCAACAGATTGATATATGACACTCCCACATCAATGAATCTAAATAATATAATGATAGGTTATTAAATGGAGATTGGTAATTATAAATCCTTTATAATGGATTATGAGATAGATTATTTGGACAGGTGGTACTGAGTGATTGATCACTTGTATTGCATGTGTAAAGACTGAGTTTTGCTACCCAAAGAAGTCACTATCATTTTAGTGAATACAGATCTCTGGAAAGCTAAAACCCATTACCTGAATATATATAAATGCAATAGAAATCAGTGAAATTCCACCAGTGAAAAAAAAAAACTAAAACTAACTTTGAGAGAACTGACAACGCATTTCTGGAAAATAGTACAGTGGGAAAAAAAGTATATTGAGTTTGCTGGCATCAAAATATATCTCAAGTAAAATAATTAAATGAAAAAAAAGAGAAATTCTATAATTAACATCTAGGTTATTAACCTAACATCTAAGTTATTAACCTAAAGGTGGCCTAGATATGAACCTAAATTCAAGCACTCTACGTAAACAAAACTCCATACAGCCTGTCTTGACCTCCTCTCTTACCTGGCAGTATCTGCAATTGTGCTTCCTTCTTTAACTTTGCCTTCCTATTGTGCGTTTAATTTTACTTAGCAATGATGGTGCCAATGTTTATACTCTGCTTTGTAACTAAAATCATTCTTTTTATGTTTTACAATTACTGAAAACACAGTAGTACTGGAGCTTTTAAGACTCTGTGATGATAAGTTCTGCAGCAAGTACCAGTTCTAAATAACAAAACGACAAACACACAGAGTTTTGCTTGCCTAGAATCACCTTCCTTTTTTTCATACATCTTTGTTTCCTTATTTTCTGTAGAAATAGTCCCTTTAACCACTCTTTTAGATACTATCTCCTTTCATGCTCCCTATGGCCATCCTCTATAGATGCTCACCCTATTCTCATAGGGTACCTAACTTTTTAGTAGTCTAACTACAGCTTCCACATGTCAACAGCTTCCGGTAAGAGAAAAGCCCAAACTTTCCATGTTCTACATTATAAACCTCCTCACTCCACTGTCTTCTTTGGGTTTATGACAAAACCAAGTAAAGCTACATAATTCTGTTCCTATAAGAAAACTCTTGGTAAACCTTGGCTTTTCTCATCTGAATGGTTGTGACTAGCTCCTTTCAGTTAGCATAATGTACTCAACGTGTATCCATTCTGTGACATACGACAGTGTTTGATTTTCTTTGTGTATATACATTTGTACATATTACTACTTTGTATACATTGCATTTTGTTACCTCTCATCGGTTGATAGAAATTGAGTTGTTTCTATTTTGGGATTCTTATGAATAAAATTTGTATGAATATTAAGTTAAGCTTTTTCAGAATGTCTTTGTCATCCTCCCTTCTATAGGTAGACCATTACCCACACTTCTACAAGTAACTCCAAATACTCACTGTTCACAAAGATGGACTTAGAATGGTTTGGGGGTCTGTCTTCAGTCCCCTATCTGGAGTGGATAGGTGTTCGTTCATATCTTTCCAAGTTATGAAACCTATTAACCAGTAACTTCCCTTGAAGAGTAACAGCATTTGGGAGGCAACTATTATCCACATACAGCTGTCCTCTGTCTCCTTGTATTTATCATGGGAAAGTTTTTATTAATTCTTCAATTTTAAGAGATATTTTTGCTCGGTGTGATAGTTTGGGTTGACAATTGTGATCCTTCTGTATTTGGAATACATCTTTTCCAGCTTTTCTGTCTTTAAAGGTTTCTGTTAAATAATCAGGTGTTATTCCAATGGGCTTGCCTTTGTAAACAAGTAACTTAGCCTTTCTCCCTTCAACTTTCAATATCATTTCATTATTCTGTTTTTAATATTTTAAGATAATTTGGCATGGAAATTTTCTTTTCTTGTCTTATTTATTTGGTGCTCTACAGATCTGGTGGTCACCTTTTTCTCTAGGTTCAGGAAATTTTCTTCTAGGATTTTTACTTTCTATTCCTTTGCTATAGCATTTTTCTTCTATGCCCAGGATTTGAACCCTAGGTCTTTATATGATGGCCCCAAACTCTCCCACATTCTGTTCATGTGTTTTTTAATTCATCATTAACCTCTACTGTGTGGTCTAACCTGATATTCTCAAGTCAAGGAGCTTTGAACAACCTTTCCTAGCAGAATAGACTGATCCTAAGGACAGAAAGGTCAGCTAGAGGGTCTGGACTAGGCCACTGACAGGGCTCCGATAAGCCCCAAGAGGTGGGAAGACTTTGGTTTCCCTGCCATGAAGGAAGAAGTAGTGGTCCCTGGCAAGCAACTAAGGGACTTTGGGGGTGTCCCAAATAGAGGCTGTTTGGAAAGGGGTTACAGTAGCCTTTCTGGGTTTCTATACCATATAAGATAGTTGGAGAATTCCTGGCAGAGAGGAGACAGAGATCTGGTAAGTTCTAAAGGGGGTTGAGGGTAGAGGCCTAGGCAGAATTGGTGGACCCTGGCAAGCACCCAAGGGGCTTTGATGTTAAGTAAATAAAAGAAAGCCCAGAAGAGGGGTTTGGGTAGTCTACGTTGTTATCCTTGCCAGGTGAGAAGTCTGTAGAGACCTTAGAGGATACTACTGAGATGGGATCTGGGGAGTCTTAAAGGATACCTCCTTCATTATAAGGCAACTGCCCCCTTGCCTGCCCCAACCTGAAGTCCCCAAGTTACCCATGACCCCCAGGATTTGAAAGGGAAAGCTACTGTTTGATTTGTACACCAGGTGTATTTCTAAGCCGCTGTTTCCCCTGTCCTTTTAAACTGTCCTACTCCTTCATCCGCTCTTTATCTCCTAGTTTGATAAAAATCATTCACACTCCTCAGACTCCTTCCCCCTCTTGTTCTTTTTCTCAGGAGTTCTGGAACATACCAGTAAATATCAATATATGCTCAAACGATCTCACTACACTCTTCAACATTAATGCATGTCAGCAGCGATGCATAAGTGCAGATTTGACAGACTTATATTTGAAGTCAGTGCCAAAGTTCTAAAATATATTTTAAGATAAAAATTCCTATAGAAATTGAGAATCAGTAGATATGATATTTTAATGCAAATTTTCATAAATAGATTGAAACCCTAGCCTTCTATATACATAGTTCTTTGTAGCACCTACATAAGTTACTTTGACTGTCTTGTAATTGGTATATCTAGGTACTTCAACTATTATTCTTTACTATTGAATTTTTATTAGTGTTTCATCTATTCTTCCCAATGTGCTATGAATATCTATTATTTTACACTCCACTATACAAATGAAAGATATGCTGATAAAATTGCTCAAAACTCCACATAGTCAAATCTGGACTGAGAAGCACAAGGTCAATACAGGTCCTCTGGAAATCACAGACTGATTCTGAGTCACAATTCTGTGTGATTGATTACCTGCCTGAGCTAGATAATCTTGATAACCAAATCTAAGATATATATTTTAGTTTTCCATAAATTTCTACTATGCACAAATCTTCACTTACTTCTAAGACACTGTTCTATCGTCTGTAATCTTAACTCATGGTATGATACTAGATGCTCATAAAACACTAGTTCCCTGCTTCCAAATTCAGACGCCAGTGTCACTCTTCATGGGTTGGAATCCCAGGACTTACACTTATTCACTGACTTTGGCCTTGTTACTCAGTCTTTCTGCATCTCCTTTCTCTCAGCTCTAAAAGTGATTTGATAAAGTCAACTAAATTAAAGAACAATTTTAAAAATTAGGTATAATAGTATACACACACATACACACACACACACACACACTGTTTCAAAATTTCAAGATCTTTTCATTTTCTGCACTTTCCAACGCATTGTAAACCCCATTCTGTAGTCATCTGCTTCTTGACTGTTTTCCTCTTTATTACAGTCTCTTCCCTAGCTCTTCTGCACTCTTCCTTACTGCCAAGTATATAAAGCCACATTTATTTCTATTTTAATCCACTGTAGCATCCAGAATATTCCACCCTCCAGTCATCATCAGTAATACACAGATGAAATGCACTGGCGTCTTTAAAAACAATTTAAATTTGCAGAAATGTATCTTGTTTTTAACGTCTACATTATACTGAATCTCAAGGTTGCCTTTCCTGAATTGTTGCCACAATTTTTTTCCTTCACTAAGAAGGAAGGGAAAGTGCCAAACATCACAGCAATTGCTTTTAAAAGCTTCCTAACATTTTATCTTAACAGCTCGATTTAAAAAAAAAAATTCCCACTATAAGGCTTTCTTTTTTAGCAAGTGGAAATACAGTTCAGTTTAATAGAAATTGAGCTATCCAGCATAAGTTGCACTGGCTTCCAGCCAAAATGGACAAACAACTGAAATTTTACCTTGAGTCAGGATTTCTGCTCAAGTTCTTCGCCTGTTAAGCCTATTTTAATACCAATATATACGCTGACTACCAAATAAGAATATTCACACTTACTTCCTACCGGGCTCTACCTCATCTACCTTATTTTCCAGAGCCAGCTTACTGGGCATTTTAGGTATTTTTAGATTTCTGAATCCCATTTAACTACATTCTCTTCTTAGTGACCCCAGAATTTATCCCTACCTCTATCATATGGCTCTTACCACTTTTTCCATCTATTATTTAAACACACACACACACACACTGTACCACTAGACTGAGTCTGGGAGGAAGTGAGTATATAGAGTGCCTCTATGTCTCCAGGGTTTTGTGGTCAATAAACAACTAACAAAAGAAAGGGTTGTGAGTAGTTTCATTGGAAGGCACATCTACTGCCCTTTGCTAACCAAGTCCCTGCAGGTCCTTCTGATGTGACACAACTTTGACTCAAACGGTGGATGTGTGACTCTGAATGGACATTCAGAGAAGTCTAAGCACTTCATGTCATTATCAATGGACAAGTCATGTATAGGTGTACTCACCCCTGGGAATCTCCTGGAGGAATAGAAAGATACACTCTCTTTTCTCGTCGGTCACCGTGTAAAACAATGAAAGTCTAAAGCTGGTGAGAGCCATTTTTTTTCTGCTACCACATATGGAGTATATATCAAATAATAGTAATTCAGAAAAAAATGAGAGCTAAATGATGTTCTAAATTAACTTTCTGATGATATCACCTGAGCCCCAGTTAAAGATATCTGAAGTCATTCTTTCATTTCTTAAGGTAGTTTGAATTGCTATTGTTAATATTTTAATGCCCCCCAAATCACAGTTGCTCCTTAAAATAAGGGCATACATTTTTTAAACTGTAGAGTTATTGGCCACAAGGGAATTTGGCATATCTTTAAATTCAGTAGTGTCCTATTGAAAATAATAACTGAATGTGTTACCAATTTGTTTTAAAGAAAAAAATAAAAGATAAAACATTTTCCTATTTTTTTGCAGTCTTCTGACATGGTTTTCCTATTAGTAAGTGGACGTGTATATGAAAATATAAATATATTGTGATATATTTCTTATTTTTAGCATAATCAATGAAAACAAGCAAATGAAATAAAATTACATCAACAAAAGAACTGTAGGGAGTTCTACTGATTTTCATAAAACATTTAATGCCAGGTATTATACAAGAAGAGAGTTTTTACCTAATTGATATGAAAATAAAATACTTGCATTCAGGACCCACCCATCATGTAAAGCCTATCACAAGCATTCTTCAATTGAATATGAATATAAAGAATCAGAATGTGTTTGCTTAGTATTAAGACTCAGACCAACCCCAAAGTTCAGATGTCTTATACCTGACTGAGACCAGGAATAGAAATCTTGAGGACGCTGCACAGGCTAGTTTGAATTAAGCAGTACCTCTTATACGCATTGAGAAACCCTGCTCTCTAAGGGAAAGGAATCAGAAAGGATCATCAGCCTCAGAGCTAACGTCTTACAAAATGAGAAATGAAACTGACTTCCACAAAAGAAGCAGTAAAATGAAAACACTCAGAATTTAGTACGTTATGTGTTTTTCTAGACTCCAAGAGACCAAAGATATTGAAGTTCTTGACAACCAGGACACGATGGAAAGCTTAGTTTTACTCCTCTCCTAGTCAGGAACTAGTCCATTTCCTTGTTTGTTTGTTTGTTTGTTTGTTTGTTTGTTTGTTTGTTTTTTGTTAAACAGGGCATAAGAAGCTGCTTAAAAATAATGTGGTTTCATAAAGCTTATATCCAAGGACTAAACTCTGGCTCATCCTTAGAAACATAAAATGTTAGATTACAAAGCAACCTCACAGACCATTTCACCCAGCTTTTATCAGATGCAGCAATCTTTTCTGCCCTACTCCCTGAAAATGGCCATTCTTTCTCTGCTTGAATATCGCCAATGACCCAAAACTTATTATCCTATAAGAAAGCAATTATTTTCTCTTATGATAAAAGTTTGTATCGGTTGGTTGGTTTGTTGGTTGGTTATGTATTGACTTTTCCCTTCCTAAAGGCTAAAGTCTACCTCTCTATATAGGCTAATTCTTAACCTTAGACTGATTCCTCATCAAAGCCTTAATGTACAGTTATCGTATTTGAAATATTATATATACACACATAACTATACATACATATAGTATACGTACATATTACTGAAAGTTATTATGGCCATTAAGTCCTCTGATTTCTAGATTGAACAGTAAATTACTCAGCTGGTTTTCTTCTGATCTACATTCCAGATCGCTGTCACCTGGCAGCCTTCCTCCACTTTACAATCCATCCTCTGAGTTAAAGAGTTTATGGAAATGAGCGGGTTTACTCCCAGCCCTCTATAAATATCCCGCATGAGTCAAAGCCAATTTTAACAAGGACTCAGTACATCGTGTTTTCAATAGGCAGTTCTTCTTTAACTAAGAGCAACAAAGAGAAGGCAAGATGGTAAATCTCACCCTTATTCCCGGACCTTCAACCAGAGCGAGGACTTCAGGTCTTGGCGTGTGCCATTGAAGCTGATGCTGTGTGTGGTCTGATAACCCTTCTAGACCTGTGATTCCTTACCTCTGGGACTCCACTTTTCAGGAACTTGAGAGCAAAAAAATTTTTAAAAACTCAAACTGGTAGAGTTGGGTGCTGACACACTTGCTATCCAGTAGTCAATAGTCAAGACCCTGCCTGTCTGTACCATGGTCCATCCACTGCACCGACACCTCAAGCTGGAGTAGCCAGTTCCTTCTTGCCAACGACTGTAGTGATGATTCCAAATCAGAGATTAATTGCACACTAGTTTATTAAAGACGTAGAATTCAGTGTCACTAACTTTTAGAAAGAGTAGTATTATTATTGAGCACGATATATATGTATTCATATGCATATGTGTATTTTTCCATTTTATTTTTTTAAGTTTTTTAATATTTATTTATGTATTTATGTATTTATTATGTATACAATATTCTGTCTGTGTGTATGCCAGTAGGCCAGAAGAGGGCACCAGACCCTATTACAGATGGTTGTGAGCCACCATGTGGTTGCTGGGAATTGAACCCAAGACCTTTGGAAGAGCAGACAATGCTCTTAACCTCTGAGCCATCTCTCCAGCCCTATTTTTGCCATTTTAAAGAATATTTTAATGATCCCTAGTTACCATCTGAAGCCAGGTAAGCATTTTTGCTTTCCTAATCCTCATGAAATCAAATTTGATGTTTTGTGCCCTTCAGCCATTCTCTTTCCAAAATCACTCTGTTCCCTTAACATTCATCACCTAAACTTCCTTTGTAGTCTGCACGGAACTTCCACGAGCATCATAGGAAGAAGCTCCAATTAGGAAAAGCTGATGGATCAAGTCAGTTGTCAGCTTGGAGCCTTTGCCATCCTTCAACAGTATGTGATATAAAATGACGAGTGTTGAAAGAGACAAAGCGAGTGTTTCCAGAATGTGGAAAAAGAAAAAAACTTTTAGGATAAAGCAAATGAAGACATGTTTGAGCTTGCAGTGATGGAAAAGCAGGAGACCTCAGGAAACAGGGCTTCACCAGAGAAAAAAGATCAGAAGTGTTCAGTGAGGGTTCTGTTCACAAGAGAGTGGTGGAGGTCAGAAGGCCAAGTATTACACTACAAGAACATGAAAAATTAGTTTTCTCCAAGGGAATGTCACTAGGGAAACAAACCATGCCTAAAAGCTAGCCCCATGTTCAGCAGGAGAAGGATAACATTAAATGAACTCCTCAGCAGCTTTGCAGATCCTTTGTCTCACTTTGTGTCAGTACATCCCCCCACACACACACACACAAGGTTTTTTGCCATATATATTATGGTTTCTGATTTTGTGTTTTTATGGAATTCCTGTGGTGCAAACATGTGTGTCTCTGTAGCTACATGTGTTTCTCATGCTTTTTCTTTGGCAATTTTCTGATGTTTGTTTTATTCTTTTTCAATTTGTTCCTGTCTTTATTATTGTTTTGGTTTGTTTGCTTTTTTTTTTTTTTGCTTTATCTTATCTTATTTTGTTGTCATTCCTTAGATGCGGATTTGTTTACTAAGGGGAAACATAAAGGGTATGGGTTCTGATGGGAGAAGAGGTGGGGAGGAACTAGAAAAGTTCAGGAGGGGAGGCTGTAATCATAATATATTATATGAAAATCCACATTTTCAATAAAATAAAAAGAAGGAAATGCTAAAAGTAAAAAGTAAAAAATAAAATAAAAATTAAAAATAAATACCTAAAATTCTAAAATTTTATCCTAAAATAATTTGGTGGTGCTACAATTGAAACTATAATCAACTGTTTCCATTTTTGTTAAATATCAATGAAGCAAACTCACAATACAAAAGAAACTCTTTGTCAATGAAGAGGCATATAAAGACTCTACTTCTAAGAGTTGGATAATTCTGCCACTAATTTGCTTTTGCTGAAATAATCTGATTTTTGGCTAGATAGATAAAGTACGGCATAAAGAAAATGTAAAATCTATACTGATAAACTTCAAAAGCATAACTTTATGTCTTAACTGTTAAAAAAATATTTCTTTTGAAATAAAAATAGCTATTGTAAAGAATTTGCACATAAAATTGCTAATATTTTTAATTTTATTTTTGTGAAAGCTTTGCAGACTTGTGTGGATAAATTTATGGCTGTTTTTTGCCCTGCTGAGTCAGCATCCGGTCTCTGTGTTGTATGAGTCTGAGCATAAGCATATGAAACACGCATATATACAGTATTAACTGGCTAGCTTTTAGAGCATAACAATACACAATGGAATGCCTCTTAACTAAATGTCCTAGGTTTTTAGGATTTACTGGCACAAGAGCAACAAATCAGGGCTTGGGTTTGGGGTTTATAGCTCAGTGGTAAAGCACTTGCCTACCCTGTGTGAGGCTCTAGGAACAATCCCCAGCCATCCATAAACACACACACACACGCGCGCGCGCGCGCACACACACACACACAAATACAAATACAAATAATTTCTTACTGTCATCTCTTTTGAAAATATGTTACATTAGAATAATAAAATCATGTGTCACTTCTCCCTCCCTTCCTCCCTTGCTCCCTTCCTTCATCCTTCCTTTCTCCCTCCCTTCCTCCCTCTCTTCCTTCCTTCCTCTGTCCTTCCTTCCTTCCTCCCTCCCTCCCTTTTTTCTCCATCCCTTCCTTCCCTCCTTCCTCCCAGTAAGTTCCTTTTGTGCCCCACACGTCTAAGTACTCTAGTACTCTGCTGAACTCACAGTCCATCAAGAGAAGACTGATGTTAACCCAATACCAACAGCAGAAACAAAATCAAGAAACCATGAATCTCCTGAGATATAACCTTCTTATCTGAACATGACACCTAAATTCATTCTCTATTTTTATTCAAATTATGAATTCCTAGGACAGAAATGATCATATCGCATTTCAAAATAAATTGGAAATATGTAAAAATGGCTTATAAGATTTGCTTTAGTCAACAATATAAAGCTTTCTTCTCTCTCCCTCTTTCTTTCTTTCTTTCTTTCTCTTTCTTTCTTTCTTTCTTTCTTTCTTTCTTTCTTTCTTTCTTTCTTTCTTTCTTTCTTTCTTTCTCTCAGACAAAGTCTTCCTAGGTAGTCCAGGCTGGCTCCTCTTGCCTCAGTGCTGTTGAATACAGGCAATGACCACTACATGCAATTTTACGAGGAAAAGATTTTAAAATTATGTAAATGTCATCACGAAGAAGTTTTTGCTTCACATGGCAGTTGAAAATAAGTTTTACATTTTCTTGAATTGTGTGTACATGTGTGTGTTAAGGAGAAGGGCATTGTGCACATGAGTGTAGATGCCCACAGAGCATCTACAAGAGGTTGTGAGCTGGAGTTATGGGTGACTGTGAGCCATCTGATGTGGATGCTGGGAACCAAACTTGTGGATGCTGGGAAGTGAACTCAATTCCTCTGAAAACATTATGAGGTGTCACCACTGAGCCATCTCTCCAGCCTTATATGGCAGTTTTTATGTTAAGTATCGGATCTAAGTTACAGGTAGAGATGGAAAGCTGAATAACAACTCTGCATCTATTATAGGGGAAGCAACTGAATGTTTGGTTCTCAGGGAGTAGCTCTGCCCTCCAGTTAATTCTTGTCACCTTTTAGTCTCTTATCCTCTGTAGACATTATCTGTCAGTTTCGTGAGATAACAAATCAAATTTAGCTTGGTTTTCAACTGCTATCAACTTGTTGCCCGTGTTTAAAATACTGTTTTTGTCCCTCAATTTTCTACACCCCCGGGTATCAGTTTTAAAAAAAACTTACTATCATTTTGAAGAAGCAAAGAATAAATAGCCAAATTATACTCATCTTATATCTTATACCAAGAATATTTATTAATGCTATTAAACATTCTAAATGAAATTTTTCCATTAATATTTAATGACAAATATATTCATTTTTGGTTTTGCTCTTAACTGAAGGGAAAGACTATGTATGCTGCTCTGGAATGAGTATCCCCAATTTAATAAACAGTATACAAGTACAAGAACAAAGCATTGGCAAACTCAGCAGGTTCAGAAAAGAGGGAATAACCTGATTATCTGGTTCCTGATAAATGGTCATTATAAAAAACAGGACTTTGCACATAGTAAGAATAAGAAATCATTTAATTCCTCATAAACCAAAGTGTTGGGACTGTCAATAGTAAACTAAGGTAAATATTAAGAGATGTGTTCACTCATAAATATGAAATATACTAAATCAGGAATTAAATGCACAAAATAAGACGCAGTGTGCTACATTCAGCTCCCAGTTTCACCAGGATCATTTGGTGAATTTACTGTCTTTTCTCCAGTGTATATATTTTGGCTTCTTTGTCAAAAAAGAATGTAGACCTTATATTAGAGTACTCAGTTCTCTTTCACTGATCATTGTGTCTGGTTTTTGTTTGTTTGTTTNCTCAGTTCTCTTTCACTGATCATTGTGTCTGGTTTTTGTTTGTTTGTTTGTTTTTATTATATTACCATGCTGCTTTTTAAAAATCACTATAGCTCTGCTATATAACTTAAAATTAAGAATAGTGATAATTCTCTAGCAGTTCTCTCTCTCTTTCTATCTCTATCTCTATCTTTTTCTCTCTCTCTTTTTTTTTTTTTTTTTTTTCAAGGCACAGTTTCTCTGTGTAGCTCTGGCTGTCCTGGAACTCCCTCTACAGACCAGAGTGACCTTGAACTCATAGAGAATCATCTGCCTCTGCCTCCTGGATGCTGGGAATAGTTCTTTTATTGTTCAGGGTAGACTTGTCTATCCTAGATTTTTCTTATATAAAATTTCGGATTTTTGCATTATTTTGTGAAGAATTGTATTGGGGTTTTAATAGGAAGTGCATTGAATCTGTCAAATTGTTTTTGGTAAGATGGCCATTTTCACAATATTAACCCTACCAATCCCTGAGCAAGGAATGTCTTTCCACCTTAAGGTATCATTTCCAATTTCTTTCTTCAGTATCTTGAGGTTTTAGTTACACAAGTTTTTCACTTCCTTGGTTGGGTTTATCCAAGACATTATTTGTCTTTTTAAAAAAGTATCCACTAAGTTCAGTTGCACTACACACATGTGTATGAGTGTTGGGTCATCCTCTGGAACATGAGAAACCTACCAGAAGGAATACTATGAAAATGAGAATTATTCTCCCCCTCACAGCAGCTACCAAGTACCAATATCTCCTCAACTAGGGGCAGGGCCTTGTGAGCTCTTGTTTGTCCATGATGGAATTTTGGCTACCTTGATCATGTACAGACTTTGTGCGGGTACGCTGTGCACATATGCTGTGCACATACACCATGCACATATGCTGTGACGTTATGAGCACAATACTCATGCCGTGAACAGAAGACATCATGTCATAGCGGTTCTGCCCATCCTCTGGCTCTCATTTCTTTTGCCTCCTTTCAGTGATGTTCCCTGAGCCTGATGGGTTGATATAGATGCCCTATTCATGGTTTGGCACTGACTGCCACTTATGGCCAATATTTTGATCAGTCATGGGTCTCTGCATTGACCATGGTCAAGAGCAAGAAGACCTTTCTCTGACCATGGTCAAGAGCAGGCCAGGTGGATAGGCATCAGCATACACATTCAGCCAGCAGATCAACATCTGACCAGTCATGTGGTGAAAATAATTACGCCAATGAAGTCAGAATCAATTGAATTTTTGATTTATGGTTATTTTCCTCGTCGCGTGGAACTATCTTCTTCTGTGAGCTAATGTAGGCATCTCTGTACGCTATAGCTGTGCATTTGTTTCCTGGTCTTCCTTAGCAGAGACTTCATTCTGCTGAGGACTTTTTCTGTCAGTGGTGTTGTCAGTAAATGTGAACAGCCTAGCTCAGCATTGGATAAGTATGTAAGCTAATAAACATGGCCGTTGCTAGTGATCACAGCCTGTACATACTATCACAGTATTCAGTAAATTTTAGCTTTTGTACTAGATATATATTTTAGGAAGATAGGGCAGTTTTGTGATCTGCATGTTTAGAGAAATACTAGAGCACCAAGTGATATGATCATTAATTTTCAGAGAAATTCCCGAAGTACATGTAAAAGCAATATAAGGGAATTTTACATAAAAGTAAATAAGCAGAGTTAAAACAGTTTTTAAAGGAAAATAGCACTAAGATCTTACTTTTTATATGTGAATTACCGTGTTAGAATTTTATAAGTATCATTTTATTATGTCTGTATATCCTAAGTCAACACATAGGGAATTCTACATTTTCATCCTAAGCATTTTTCATTGTCGTTTTATAACCAGCATTTGTGTCATTTTTGAGGTTATCTGTCCTTCTCATTTAGTAGTACAGGCATCTCTACCTTAAATAACATGTCATTGGCAAGGACGATTTCAGTTTAAATCAATTAAGTAAATATGTATCCTGTAATTACTGTAAACAGAACTGGATCATGCATAGAACTATAAACATGAAGCAAATAACACAAGAAACTTTAGAAATAATTTTTTTCACATACTGATGGGTTTTGAACAGTTAAATATTTCAAGAGAACACTTGTAGAGATATGTCTTAAAATATTAATACTCCAATACAGAAATTTTACAAGTTAGGGTAATATGCATGCACAGATATCTACTTCAGATTTATGTGTCTCTTTAGCCACAGTGTGCGTATAAGTCTGCTACACTCTTATCTCAGGAGGTATATATGTAAACTCACTGTAAAATATTGTCTCTAGGTGCTGAGTAGTTTAGGGGATTATTAAAGATGTACCCACAGAGAACTGCTATCGAGAAAGCCTCTATAAATATAAGGGGAACACTGGAAAAGTAAGGAAGAAAACACTCTTCTCATAAAAGAAGAGAAAAAAAATCATCCCCTCCATTTTCTAACAGTAGATTTGCTGCAAATCTGTAGGATATAGGATCACAGCCATCTGGAGTGTTCACATCTGCTTTGTAGCTTACATCTTGCCAAATCACTGAAAAACATTTGCTCTAGAGATAATAATACAAACACACATACACACACACACACACACACACACACACAAACCCCACACAGTAGCTTCCATAAAATTTAAAGAAAAAGACTCTGCTACAAATCCAGGATGAGTCTTTAGGTTTTAAGAAAGAAATCGGCTTGTGCATCCACCAATTATCCTTCCTACTAAATATAACATATCTGTTCTTTAGTACAAGTATTCCTGGGAACATTGAGTGGGTAAGAAGATGAAAGAGTAGCAACAAGAGATTTGGGGCACAAAAGTAAGCAGTGTAAGGACTGAGTAATGCTTGTGAAATCTGTGCTATTCCGTGTGAAGATAGATGAACTGTATTGCAAACAAAGTATGCTGCAACCAAAATAGCGTTAAAGTAGAAAAGAAATTCGTCATGAGGGAGAAATTTGCTGAAATCTATCAATGTCTTGAAAATTCTAGTTGGAACACTTAATATTAAAAGTAACTCATAAGAAGTATGATGAAATAATTTGAAATATGGATTATCTTGAACTTCAAACATTTTTAAAACAAGATGCGCTGTTTAGGTATGTGGAGTGGTATCCTTGTCCAACTGAAGCTTAACGGGGGTATAAATATCAGTTGCGAAGATAAACCTGTTGCCCATTAGTCAACTAATTAAGCATTACATACAATTAATTTAAACAAGCATCTAAACTGAAAGGCAAAATTAGGAAAGCTTTTTTTTAAAAAAAAATCTTCAAAGAAGAGTGTAGAGAAAACAAATTGTGCTCCATCAAGGAAAATTCTGGACTTAATCATGCTTCTGGTTTTTTTTTTTTGTTTGTTTGTTTGTTTGGTTGGTTGGTTTTTTTTGGTGTTTTACTTTAACTGAAGCAACTTTCTCATCCTCTTTCACTTTGTCATTGGTCCCTATATGGTTGAACAAGATTGAAAAAAAAAAACAGTATTATTTGTATAAGAATTAGAGATACTCATAAATGATAGGATGATTTCACAACCAAAAATCCCTTCGCCACAGTTGAGAGCTAAAATTTTCAGATTCTTTGATACTGTGTACATATTGAAAATGTATGAAAAGGTAGGCCTGCCTGAGGACTTGCAGAAGAAAACTCTATTAAAACAACTGAAAATCTGTGCAGGCAAGATAGTGGGGGAAGAGCCCTCATTCACTTGCGGTGGGAGTGTCAATTGACACAGTCATGCTGGAAATTAATATGGCAAATCCTCAAACCACTAAAAACAAATCTACCGTATGACCCAGCTATACCACTATTTGGCATATGCCTAAAGCCTCAACATCCTACTCCACAGATACTTGCTCAATAGTATTCGTAGCTGAATGAAAGGAAGGAAGAAACAGGAGGAGGAGATGGGCCCAGCATTCTTATTCTTGGCTCCCCCGAAATCAGGGAGATAAACTGTAGCCAACTTGGTTAAGGTAAGTGTTTGGTACCGGACAGCCCTAAACACTTCAGTCACCTGTCTTCATATCAATTAGAGAATGATTTTCAGTTCCAGGGGAATCAATGCCCTGTTCTGGCCTCTACCGGCAGTGAACACACATGTGATATATAGACATTCATGTAGGCCATGCACATACTTTTTAAAATAATAATAAATATATACAAATTAAAATAATAATGTTAATAGAGCAAACAGGTTTCCATTGAGGGTTCTTAGCCTCCTTAACAAACGAATTTAGAAATGAATTCAGAAGGAAACTCAAAAGTTTAAAAGAAAACCATGCAGATTAGGTGAAAATCCCAGCAGCCAGCAGGTCAGACAAAGTCAGTCTTCTAAGTTAGGCAAAAAAAAAAAAAAA
>NW_026067903.1:9052036-9179204 GCF_014885135.2 Alexandromys fortis | reverse complement strand
AAATATAGAACTCATGTATGAAATTCTCAAAATGTCAATAAAATTAAAGAGCAGCAGCAGGAGGGGGACGAAGGAGGAGGAGGAGAAGGGAGAGGAGGAAAAGGCCTCCCCAAATGGAAACACGCCAGTGAGCTGAGGAAAGAGCCCCTAAATCATTCAGCCTCGTGGTGTATCCCCATTTTATAGTCTTCCTCCTTCCATTTGTATGTCACGGGAATTCTTCCCACAAATGCTGTTCCTCATGTAATGCCTGGGGAAGGAAGGGCTTCCGGTTCCCTGCAAACGTTCCTTTGCATGCCAGCCTCTCTGTAGCTGTTCCAGTTTCTCAATAAGACACAATAAACATTTCCAAATCTGTATCATGGAACTTGTATGAAATGTCTTCCTGTCCCCCTTGCCCCACCACAGATCTCTGCCTGGAAGTCACCTGGGAAAACAGTCTCCTTCACTGTTTAGCAGGATGCGGTTTAGCTAGGTGGTGTGTGCTTTTAACTCTAGCTTTGACTAATCTGCTACAGAACCTTAATTATTGATTATCTACCATGAAAAATGTAGCTCCTTAAGATCTTAATTTAAATTTCTTCACCTTTGTGGGGTTTTTTGTTTTTGTTTTTGCTTTTGTTTTTTTTTTTTCCAAAACAAGGTTTCTCTATAGCTTTGGTGGCTGTCCTAGAACTAGCTCTTGTAGACCAGGCTGGCCTCAAACTCACCTGCCTCAGCCTCCTGAGTACTGGGATTAAAGGCGTGTGCCACCACTGCCCGGCCTTATGTTTATTTCTTATTCCAGTTTGTATAGCCAATATTGTAACCGCCCTGGGAGGAAGGAAGATTTATTAAATAGACACTTATGCACATCTCTTTTGCTATCAGACTATTGAAACAATCGTGTCCATGGAATAGGAATTTCTCCAGGACATACCTACCTAATACTCATCTCCAATTTCATCCCTTTCCTCACTTCTGCAAAGTCCCTTTTTATAACAGTCACGAGTTCCAGGGAGTGGAGGTCAGACAACTTGGGGGGATTATGGGTATTGTCTGATAAGCACATAGTTAAATCATATTTGTAAACTAGACTTTTTATAGAACTAACCCACCTAGGACTTAACAAAAGGCCTTATTCATTGCAATCAAACCATAGCTTTATTGCACATTACATACTGTATTCATAGACTACCCTAATTTATACCATGTATCCTTTGAGATATAGCCAATCCAAAACACAGAGCTATATACTTTCTAATACTCAGTGAAGAATTGCATTTTATTTTAAATGTTATTCTGAGAAGAATCCATCACCGTTCTTATATCAGATATTGTTTGTTTTTCCCTTCATTCCATCCAGTAAAAAGACTACAGGCCAAGCATCCTTGAAAACTCAATATCCAAAATGTTCCCAAATGTGAAATTTTTTGAGCACTACAAGAAATCACAGAAGGAAAATTCCACACCAGACTTATGATGGACAGGTCAAAATCAAAATTGACTGAACTGAAGATACTGTGTAAGGCCACCATCAATTTATTTGTGAAATATTTATAAAATATTAGAAACTTCATATTAGATGTGGGTCCCGTTACAACTTATCTCAACATTCCATGCAGATGTTCCAACATCTGAAATGTTCAACACTCTGAGTCAAGCATTTGGAGATGGGACTCTCAACTTGAATCCCACTTCCAAGATACTTGGTCATAAGTTTTAGGGCACCTGATGCTTTCAAACATCCTCCTGCTCCTCTGTAGATTATTTAAAATCACATCTCATTTTCCATGTTTATCTCCTTTGAACAATATTTTTAAATCTCTACTTTCTTCTCCCAAGAAGAGGATTTTCTTTCCCTTCATTCCTTGGCATTACCCTTAAGAGTGTATTCTTTATATAATAATTACCAGTTCCTCCTAGTAAACTGGAATGGACACCAAAGAATTAAAAGTGTAGTATCATTGCTACATCAATCAGCTCTGAAACACAAAGATAATGTTCCCAGCTGCAGCATCTGGCTCCGCTGCAATTTCATCAGGCAGTGCCAGCCGTTGTCATAGAATTTGGGGCTTGTCTCAGGGATTACGTGGCTGTGCAGCTGTTTCTGCCACCTCAGCTCACTATAGTACAAGTTGGTTTTCAGTTGTTTTCCTCTGAACAATCCCTGGTTTTCTCTCTCTTCATACTTTCTAAATGTACACAGGAGATTTGCTTGTAGAGAGAGCCTGCCTTCTAACACATCTTTAAAGAGATGGACACATGCAACACACTCATTTTCAATTTTGGTATGATCTTGGTATAATTTCTTTTCAGATATATGTAAAACAATGAGTTTTAGTGCTTTTGTTCAAAGCATTTCTGTTTATGTGCAAGCAGAGCCTTTTAAAAGTAGGTAAACAAAAATCTCAAATGAGTTTATTTCCCTGCTAAAGAACTTATTTGTCTTTTCTGATCTGTTTTAATGATCAGCATATTTTAAGATTTATTTATTTTATAGATATGAGTGCTCTATTTGCATGTATGCCTGCACACTGGAAGAGGGCATCCAATCTCACTACAGATGGTTATGAGTTACCATGTGGTTGCTGAGAATCTAACTCAGGACCTCTGGAAGAACAGTAAGTGCTCTTAACACCTGAGCCATCTCTCCAGCCCCCTGTCAGAATTAAAAAAAAAAAATTTTTTTTCGAGAGACGGTGGCTCTCCCTGTGTATCCAGAGTGGTTTGGAAATCATTATGTAGACAAGGTAGACCTTGAACTTGCAGAGATCCACCTGCCACTTCCTCCCAAGTACTGAGATTAATGGTATGTTCCATCAGCCTGGAAAAAAAAAAAGTATTTATACTGGAATGCATTTTCATCTTTCTCCTGAATTTATTTGAATGCTAATAAACTTCAGATGCTAAGTTATTAATTAGCCATCAGTGTTAATTTCAACTTAAGTCTAATGTTCTCTAAGCAGCTTTGTTCTTTCAACAGCATGGCAACTTTGGATAAGAATCAGATTTAAGATCATAGAATCAGATTTAAAGCAGTGGTAGAACACAGAAAAAAATGCATTTCTATTTATTTCACAGAAAATGAAACTCAAAACGAATGAAGTGTAAACATTATGCTGGAAATAGCACAGATTGCTAGGAGACCCAAGCTCAGAAGTCAAGCTCTTCAAAGACAGACAGCTGCACTGTATCCTCTGCTCCTTCCCCCTAGCTTAAGCCCACAATTTGGAATGCTTAGTTCTATTTTCTGCTGGAAGCCAACCTTCCAAGATCAGAGCCTGACATCCTGCCTGTCTAAGATTTTGTCAAGTTGTCAGGCTTGGAACCAGGCAACTTTGTCCACTGAAATATTCATTTTTTTAATTTTAATATTAGCTTACAACGTGGTGTAAGGGTTTCCTAAGGGTTTTTTCACACATCCCTAGCTTTGGTTAACCCATTGCCTCCCCTCCCCCATTTATGACTATGCTCTCTTTAAAAAAAAAAAAAAGTGGTTAGTATTAGTGCTTACCTGTAGCTTCTCCTGCTATTCTGAATCTTACTCTAGAAATTATATATAGAATATATTACAAAATATATATAAATATAATTATACAATATATTCACTACAATGTTTTCCTTTTTCCATTATAAGAAAGCTGTGTATGAAGAATTTCTCAACATATACTGCATTCTAAACTAATGGTTATATAACTATTATAACTAACAGACTCATCTAGTCTTTAAGAAAGATGCCAACTCAATTCTTCTTGAAACGGATATTATCACTATTATTATCCAATACGTCGTCACTAGATTTGACTTGCTCTGTATCTCACACATTTTTACATTCAAGATGTAGCACCTAGAGTTTCCATTTCTTCAGTCTTATTAATTGAAAGTTTGGTTTGATTTGGAAGGTGATTAATTGTTTCATTAGGTAGTTGCTCTCAGGGAAGAAGACAAAAATATTTCTCTCCAGGTGAGGTGTCACTAAGGAAATTAGGTCAGAATCCATCAAGCTGTGACATGATACAACCATACAAGCAAGAGGTATAACACGAATAAATGTATTATGTCAGCATACTAAAGAGCGATGACAGCCTCACTGTTAGTTCCCTCGGGCATTTAGCTGTCAAGTATGGACTCCACACTCTGCACGGGAGAAGAATAATAGTGTTTGAGATGCCTGAAAACAGCACCTGGTAACTAAAAACATCCTGAAGGAAAACCACGACGAAAATAGCTAATGAAGAAAGGGTTCATCTGACTGCCTGGTAGGCAGAGACGGAAAGGGGCCATGACTAGACAATAAAGATGGCAGACTTCCATGATAACTTCTTTCTCACCTTCTTGACTTGAGACAAAAGCCTGACTGCTTTAAAAAAAAAAAAAAAAAGGCCTAGTGAGCCCCCTTCTGGAGGACCGGCTCAACCAGTTCAAGGGTGGATCAGGCCAAGTTTACACAACAGTTATGGCCAATCAGCCATCCTGTCTTCTTTCAAACCGACCAACCCTAAATTAGGGGAGGAAGACCCTTCAAAGACTTAAAAAATAAAAACCCAAGACCTCAGCAAGAGGGCAGGCCTGGGCTTCCCAATACCACCCTTTGCTTTGCAGAAGCTCTGTCTGTCTGTGTGCTTGCTGAGTGTAACCACAAGGCATTTGTATAAAAGTTAATCAAAGCTTCCATTATCCTTGCTTCCTAAGAGTTTATACTCTAAAACAATAGTGCTGGATGTAAAAGACATCAACCAGATTTATGCATGTGGGGCTTTTATGTTAGTGTTGTTTTACTATTTGAGAGTATTTTCAACTCCGAATGTTGGGGGCTGGTAGGGTAGCTTCATGGGAAGAGTGCTTGCTTAGCATCCAGAAAGCACTGAGCTCTATCTCGGAGCACAGCATATACAGGGTGTAGCAGCGCATGTTTGTAATTCTGGCACTTGGGATGTGTAGGTGGGGTAAGCAGATGTACAAAGTTATCCTCACCAACAAAGTAAATTTGAGTCTGGCCTGGGATATGTGAGTTTGAGATCCTATCTCAAGCAAACAAAACAGAATAAAAACCAAAGTTCAATGTCAATGAATTACCTCATGGAGAAAAAAAGATTGTAATAAAATAAGAGAACAATTGAAAAGAGTAAGGGAAAAGGGGGAAGAACAGAAAAACAGTGCAGGATGTAGGATTTTTCTTAGACTCAAGCCCTACCAAAATAAACCATCACATTCTATGATGCAAGGCTCAGAGCCGGTTCAAACCTCTACTCAGCACCAATCAGAATAATTCCTTAGAATGAGGGTTAATTTGAGGCCAGTACAGAAGACACCCATGAATCCCTCTAGGAAGAGCCTTGCAGTCCAAGCTAGCCCACAGACCACTTCAGACTCCCGTGAGTCTTCCCTGTTTGGGCTCCTCTGAGCGACGTCTGCTCTTTGTAATTTAATCTAGAATCAGTCAGAGAAAGAAGTAATTTTATTTCACAGCAGGCCAGTCCTACATAGAGCAGTTTGCAAAGAAACTAACTAGAGCTATTTTTTAATGTCAAAGACTACATGGCAATGAAATTCTGAACCTGAATGTAAATGTAGATATATTAATAGTTGTACTGTCTGCAATTAAATAAACCATCTGTAGGGAGTTAAAATTTCCAAAGTTCCCAGGAATACACGAGGATGATCCCAGCTAGAATCTTAGCGACGGTGTAGACAGTGCCTCAACTACCATTCCTCTATAAGCAGATTGATGACCACCTTAATAGTCGCCATAGAACCTTCATCCAGTAACTAATGGAAGCAGATGCAGAGACCCACAGCTAAGCATTGGCCTGAGCTCCTGGAATCCAGTCATAGAGATGAAGGAACGATAATATGAGCAAGACCATGATGGGAATACCCACAGAAACACCTGACCTGAGCTAGTGTGAGCTCACTGACTCTAAAATGACAGTGGGGGGAACCTGCATAGGAACGAACTAGGCCTTCTGAATGTGAATGATAAATGTGTGGCTTGGGCAGTTTGTGGGGCCACTAGTTATCCCTAGTGCAGGAACTATCTTTTTGGAGCCCATTCCCTATGTAAGGTTTACCTTGCTCACCTTAGATACAGGGAGAAGAACCTTTGTCCTGTCTCAAGTGATATAACAGACTTTGTTGACTCCCCATGGGAGGCCTCACCCTCTCTGAGGAATAAATGGGAGTAGGGAAGGGGAAAGTTGGGGGAGCAGGAAGAAGAGGGAACTGGAGATGGTGTGTAAAATAAAAAAAAAAGATTTTTAAAAAAACAATAAAATAAAATTAAAAATTTTTTCAAGTGAACAACTTATTCTAATCAAGACATTCCAGTGCATCAGGCAATACTGAGAGGCTGTGTCCTTAGCAGTCAGTATGCAGGGTATGAAAACAATTAAAATTATATAGGAAACACTGACCTACAAATATAAAATACAAGTAAAAAAAAACACAACTAAAAATAAAGTGAAAAGAAAAAGCAAAGCCTTTTATCAAAGGAAAGCCGAGATAAATCATGACTATGCTTTCCCTCCTACTAAAGACTAAATAAAATAGCAGTTTTGCATCTGTGCTTACTGCTGAAGAGTAAGTATTACTACACTAAACTTTTAAAAACCATGTACAATCACTGTTAGGTGTATTTTTCCCCTTTCTGTCACACCCAATTCTCTTTATACCCGGCTGTATTTCCTCTGTAAGACCTATTCCCTCATAGGAAATATTCTCCAAATACAAAACACACCTAAGATCTGAGTAATGGAGAATCTAAACAATAACTAATAACATATCCTCTGAGTAATAAAAATGCCGGTTAAACCAAAACAGAAACTCACTGGAAGCCCCAGTGCATCTTCCAGAGCCACATTCATTCTCTTCCTACCGTTTTCACTTAGTATGAGGCAAGAAACATCCCGCCCTGAAATGTGTGCTGCATAGCATGAATTGTTTTAGGCTGAGAGTCAAAGCCATTTGCGTAAGTTGAATTAAACCATTTCATGCAACAAGACTACAGTTTGTCCAGCCGTCTTCAGGAACATATTGAAATGTTCTAATGTCCCTATGGATTCTTTTCTCCTTCAGTGAATTAGATCCAAGTTAATGGGACCCATTAAATCTACTTTAGTTGAGTCTCTTAACTGAGTTTCTCCGAGTTGTTTCTTTCCCAGATGCCTTCTGAGATTTTTTATTTGTTCCGTCAGAGTCACTTTGAATTAAACCTTTTGTTCCGCTATGAAGTGTACACATGACAAAACCAAAATCCCTGACAATATTTAGAGGTTAAGTGGCTATGATCCGCTGCTGACCGAGGACAGCACTGGATGAAAATGCTGTCAGATATGGTGTCTAATCCTCTGTGACATTCAAGACTTTAAGTGATGCTCAAGGAGACGGAAGGCTTAACTCCACACGCATCCCAGTGTGCACTTGTCCTCTGTCTGTTAACTTGCTAATGAACCATGATTGAGTAAAGTAATGAAGAGTTTACAGAGAGCCCCAGGAAACCAATTTCCAATTTTGCAACCAGCAGGCTTTAACTTCACTGCGGCCCTGCGCTAATTTTGTCTGAGAGCAGACTTGGATGCTAAATGCCTTCCATGCTTTGTGCTCAGACAGACTTTTCTAATCCCCCATAACTTGTCTATCAATGTATGTCTCTTTGTCAGATCCATTCTACTTCTTCTAGTTGTTATAAACAGGTAAAACTGTTAAAAGAAAATGTAACCATTTTGTAGATTGGGAACATTGCAAAGAGTGATTGCATGCCTGGCCTATTAAAAAACAAGAAAACTAATACAAGAAAATGATTTATGATCAACTTTAGCAAAGCACAAAACAGTTACACTCAAATAAATATATTCATTAACACACGTATATACAGCCACACATATGCATATAGTCACATATATCCATATACACATATATACATCTATATACACATATACATGTTTGCCTTGATTAAAAGATGATATTTTAACACTGTCCAGATAGCAGAAATTCATTCATTATCATTGTTTTATATAATAAACCATAATCTAATGTTTTAAAATGCACTGTACATTTTCAGCATAACATCTAAATGTCATTACAGGACTTGTGCAAACTAGAGTTAGTGATGATCAAAAATCTGTAACTAATGATGATCCCACATATCCACCCCATGCCACACTAGTTCACGTGTTTGTTACCAACTAGTTAATATTCTCAAAAAGCTCTAATTTCTTATACATTTTGATTGATGTGGCATTTCTCTAACTACAGTTGTTCCATCTCTTCTGGTTATTAAGAAAGGACAAAAGTATAATTTTGTTGTATGTAGACTCTTTAAAATTGACTTGCTATCCCTTAAAGAAGGGTGGGAAAATCTCCTTGAGTTCTGTCTGTAGTGACTCAAGAAGGTTGGATCCATGAAAATTTAAAATAGGGTCATTTAATGCCAACATGGTTACTATAGCTGATAACCACAACACATGAGCAAGCCGGGTTTCTTCCAGACAGGCTGAAATCTTGTATCTGAAAAGTCATAGCAAAGAATGGGAACAGTCTCTCTCTTTATTCTTAGTCTTTTACTTTCCCTTTTGAAAGGATATGGAAATGACCTTTCCTTGTCAAGAGACTCTACTGGTTAAATAAATCAAAGAAATGGGAAGCTGTCGATAGCTTTTCAAGATGGGAGCGGTGCCATTCAATTAGGTTAAAGACTTGGGGAGGGGCTCTCTCTCCTCTTTCTGTTTTAAAGGTGACAAAATTAAAACATGCCGTGAAGACTAGACTGTCTCTAGCATTCTGGCTATAACATTGTTATCTCTGAAATCCTCTCCCACGTGTTCCAGCTCAGTGAAGACTGCAAGTCTCACGGGGATAAAAATCTGAATGCTTCAGCGGCCCTGAAAGACCCACATGCCCATCAGCATTTGCCAGGCTGGACGTTTCTTTGGGCTTTTCCCTCTTTGGGAAAGATGCCTAGTTTACCTTACATTCCGCGGGAAGGGAAGGATGCAAACCTCCAAGCCTAGGTGTTTTAAATCACCTTTCACGAATTGGAAATCCTTTTGTAGATTTCACAGTTCCAGGCCTGTCCAGGGTCCAGCCTAACAAATGCTGACACTCCGCTTGGCTTAATGAACAATGCGCAGGCGGTGTGAGAACAGTGGGAGCACTGAAGCGGGTCCATGTAGTGCTCCATGCCTGCTACTGTCAATCATGGACTGCAGTCCAGCTGGAATTCAGTTTTCAAAGGAGTCCTAGGTAAGATATTCTGGCAAGGTCTCTGCTGGCGTGACATTGTCATTGCGCGTGCTTTCATTGACTCCCATCACAATAATGGCCTGAACATTTTATAATAATTCCAGTGCCTGCCGGGCGATGGTGGCGCACGCCTTTAATCCCAGCACTCGGGAGGCAGAGGCAGGCGGATCTCTGTGAGTTCGAGACCAGCCTGGTCTACAGAGCGAGTTCCAGGACAGGCTCCAAAGCCACAGAGAAATCCTGTCTCGAAAAACCAAAAAAAATAAAATAAAATAATTCCAGTGCCTTAAATCTGGGAGCCTCCCCAGCACTTACAAATGCTTTTCATGCATTATTGCACACAAAGGAAAGTAAGTATGTTTGTATTCTTTGATGGAAGAGAATATTGAGGCTCTTATGATTTAAGAAAAGTGATTTCACTAACACCATCTTACCATGAGTAGTCAGAGCCTAGATATTAGACCAAGCTCACCACTCTCTGTGTTTTATGCACAAAAACCACATCCTGGTGGACACACTGTGGTTAGCGAAAACAGTTAACCAGAAGTGAAACTACAGAAGTCAAAACACAAGGCTAGTGCACTTAGGAACTTTCCTGGGTGCTGGAACAATGGACTAGGTCTTCAACGAATTTTGGCAGATGTTGGGGCCTCTGTGCTTGGTTCTTAGGTCATAATGGTGCCTCTAATACAGCATCAGCTGTGCTTAGCTCTCAGAGCCTAGTATATTCATCAGTGGTTCTATGGGCGTGAGTCAAATCATGTATTTACCTTGGGGTGGGGAGGCTATATCATCCTACCAGCAATAACAATTTAACAGAATTTCTTCTCTGTTTTATACAGTTAAGTAGGCAGGGTTCTATTGGAAGGACTAGGAGCAAAAGGATTAATGATCTAATCATGACCATAAATAAAGTGATCATGTTTTCCTAGTCCCTTTGGATTAGGAAAGAAAAATTGGTACCAGTTGTTAGGTTCTTGATGTTTCCTTTCTCCCTCCTGAAGGTTATTTCTGGGCATGGCTGAACGTTCTCTAATTAGCCCTGACTGGTTGACGTAGAAACAATAAGTTTCTCCCAGTGCCTTACAGACACCTCCTTGTTTCATAAGAAGGAGATCCAATCCTCTTCAATTCTGAAGAACAACCTTAGCTAAGGAGTATAACTGGGCTTCCAGACAGGAAATGCAATTTCCCAGATGGCTCAGGTCTATGTCTACTAGAACACAGAGTTCCTTAAAGTTTTTAGCATACAAAACTAGGGCTGAAGTTCGAACTCAAGTGGAGCCTGCAATACCCATCCTCACCAACGGGGGGTGAGACTGAGGACAGCTCACAGGGACAGAGAAGCCCAGAATCTGATTTAGGTGAGCCCTGACCTGTTCTCCATTATAGATGCACACCTCACAAGAGTGCAAACAAGTGAGGACTCCTCTAGTGTAAACAATTTAGAAGATGTACACTTGGTTAGGGTGCTAGTGCAGGCAAGCCAGAACGTCTCTGGGGCCTGGAAATACATTCACTCACCATGTCTGGAGTTAACCTGCTAGGTATGGGTACAGGAATCTGCATAGGGTAAGCTATAGGGGTATCATGGTGACATTAAACAGGTATTTAGAGATCCCCAGGGTAAGCTTAGGTTGGTCTCATTTATAATTGTCAGGATAGGAGGTGCTTCTTGCAGTTTGATTAGTTCCAATCCTAACATAATACAGGGACTTGGGGTCCAGGTATAGTCAGAAGTCTTTAACTGGCTGAGATATGTGTGGTTGAATGGTTGAGGAACTGATATGCTCCCCCTGCCTTCCAGAGCACCAAGGGGCTGACTTCTGCAGTCCACTTGACTTTTATCCTTGAGGATACTGAAGGAGTTCCTAGGAAAATCTTCAGTTTAGGACTTACACTCACTACTTTAAGGGGTTCAGATCTTGGAGGTGACAAGATGGGTTGGTTAGTGCCCATGGACAAGATTACCCAACACACAGGTTGTTTCGTTTTTTTCATTTCATTTACATATTAAATTTCCTGCCTGCATCTGGACCATTCAGGTATCACCTGACTCCTCAAGTTCTACCAGTTTTCCAATAACGATCTTTGGCTTCCTGCCAGGCTCTAACCTTTGTCCTCTACAGTACAAATTATAATTGGTCTTAGTAATAAAAACCCAGAGTCAGATATTAGGTGGTGAAAGCTGAAAGATCAGAGAAGAACAGCAGTCAGCCACTGGAGTTCTTACCTCTACACAATCCTCAGATCAGAGGGGTAAGATCCTGTCTCTATGAATACTCAAACCGAATGGGGTGTCTCAAAAGTCCTCAGACTGAATACTGAGCTCTTGAATCCTCCTGCCTTGTATTCCTTGTTCCACCCAGTCATATCCCTTCCTGTTTCCACCTCCCTAGTGCTGGGATTAAAGGTAGGTAACTTCCAAGTACTGGGACTAAAGGCTCCATGGCCTAGTTCTGTTTCTCTTTCAGGATGGATCACACAAGTACTAGGGACATCAAGCAAGGGTATAGAGACAAGGAAAGAGAGTGGCTCCATTCCCACAATTGGAAGCTCCTAGTCAATGTCTCCTAAAGTCCAGGGTGGCCTTGAACTCACAGAGATCTGTCTGCCTCTGCCTGCCAAGTGCTGGGATTAAAGATGTGTGCCATTACTGCCTGGATTCTATGGCTAACTAGTGACTAGCTCCTCACCCTGATATTCAGGCAAGCTTTATTTGTTAAATCACAAAAAATATCACCACAGTCTACCCACCACAGACAGGTATTGATAGTTTCCATCCTAGGATGATGAAGGGATCAGTGTCCACCCAGGACTCAGTTTTATAACCTCGTTGAGCACAATGGTATTCATCTGACTTTTGGAAGCTACCCAGGCAAGTAAAGTACTGAATAGATTGGAACCCCTCCTCTCACCTCTGGTCCCACAACCCCTAGCAGTGTGCTCCTCCCCCAGAGCGACGGAACCATCCCCCAGTAACCTCTGGATGAAATGTTTTTGCAGAAATCTACCTGGAAGGGGGTTTGGGTCTCAGTGGATAGACTGACTAGGAGCTCCCAACTGCTGGAATGGAGCCCCTCTCTTTCCTTGTCTCTATACCCCTGCTTGATGTCCCTAGTACTTGTATGGAGGCAAGGCCTCTGGCACTTTATATGCTCCCCATTTGCATCCACAGGGGCCCTCCTGCTCTCCGTCTTTCTGCCATCTGTGATCCAATAGCTGTTGGGGGATTGACCAAAAGTGTGTTTTGTTTCACAAAACACAGGTTGAGTTGAATTGTAACACTCCTTCACACAGCACGGGAAAAATGTGCCTGGGGGCTAATTGCTTCCACCAGTGACCACTAGGGCCCACAAAATACAAATTTTTGTGAGTTACATGATTCAGTCATGGAGATCAAATAGAATCAGCACTCTTCCTTAGTTTGAATAAATGTTTACTCCAGAAAAATAGTTATACAGATGCATACGATGGAAATCATTTCAGTACATGTTCTCAAATATTAAGACACGAAATATATTTAACCCATTACTAAAATTATCATAACATACAATGAAAATGTATCCTGTGGCAAGAGAAAGTTCAGGAGGTGAGACAGGGTGCACTCCAATATCAATTCCAAATTTCATAGGAAAATGCAGTTGGAAAATAAGAAAACGGAGCTGGTAAAGCTGAGCAATGTAACCATTTGACCGAATGAAATTTAACAAAAGACAAAAGATATGTGAGTTTACATCTTTGCATTTTTATGCCCCAGTCTATTTTTTTGTGTGTAACTTTATGAAATGTGTGTTTTGTACACAGTATTTTCCTGCTAATTGAGAATGCATTCTGGAGGAGACGCATCACCAGCATCCTTGATTCCTTTATAGTAACAAAGTCAATGACATTTGCAGAAATAGCTCTCCATTATCTACATTGTATTACTTGGTAAATTTAGCAGAAAGAAGGGGATGGGAAAATATGAAAACAGAAAATGTGAAAATAATGAAACTCTAATGTAGCACAAAGACCATGACAGATGCAAAGCCACGGAGTCATTAAATTCTTCCCAGTCCATCTCTTTTTATCCCTCTCATCCCTTATCCATCAATTATTCCTAATGCTGCTCCTTCTCCACACTAAATTCGTGGAAGCAATAGCTTTGGCAACTTGATTACCATCTCTCTGTCTAAACAAAGCTTTCGAGCCAGAAGAATTACTCCAAGTGGTATGGTACTGGGTTTCTCTATGTATATGTTTTTAGTAATTATAGTAGCTATGGTGTTTATTCTTGCATTCATTTAAAAAAATCTTCTAATGTATTTTCCTGTAGTCCAAGAAACTGACTCATCATAAATTTCTCCATTGTTTTTTAAACTCATAACATATTGCAATAAGAACTATATAAGTCTTTCTAGCATGGGTCAATAAATATGAAAATAACCTTAAGCTGGGCTCATTTGTCACTGCCAACTCCAGAGAGCTGCCTAAATATACTGAAAAAAAAAAAAAAAAACACGGAATCTCCTGATACATCCAGCTTTGTTTAAAGTTATAAAAAGTATTAGGTCTTTAGAGCCTAATTTTGGATAGTGATAGCTGACAGAGGTATTCATTTATCTGCTGTCTTATACTGTACATAAAGAGGCAAATGCCAGGTGCTGGAAAGCAGTTAAGAGTACATTCTATGCTTGCAGAATACCCAAGTTTGTCTCCCAGGACCCAAGTAAGACAGCTTACAACTGCCTGGAACTCTAACTGCAGGGGATCTGATGCTCTCTTCAAGCCTGGAAGGTACAATGCTCCCGACACACAAGAAAAATAAAATAAATATTAAAAGAAGCACATGTTTCACACCAGAATCTTCTTAAAAAAAAAAAAAAGCATTCTCAGAAAATCCTACCTTCTGCAACATTCAAAGATGGCTCCTAGTCCTACAGAAGAAAAGTGGAGGAAGAGAAGTGAGACAGATGGTTGGCAGGTGATAAATACTACATAATGGCATACCAAGAGTCTTACTCCCTAGAGAGCCTGAGCCTGGGAAGGGGCAGAGATGAATAAAGGATGGATGCCTAAAAGGAGCAAGAAAAACGAGACTCTTCATTCATATAAACTTCTGTCTAGGACACTGTAGGGCCCTGGTCTGCCCTTATTCCTGGGGCGCACACAGTTTCTAGTCAGATGACTAGCATTCTGTTAGTTCCTGTATTTCCCCTGCCCCGCCTGGTTAAGCATTCTGCTGGTTCCTGTATTTCCTCTGCCCCCGCCTGGTGATTAGCTGCAGGGCATTCATTCCATTGTTGATATGGTAATTTCCCACCTGCCTGGGCGGGGTCCTTGTGCTGCAGTTAGCTAGATAATGACTCCCCCCAAGGCTGAATAAACTGGCATTCTCCTGATCCTGATCCTAACGACCCTGGTCTCTCTGTGTCTTGTGTTCAATCTCCAGGCCTTGACCTACTCCCCTTCCTCGCCTTCGGTACAGTGGCTCGCAAAGCAAACTGTACCGAGGGTGTAACACTAAACTGGGTGTTACAGGACACATGACAATTTCAAACTAAACTCCATTGATACAGATTCAAGCTGCCTCCTACTAAAAAATAAATAAATAAATAAATAAATAAATAAATAAATAAATCCCAACTCCCTTTTCCTCTTCAATCAATTGATAAAGTAGGAAAAAGTCATGAAGTCCCTCAAGAGCAAGTACTATGACCCCTGTCACCATAAGAACAGTTACAGAAAATTGATTTGTCATCATCTGTAGTGTGAGGATGCTTGTTTGTTCCCGGCCGCCCGGCTAGCTTAGACCCAAAATAATCACACAGAAACCACATATTTAAATCACTGCATGGCCCACTAGCTCCAGCTTCTCATTGGCTAACTCCCACATCTTAATTTAACCCATCTTCATTAATCTGTGCATCACCACGAGGTCGTGGCCTATCAGCAAAGTTTCAGCACCTCTATCTCCATCAGCGGTTCAATGACTTCTCCTAACCCTGACTCCTTTCTCCCAGCATTCACTTTAGTTTTCCCCACCTAGCTCTGTTCTTTTGGCCTATCACAGGCCAAGACAGTTTCTTTATTCATTAACCAATAAAAGCAATACATAGACAAAAGGACCTCCCACATCAATTACCCTTCTGCACCCCCAAACACATAGAGAACTCAAGGGGTAATTATTACACTAGTGTAAGAATTAGACAGAAGGACATGAAGATTAGCATACAAGAAAGCTAATTGTTCAAGAAAGACCAGACACTATCCCAGTCCAGGGTACATACATCAAACTGCATGCTTCAAGAAAAACCCAGGGTATACAAATAAAGATGTGGGTGTTTTGTAAATGGCCCAAACAGGGCTATAGGCCTCTAAGCCCTGCTCACTAGCCCCACACGTTCTTGGGGAAGAACACTTTCCCTTTCTTAATAGATTGTCTTTTTTTTTTTTTTCTGTTGCTAACAAAACGTCCTTGTTCCATTTCTTTTACCTGGAACAAATGAACTTGGAAACCTAAGTAGGAGCCCAGGACTCACACCCATCCCCATAACACCAGAAAAGTGGGCACTCACCAGATGGACTCTACATCATCTTCTTGAATTTCCCAGCCTCCAGAACTGTGAGAAATAACTCTCTGATGCTCATAAGTCACCCTGCTTAAGATACAACTGCAGTAGCCTGAACAGACCCAGGCATAAAAGCAGCAAAACTCTTGCATTATTGTGTACCACCTCAGAACCTCACAAACAAAAATAATTTTTAAATTATTTAAATGATTTCTTGAAAACCTTCCTATGAGGTGCTCCTTGGATGTAGCTGGTTTTGTTTATGTTCATATGCCATGGTATATTTTTTTTTGCTAATGACAATAGTGGTTGTAAAATTCAAGTAGTCAATCAGAAATAATACCTTATTTCTAAAACAAAGTATAAGTCTTTAAACACCCCGAATGTATAATAATAAGCTATCTATCATGCCTGCAGAAAAATATTTCATTTTTGAGAGCCACAAGAATGTAAGATTGCATTTGTTTGGAATTATGACAACAGATTTTTACCATGTGAATGGGCTGCTGGATGTCTAGAAATTACATTTTCATATAAATTGCACTTCTCAAAAAAGTCACTTGATTTATCCCATTTAAATAAATCAAGAAAACACTGTGGTATTCAATGTATGCATTAGGCTTATTCCCTCCAGTCACTCATGTTTCAGAATTTGTTTAAACTGTTAATATTTTCCCAATGAAAACTATTTCTGAATATGAGAAAAATACCTGGAGTATGCCATTAACACTTCTCCATCCACGGCTGTAAAACGTGGGAGAATGCTGTAAACACCTAACCAAGTCAGACGATCGTTCGAATTGCAGCTAATCATAGTGATGTAATGGTGAATTCTAAAATATTTTCTCCTAAAATTGTATAAATATTTCCAAGAATTTATGTGCATTTCATAGCATAGTCATTGTGTTTATATAATTATCACAATCTACGGTAACTTTTCACTTTATTCTATATGTACTTAAAGACTGAACAAGATTCCTAGTGGCCTCCTAATAGAAGTTTCTGTAGTGCTTGGGGCTTACCCTGTGTCACATGTTATGCTACAGGCTTCTCTTATGAAATGATATATTTCTCCCATTGATTGCATAAACTAAATCACATTATTTCCCCAATGTAGAAGTGAGAAGTGTATCAGCTAAGATTCTGATGAAGGCCTCATGGCTAACAACTGGTACACTAAGATTTGCCTTAATAATGAGGATTAGGGGAAGCAGAGAGATTGCTCAGTGGGTAAGGGTATGTGCTCCCAAGTTTGACCATCTGAGTTCAGTTTCTGGGACCCACACAGTAGAAGGAGGGAAGAACAAACCAATTCCTGCAAGTTGTCTTCTGACCTTTATGTGTGTGTGTTATGCTCATGTGCACACATGCACACAAACACATACACACACACACAATAGGTAAATATAAATAAGTTCTAAATCAAAAATATATGACTTAAGGCAGTTTGTTTACTATTGATACCATAATGTAATAGATCCTAGAAGTAAATTTTATCTAATAAGATAACAACTTACATTTGAGTTAACTGGACCCTAGAAATAACACCCTCAGAAGTTTTTTCCAGGCTGTCTTCTTTCTCAGTGAGCTTGGGAGTTTGCTATGAGACTTAGCACTGTTTCCTCGCTTTGTTCTTCCTACTTTGTGTCTGAACTAAAGCAGATTTTTGTTGTGGGATATTTGTACACCGTGTGAAAATGTCTTGCTATGATAGGAATGATAAAATGTTGAATGGCAAATAGCTAGGCAGGAGGTACAGGCGGGACTTCCAGGCAGAGAGAAAGCACTGGGAAGAAGAAGGCAGAACCACCAGTCAGATGTGGAGGAATCAGGATGAGCAGTACAGAGAGATGAGTTAACGAGCCAGGCTGCAGAAAGCATAATAAATTAAATGGGTCAATTTAAGTTATAAAAGCTAGTGAACAAGCCTAAGTTAAGGATAAGCTTTTATAATTAATAATAAGTTTCTGTGTCATTATTTGGGAGCTGGCTGGTGGGACAGAGAAAGACTCACTACATATAGCATCCAATATGGTACTGGTGACAAATAATAAAAGAATTTCAAACAGAAACAGCCATTATGTATTTTGTGGCTATCATATTAATTCTTAGGAATTGACACACCAAGCCTTTGCAATTCAAAATATCTTTGTAGCTTGGGCTTTATTTTCTAACACCTGGCATACTTAGACTATTTGCACTGTACTAGAATGCTGGCGTCTCAATGAAGCAGTTAGTATAATCTGTCCTTAGACTCAGATGAAGAGTTTGGACTGCACTGTCACTGATCTATTTAGCATTTTCTCATCCTTGAAAGACTAATTTCCAGGCAATCTGGATTAAATAACCATTGCATCATTACCAAGCACCCCAGGAATCTCTGTCCTTTGCAGTCTTTATCAGGTCTTGGATTTTGTCTAGCCATTTGTGACTCACAAGGATTAAGATGTGGGGTGTCTACCCTGTAGCTATACAGCCTCTGTAACTCCTTGTATTTCAGCATTTCACTCTCTATATTGTGATGATATGGCAGAACTTGTGAGTGTTTACTTGACTATGGGTCAGTGACAAGTCAGACACCAAAGACTCTCAGAAGAGTCTATCAAAGTTGCTTTCTTATACCAAGCCAGAGTCGCTTTTATCTCTCCACAAATCTTTTATTGCTCCTTAACCATGCAATGCTGAAAACTAGGAAAGTTTGCCAAAGATTATAAAAGAACAGGGCATGTCATTTTTCACATCCATTTTTACAACAGTCTCCAAGCTAAATTTCCTATATGCATTCTGCTTTCTTACACCTCCCCTTTACCAAGCAGTGCCCTTTTAATAACCTGATCATGCTTCCCCCCTCCCGGGTAAATGGAGAAGTAATCAACAGGCAAAGGGTAGTATCTCCAGGTAATCAGCAGGTGAGATTGTATAGACTCTCTAAGAAAGTGTGTAGCAATTATGGTAGATAATAATGCATTGCATACTCAGGAAGGCCTTAAGATGACAGACTGCATGTTAAGAGATCCACTGTAATAAAATAAAAAATTCAAAATACATCAGTTAGTCAATTGATGAATAAAATCTCAAGCTCTGTAAAACACTGGCAATGATAAAAATAGGCAGAAAGACATGCTGTGCATCAGAATGAGAGGCAAAGGTAACTGAAGTTACCCATCCACTAAAATCTTCTGTCAAACTTCGAGCATCCATTAAGCCAAATAACTACTATGCAAATAGGCAATTAAAATTTAAAAAGACACAAGATTGATCCTATTTTCAACAGTTTGCTATTGGCACTCCAACAAGGCTAGATCTTTAAAATTCCCGTGGATCCCAGTATCTCTTGCCTATTCCTTGTCATGTTTTTCTGTGCTACAGACTCATTTGTCTTATGGCTGTTCCTTCATCCTGCCAGGCTCCATCTTACTACAGTATGTTTTTTCATGTGCTCTTTCTACCCAACGCTCTCCCTTCCACCCCACTAATTCCCACTCATTCCTCAAATTCCCATACAGACATTCCTTCTTCAGAGAAAGCCTGCAGAATAGTTCTCTCCAACTAGTTAGTCTACGTTAGCAATTCTACGCCCCACATTCTTTCCAAGTAAGTCTTCTAGTACTCATAATTGTAACGTGCAATGTTCGTGTTTATTTAATGTATAATTTTTCTTCATAGGTGTAAGCTCTCAAGAGTCACAAAACAAGTCTATTTTCTTTTAAATTCTACCCATAGTCAGCAGGTGGGTAGAAACTTGAGTCACAACTCCACTTGGTCACTCACAGTCGTCTGAGGGGTTCCACAAATCTTTAGAGACTGCAAATAAAGCCAAGCTTTATGCAGAAAGGAATTCCAGGGCTAGGCAGTGTGGGGTAAACAGAGGTGCTTTCACACAGATCTAAGCAAAGGGATCAAAGCATGAAAAAGGAACATAGAGGAAGATGTGACACAAAAAAGGTATGGGCAGGGGCTTTGCCAAGGCAGCACTGCACTTCATTTTCCTTTATGGGTTTTGAAGTTACCGTCTTCAAAGGGTGCTGAGGGTTGCTAAGGGAGCTCCGTGAGATCACAGGATGGTGAGGAGCCTAGCAGCATTACAAGTGATCAGGTAAGAATCAGGACCAGAGGAGTTCAGGGAGGTGGGATAGTTTTCCTGTAAAGAAAGTAAAAAGGCTTTTTCTTTTTTCTTTTGATAATTTTTGTTGTTGGCTTAGTGTGTGTGTGTGTGTGTGTGTGTGTGTGTGTGTGTGTGTATGTGTGTGTGTGTGATTTTTAGGAGACATCTGAGGAAAGGAATGAGGGCTCATCCAAAGTCACATACATTTAGTTCTTAAATCAAGTCTACCACTATTTAAAAATAAAAATATACAACTATGAAAGGAATATTATCTGTGTGGTATGGATCTTCGCCTCAGATGCTAACTGTGCTGGAGTTCTTGCTTCTTAGTTGGTGAGAGGCGTCATTCAGAATTCTAAACAAGGAGCTCTTTCTCCACTTCGTAGTAATTATTCCTGTCTCATCATTACCTAGTCAAAGTGATTATAGATAGAAATTCTCTAACTGGTTTAATGAATCAATGAATGTCTGTAGGCCAGTCTTATCCAAAGCAGGTTAATGAGATCCTTGTCTCTCGTATTCTACACTTAGCATTGCCAATAGCCTAGAAGCCTGAGCAATTTATTTTACATTTAGCTATGGAAAAATAAAACTTTTCAATCTATTACCCACAGTGTTGGTGTTTCTACATTGTCATTATTAAATCCAGGTCTTAGTTGAGGCATAGAATTGAGAAGGAAGCATAATCTCATCTTAGGAAACATGGGGCAGGGAGGGAGATTGAAGGATTCCAAGAACCCACTGCCCAGAAACACTTGCATGGAGGCATCATGAAGCAAAAAGTCAGCCTCTGGCCTGGGGCATTCTAACAGTGATGAGAGCAACCCAGAACTACAGGACCAAATCACACCCTGGGCTTCACAGTCAGAGACCGTGATGGAGAAATGGTGTAATAAAGAAGAGCTAGGACCAGGGAGAAAGTTATACTTCAAATGGGAACCCAGGGATCACCACTGTGTATGAGACCTTGGTTGTTTGAGTTACCTGACAAAAACACACTTATTATGGAAGAAAACAATGATATTTGTGTAGTATTTTTCATACTTCTGTATATATATATATATACATATACATATATATATCACCATTGTTTTATTGGAAAAGAAAGCATGTTTTAAACCCAGTGTTCCAGCAATATCTGCAAGACAAAAGTACTGAGGCCCCTCCTTTTGTATACCTATACAGTGAGTTCCTTCCCACACTTATACCCTCTTCACTTCCCTGTCCCCCACCATTAGCCCCTGTCTCAGGGTTTCTATTGCTGTGAAGAGACACCATAACCATGGCAATTCTTTAAAGGAAAACATTTAATTAGGACTGACTTACACTTTAAGAAGTTAAGCCCATTATTATTATGGTAAGAAAAGCAAGGCTGCCAGCATACAGGTAGACATGGTGCTGGAGAAGGAGCTGAGAGTTCTGCATCTGCAATGGCAGGCAGCAAGAAGAAAGACCAAGCCCTCTGGGCTTTTCCTTGAGCATCTGAGACCTCCAAACCTGATCCCAGTGATCATTTTCTCCAACAAATCCATACCTGCTCCAACAAGGCCACACTTCCTACTAGTGGCATTCCCTATGGGCCTATGGGGGCAGTTCTCATTCAAGCCACCACTTACAATCCCTGACTTCAATAGACTTGTAGCCATATCCTAATGCAGAAATGCATTCAGTCCTACTTCAAAATTCCCCATAGTCTATGACAATATCAGTACTGTTCAAAAGTCAAAGGTTCAAAGTCTCTTCTGAGACTCATGTAATCTCTTAACTGCAACCCCCTGTAAAATCAAAATAAAAAAGCAGATGACCTTCTTCCAACATATAATGGCATTGGATATACATTGCAGTTCTAAATGGGGGCATAGTGAGGAAATACCTTCAAGGCAAGACTAAAAAGCAATGGGCGAACTCCAAACTCTGCATCCCCATGTCTCATGTCAAAACGCTCATCAGATCGCCAACTTCATTCAGCTTTGTTGACTGTAACACACTTCTCCTTCTTTGACTGCTTCCACTCCCTATTAGCAGCTCTCCTCGGCAGGTATCCCACAACTCTGGAGGTCTCCAAACAATCTAGGCTTCATGCAATGGTCTGTCTAGGCCTCCATTCAGGGACATCCCTGACATGTCTGGCCTCAGCAGCTTTCCTTAGTTGTGGAAGGAGTTTCTATTATACCTTTCTTCTTTCCTTGACTCTAAATGCTGAAACCTTGACTTGGCAGTTGGCTGAAGCTGCCAAGTACTGCTGCTTGCTGGAGCTGGATCATGGCCCCCTCTTTCAATTTACTTCTTTACTAACTTTCTGTTTTCAATGGTTTCCTTCACTGACTAAGCTTGGTTTTTCCAAACCTTGATCTGTAAATCCAGCTAACTTCAAACTCAGAGGTTCACCTGCCTATCTCTGCCTCCTTACTGACAGGATTACAGGTGTGCAGCACTACCCAGAGTTTTTCTTTATTCCTTTTCACAAATTGGATGCTTAGCTGGGAAGGATCTTGTCCTGAAGTCACTGCCCCTTTTATTCCATTTAACATCAGGATTTTCTCTAATCTGTCTGTCTCCCTGAACATAGCACTTCTGCTCACATCCTTGCCAGCATTTGGTGACTGTTTGTTTATTGGTTACTGGTAAGATGGATAATTTTCAGTTAATTTACTCTGCTTTTGAGAAAACATTTAAAGATAAAGGTACGTAATGCTGAAAAACATGCAATCTAAACTTTACACAATTTTAAATGCACAACTGCACACAAACATAAAACCATACACACTCTGGGTGTTTCTCCTTTAGTTGTGTTTTCTTTTGTGATGTTCCACACATCACATGATGCTTAGATGCTCTGTGTCCCTAATGAAGAGTGTTGCTAATTCTTGTAAAACATTGCTGCTTACTAATGTGTTAATTACTGGTAATGTATTAAATCCTGGTCATGTTTGTGTGTTGGCCTATTAATGGGCTCACAGAAGACAACAGATTACAAGTCCTAGAGCATGAAAAAACGCTACTTTGAAACTATGACTAAGGATCTTGAGATAAGACAATTATCTAGATGAGCCTGAAATACAGTCACCTGTGCCCTTATAAGGTCGAAACAAAAGGGGATTTTACTACGCATAATAGAAAAGGGCAATTTATTGAGAACATAGCTAAGAATAATAAGACACAATAAGCCAAAGAATGCTGGAAAGGTGGAAATCTGGAGGAGATAACACACAGGCCTTGCCTTGCAGCCCCAGAGAAGACAGCCTGATTTTTCCCCCATGGAACTGATTTCAGACTTCTGACCTCTAGAACTGTGAGCAAGAAAAGCTACAAGTTGTGGTAATTTATCATGGTTTGCGATTGTTTGTAGTGGCATCCCCAAGAAGCCACTGTGACTTATTACATTGTATTACAATTTCCCATGAGATAGAAAACATCTCAGGTGCATTTCCATCACAGTATTTTCAACAAAAACAAAGTATCTTTTCTTTTAGCCAATAAGCTAGCTTCTTCAGAAGCCCGAGTCAAGATAGCAAAGAAATATCTTCAGATTTGTTTCCATTTTCTCACTGGGGGTGAATTGTTGCCTGAGTCAAACAGTAGGAATACCCACCCCTTCATAAGACAGGCTGTGCCCTGTTACATATTCTGTTTCCCTAACACCTGATCTAATACAGCACTCTCAGAGAACTACAAACACCATAAGCTGATTTTATGTTTTTCTCAACTATTCCATAAACAGATATCAGGAGGAAATAAACCAGCTCACTTCAGAGTTACATAACTGAGAGGGACAGAAGTACAAGGCACTTACTCTCCTGTGGTACACGACAAGAAAGACCCAGGTACTGTGTTCACAGAATGATGGAGCTGGCACTGCCTTGCATCAATCATCCGATGCTGACTAGAGTTTGACCTCTTCCCTGTTGTCACAACAGAAGAAATAGTACATAGAATTTTCAAGAGCATTTCCCAGATGCCAGACATAGTAGAGGAATTAATATCTCAACTGAAGGATGTCTTTCTTGAACTTAAGGAGAGACAAGGCCTCGGCAAGTGGGTTCGGCCTCTCTCCTAATGATCTTATTTCAATTGCCTGACAAATCTTGCTCAATTTGATGGAAATATGATGATGACTCAAGACTAAGACCATTTGGTCCAAACACTAACATGCTGCGCCACCTGGCTGCCTAGGGAACTGAATCTCTTTCTATTAGTTTTACTTTGTCATGCTCCAAATGATGCTTACCGTACATCATCTGTTCACACCACAGCCAACACACCCAGACAGGACCAGTTGTAATTTACCAATGCTCTACAGACTTTAATTGGTAGAAGTTGAAAGAAAGTGTCCTTAGAGTACCTGATACATGATTATTTCTGAAAAAAAAAGACAAAATAATTAACAGAAAAACCTTTTTTTCTTGATCTCATTCCCTTCCATTTCAAACCCTTGCATCTGGCTATTTTTGTGTTTGGCTCCTGGTAATGGTTTCATTTTCCTGTCCTTCATGGTTAAGTGTCAGTGAGCTCACAGAAATGGTAGGAACTACTTGAAAACTATCAGCAAACAAGAACATCAGTCCTTTCGAAAGGATGCAAGGGTTTGAAATGGAAGGGAACAAGCAAGGAACTCAGGACCGCGATGGGGTGCACCCATACACTGAGACAAGGGGGATGTTCTATCGGGAACTCACCAAGGCCAGCTGGCCTGGGTCTGAAAAAGCCCGGGTTAAAACCGGTCTCGCTGAACATAGTGGACAATGAGGACTACTGAGTCCGCAAGAACAATGGCAATGGGTTTTTGATCCTACTGTACCTATTGCTTTCGTGGGAGCCTAGGCAGTTTCGTGGATGCTCACCTTACTAGACCTGGATGGAGGTGGGTGGTCCTTGGACTTCACACAGGGCAGGGAACCCTGATTGCTCTTTGGGCTGACGAGGGAGGTGGACTTGATTGGGGGAGGGGGAGGGAAAGGGGAGGCGGCGGTGGGGAAGAGACAGAAATCCTTAATAAATAAATAAATAAATAAATAAGAACATTATTCAAAGAATATCATTATCCAAAGCCTCTTCTTCAGAACTAATTAGCAGCAGGCCACAGATGTATCACCAACTGCCTATTCATGCAAAGGTTGTAATTGATTTCAAAAACAATAAAAAGAATTCTAGGACTCAAGAATGATTTCCAATCAGGATTAACACAAATAACTTACTTCTTTTTCATATCAAGCTATAAAACTCATGAGGATGTACTAACAGGCTTATCCGCTAGCAGGCGGAATGGTCAAATAGATTATTTTAATTTTTGTTACTATAGTCTCTCTAACTATAAATCTAAAAAAAAAAAGTTTGAAAATTCCAGTTGGAGAACCTTTGTGCAAACAAGGGTACTTTGCTTGCAAGAATCCAAATCCTTCTTGTCCAAGCAAATGCTTCCAGAGAAGACAAAAGACATACATGGTATATAGAGGAAGGTAATATCCACCCCATCAGTTATACTAGCAAAAATAAAAAATAAGGAGACAGTATCGGGTGAACAGTGGCATGGAAGATGCCTTCATTGGTGTCTTAGCATTTGTGAACATAATGAGCGTCATGATTGTAGTGGTGGTAACTATAGTTACCATTTGCTCAGTGTTTCAAACATGTCAGACCCTAGTGGATCCAAAGCATGAAAGGGAAGCTCTCACCTTGAATAGAACCTGTCAATCTGTAGTGACTAGTCCAGAGAATATGGAATGGTGGTACTCTTGTGGACTCGGGGATTCTAGTCATGGCGGATTGAAGGAAAACTGAACTCAATCCTTTCCAGACAAGATACTGAGAACAGATACTAACACAGCTAGAAAGCGAGCGAGGGTGATGAGGAGTTAGGAGCACGGAGGAGGAGGTTCAGCCGAGGCAAAGCTATTGTTGGCCCCTGTGTCTCTGTCAAAGATCACTAGCGTGGACAGCAGCTGTGGGGAGCAAGCATCAGGGAGTGTGTGACAATAGAGGAATCAGACAACTTAGCTCAGATGCCTAGGGTTTGAATAACTGTGAAAAGGTCTCGGTAAACAGAAAACCAGTTGAATAGAGGCTCTTACTGTCGCTGAGATTAGCTTCGCTCCAGTCTCTGCCTACATGAGGATTTGCAGCAAAATAAAAGCTGAATCAGAGGCTTGGATGCCACAAAAGGGCAGGGAGATGAAGGTAACTTTATCCTTGGAGGGAAATGTCTGTTAAGCTCCACTCAATGTGTCATTTATTCTCAGGCCCCCACCATGAGTCATCATAACCCACATTTTATAAAATGGAAATTGTAAAGACTGGCACCAAGATCATTTAGGAGATAAGTTGCCATCAGGGCGGGAACCTTGGTCTGACCTGCTTGGTTGGTGAAACAACACTCCGCATGTGAGCTCACTCAACTTCACACCACCGCTGTGTTCAGTTCATACAAACAATGGTAAGGGATAGTCACCAACTAGACTAGTTTAATTCTGGCAGAGGCAGAATTATCTTAAACTGACATATGAGTTTAAATTAAAATATTGAGACTTGGGGCTAGAGAGATGACTCAGCAGATAAGGGGAACCCAGTTCCATACTGAGCACTCATTCCGGGTAGCTCACAACTGCCTCCAACTGGCTCCTGGGGATCATCCATGGGCATCTGCCTTAATGTGTGCACACCCAACCCCCCCCACACACACACACTCACATAAAATACATAAAGATTTAAAATAAATAAATATCTAACAATTAAAACCCTCCCATTGACTTTGACATTGAAAGTGAAGGATGTTTTATTACTAAACATTTTTAGTCTTATTTTCAAGTAATTTACAGCTCATTCAAACTGAGTCTACACAAAAGACTGCCAGGGTGAAAGGGGCTTTTATTAATGGATCTGAGGATCCAATATTATCCAAATGGTCCCTTCTTTATAAATTTCTTCCCCGTTGTTCTCAGTCCAGTTGACACCAGGAAAGCACCAAGCTGACTTTCCCCTGCCACTGAAGACAATGGAGACAAAGAGATGAAAGCACAAATCCTTCCTTAAGTCTTTAAACTCCCCGGGCAAATACGGCCTGGTTTGGACATTTTTACTATCTTTTGGATATCACTACTACGGTGGGTCGGGCCTATCAAGAGTCAGGTGGCTAAGGGTACTTTCACTTTAACCTATAAATTAATTATAGCTGTGCTAGGCGCTACTCACGTGCTGGTCTCTTCCAAATTTCCTTGTCTCCCTCAGTGCTTGATGAGAGCAGCAGACAGAAGAAAACAACAATAAATTTCAGTGGGATACAGCCTCAGAGATGGGATTCCCCAGCCCTGTCAAAGCTGCTCCTCAGTGATCTTGAGGCACCTAAGGAACCACTTACATGGGACAGCTGTTGTCACTGAGGCTCAGACCTGCACTGCCACCCAGATTGGGATCCCGGCTCTCAATCAAGTGATAAACCACACCACCTGTACCTGGAGGGCTCAGGTGTATGGGTAATGCTACTGCTGTGGCGGTCCATGGCTCAGCAGGTGGCCCCTTCTTCAGCAAAAAAGTGGTGTCTGCAGGCACTTTGCGCTGGGAGCCAAATGGCACGGGACCCTTAAGAGTCACAGGCAATGCAGAGATCTGCATGATCTCCAGGTAGCAGGCTAAGGCAGTGTGCATCACTCCTGTGAGGGCAGGGTTGCACCAGAGACTAAGCCCCACCCACATGTCATTGGGCCTAAGCAAGGCTGGCCTTTGTGCAGCAGTTTGGCAGTGCTGCCTTCCTGCAGCCTTGAGGTTGCCTCTATCCATGGTGCTGCCACCAGCCTCCTCCTCTTTCTTGGTGTTACCTCATCCTGCCATACTGGAAAGTAGGCAAGGGAAATCACTCAAGAGCAGTCTTTATCGAACCTTCTATTTCAACACCAAGAGAGGCACTATAAGAGCGCGTTTCCCAGGCAACACACTGAGCAAGCCTGAACAGTGCAAACAGGATGTTTGCACAATCACAGCCATTTGTTTGGCCCATCACAAATATTCATTTGAACTAATTGCAGCTACTAGGGCTGCTGTTTTGGTCCATTTTCAGCCTTTCCACCAATCATAGTAGCCGCCCCCCCCCCACACACACACCAGAGCAAGGCTCCCATCTGGGTAAGATAGAAATGGGTCACGGAGGCTGGTGACTTAAAGAGGTCTTGTAGAAAGGTTTCGAACAGTACTAGCTGGAGCTCTGCGTTCAGGAGGCAGATAATCATCTTCCACCTATTCTGTAGTTCTCTCAAGGTGTCCATGGAGCATTTAATATGGCTTGTGCCTGGATAAGGATAGTCAGGCTAGCTGATGTTACAGACATCCCTGTCTTTTATGTAGCTCAACATCAAGGAAGAGTTCAATACTTTTATTTTCAAGAAACTGAGCATCAGAAAGAAGGATTACACAAATAAATTGACAGAATTTATCATTAACACCAATAGTGATATTAGCAATGTTTTATACCCATCCTTTTCCTAAGGAAAAGTGGGTCCCAGTGTCCCAGTAGGAGGTGTTAGCCTTATAACATGAGGAAAGGTGCTTCGAAGAGAGATTTTTGTGCCTGTATCTTTGACTATCAGGCTATTGACACAATACCTAAGGAATTGGAATTTCTCCAGGAATCTCATGTTGAGGAACACAGAGGGCTGCAGGCTACTGCCAGCCACAGAGGGAGCATCTTTCAGGGAAAGACAACTGGTTTCCACTCTGTGGGAAACTTAAGCATGAGATAATATACTCTAGGTTACATGGGCAGCAAGTGACACAGTCACGATTCAGGCTGATGATATCTAGTAATCACACATACAATGATCACAAAAATGTGTGTGTGCTAGAATCAAGATTCATAGCATTAAATTACTGATCTAGAACTTGATAAACTTGATAAATATATTTTTGTGATACTGTGCCCCAATTTTCATATTGAATAATGAGAACACTTGTTGAACCTGATGTTAAGCGATTTCCTCTAGACTGAACCTGTGATCACTGAGAGTATGAGCAGGCAACATAACAATTCAGTCCCAATTTCTGAGGGTGAGTCCCTTGTGGCTTAATCACCTTCCAAAGGCCCCCTATATCTTAATGCTACCATGTTGGTTGTTCAGTTTCACATATGAACAGGGGACACAAACATCAAGCTCTTAGGAATATATGTGACTGTCGGGGAGTGTGTGTGTGCTGTGCATAGTTCTCTGCAAGCATTGTCTTCTGTTTCCATGGTTACATTGTGTCATGCAGTCTCTGTCTATAACTAGATGACTGCGAGTCTGTTTCCATAGTCCCTCTTTTTCTCAGCTTCATTTGTCATTCAGTCTGACGATTGCTTATTGAATATGAACACCAGGTATGAACACTCATATGGATGTTAGAAGCTGTGACTTGTCTCCAGAGGGGATTTATTTCGGTGTTTGTCTGGGATCTAAATTAAATATAGAGTTAATTCAAACCTGGAGTACAGTCTTTATGAGAGCTTGTCTTGCTATGTCATGTCAACACAAACAAATCTTTCTGGTTCCAGCTGAGAATGCGGGCCCCTCCTTTGTGGCAAGCTCTAACCTCCAGCTTCTGTCACTCAAGAAACATGACGCCTCCAAAAATTCAGCTTAGTTTCTTCCCATGTTATCAGACAGAGTTTGCTCTTCTTTTCAGCCTCTTACTATTTACTTCTTATGATCCATCCAATGTCTCAAGGAAGAATGGAGAGCAGTGTGTGTTCCCCTCTCTCTAATGTCCTGCTTCTGCAGCTTTACTCCCTTGATAGCTCTGAGAAATCTCAGAGGACCCCTTCCTCCGAGACATACACCTAACTGAGGAAAGGAAGGTCCAACTGATATAATTCATTCAGTCACAGCTTTATCTGAAAGTTTTGCCATGACTTAAAAGTTACATACATTCTCCTAAGAATTCAACTAGAAAGATGAGGATTTATGTAAGTTGGTTTTCAAAATTTCTTCTCTCCAGAAACTTACTAAAATGCCAAGAAATCACATAGCCAATGACCACAATGGTCCCTGAGTCCCAATACCACACACATTTACAGTAGAATTTGCTGTCATTGCATTCTTGTTCTCTCTCTCTCTCTCTCTCTCTCTCTCTCTCTCTATATATATATATATATATATATATATATATATCAGATATATATATATATCAGAAGGTCGAATTTCTGAGCTGAGAGCTTTTCAGATGTTTCAAGCCCAGATGTTTCTACTGTAAAAGAACATTCAGAATTTAGGTGCTTGTATCAGAAACTTGGATATGCAGCTGGTGTCACTCACTTTAGTTCCTACTCTGGTATTTGTCATCCTAAACCTCCTCCAGGTGAGAGCCTTGATGCTAGCCAGTTCAGTTGCATGTCTTCTGTGTCTAGGCTAGGTATGTGCTAACTACTTCTTACCTGAAATTCTCCTATCTGTAGTGCTTTGAATTTCAGATTTTATTCATAGGGAGATTTGTTGAGGAGAAGATCCAGATTTCAACATGTTTCATGTATATCTTTTATGCACATGAAGGGTCATTTTAACACACTGTGTCTGATTCATCCATTACATGATGTCAGTTGTTAAATTTCCCACTCTTGAAGTCAGTTGGTCCTGGAAGAATGCTAGATTTTAGAGCATTTCAGAACCTGTTTTTAGACTGGGGGTGTCTAACTGGTCCTAGTACTGAAAGAATGCCTGTGGGTTTCATAAATGAGTCAGTGTAGCACAGGGGACTGAAGGTGAGGAAGGGGGTGCAAAATGCTGATTTTATTACTTTTTAATAGGTAGTTGTCCAGGCACAGCAACACTGAAAAGGAGAAAACCCCATTTAGCTGAACCAATTTTATTAGTAACTTTAAGTGAGGGAAAATGTTCTAGTTAGCATTTTTGAATGAGCACTCAGTCTGTATATATTCAGAGGAGCAAGGCCTGAAGGGATGGATGTCCACCCTTGCTGACAAAATGTGTCATCCACCTCAGAGGGAGTAATGGGGCCATCAGTCCCCGGGTTGCAGGGGAGCATGCAGTATAAACGTTTCTACAAAGTCCAAACCGCATCCTTTGAGATGAAGGACCAGTGTTTAAACATCAGTCAACATCGTGTCCTTGATGCTTCTAACACTAGCAACAAACAACAAGACCTTGCTCTTTTTATCGAGTTCCTCCTCCTTGTCTGATCCTGATAGACCCAAAAGGAACAAATAACAAGTAGAAGATGCATCTGGGCAAAAATCATTAAGAAATCAGCCATGTACTTCTCTGCCCTCCTCTGAGATAGCCAAGACTCTGCCAGAGTGAACAGAAGAGGGGATGCAAGCTAATTGTTTTTATTTGCATTACAAAGGCCTTCTTAATATCTAAAAATAAGACTAAAAATGCCAAGAGGTTTGTCAGAGATCTCATTTAGGGTCCCCCAAAAAAGACATAACATCTAATGTGGGAGGGGCCTGTTTTCCAAACGCATGCCACTGAGTACAGCTCCTTTTATACCAGGTAGGGGAACTTGACAGATGATGAAGAAAATCAGTAAATTTTATCTGAATCATTGTTCCTCTTGATATTGAATATATGAAGTAGAACCTACGAGGTTGGGAGTTGAAAGGGTCACTATTATGTACTAATTTTTAAAATAACCAAGACAGGATAAACATAATGTTCTCAGAAAGGAAGATAAAGCAATTGGTTAAATACTTATTCTCTCTCCTGAACGCTAAAATATATCCCAGAAATACCTGTTCACAAATGCAGAATGTAAAAACAGCATTAAAATTCTAAATAGAAATAAATCATCTTTGCAATTCAAATCAAAGCAAAGGAGCAATTATGAGTGGAATGTGGAATTTTTCCAACCTCCAAAGGAGCTGGAATTATTAAAGACAACCTTTTCATGATGAGACACAAAAACATCCTAAAAAATGTCATCAGAGACGTATGAAAATCAGGTCATGTAATAAAATAACCTTCAAAATATCATCCTTACCGCAAGTGTGTTACAAAACTTCTCATTGTCTGGGATGGTTAGTTAATCACCCTCTTGACAAAAAAATCAGTATTCCATTGGAAAGGAAGACACAATGAGCAATTTTCTAGAAAAGGTAGACTTATGAGCATTTGGGTTGATTGGGATGGAAACCCCACCCACTGTGGGTGGAACCATTCCATAGGCAAAGGATCCTGAAGTACGCCCATGGAGAGAAACTGAGCCTAGTGCAAGTACGTGTGCCTTTTGCTTCTCTCTACTCCTGACTGTGGATGTGATAGGACCAACTCCTTCAAGCTCCTAATGGTTTGACTTCCCTGCCGTGATGGATTGTTACCTGTAACTATAAGTTAACATAAAAGGCGTTTTTATTTTACTCTAAGGTGCCTTTGCGAGAATATTATATCAAAGCATCAGGAAATAAAGCTAAAACTGTCTTTTCCAAGGAGAAAATTAGAACATTGGAGTTACATTGCTAATGTATCAGTTAATGAAACACACAAATTAAAACACTCAATAAAATGCGAAGTGAAATATAACATAAATGCTGTCACCAGTTGTAGCCCATGCCTTTATCATTTAATTGAACAATGACTCGAAGTAACATTCCCATCAGAATATTCTTTTACAAAACAGAAAAGTGCCATCAGGAAGTTTTTTTGCCACCTCTTTCAGTTAGGGTTTTTATTGCTTTGAAGACACACCATGACCACAGCAACTCTTATTAAAGAAAGCATTAACTGGGACTAGCTAACAGTTCAGAGGTTTCGTCCATGATTGTCATGGTGGGAAACACGGCAGCAGGCAGCAGACACAGTGATAGAGAAGATCTGAGAGTCTACATCTGGAATGACAGGCAGGAGAGAGGAGAGAGAGAGAGAGAGAGAGAGAGAGAGAGAGAGAGAGAGAGAGAGAGAGAGAGAGAGAGAGAGAGGAGGGGGCGGAGAGAGAAAGAGACTTGACCTGGCTACTCTAACAAGGCCATAGCACCTAATAGTGTCACTCTCTGATAGTCAAGTATTCAAACACATGAGTCTATGGGGACCATTTTTTTTTTTTTTTTTGATTTTTCGAGACAGGGTTTCTCCGTAGCTTAGACCAGGCTGGCCTTGAACTCACAGAGATCCGCCTGCCTCTGCCTCCCGAGTGCTGGGTTTAAAGGTGTGCACCACCACCACCCGGCTATGGGGACCATTTCTATTCACACTTCCACATCACCTCACAGGTTACTTTCCATCCTTGAGTACACCCTTTGTAGCTTAAGGATATAAACACCATCACATAGACATGCAAAGCTCTATCAGAGAGCCTCCTCAGTTCTGGGGATCTCTACAAGACAGTGACTGGAGCCCCACAAAGTAGCCACAATATGTATTTAGAAAAATAAATATGCAAAAAAGTAAATGAATTTCTAATATTAGGAACCTTTTTTAATTTTTAAATAAAAGCAAATATTTAAGTTTTCCACTTTTTACCAAATTGCAACCTCCAATTTTTGCAAAGTCTGTCAGCCCATGAAAACCTTGGTATAAGATGCTATTAGCCTTTCACCCACTGAAAATCCCATTTATTTCTCTATTTGAGAAAAGATTTGAATTAATTACTTAAAAAAAATGGCATTTTTACTTAGTATGCTAACACTGGCAGGGAGTTAAGAGTAATAGGACTGTGAAGTTGAAGGAATCAAAACAATAATTATAGTAAAAGGCTCACGGTGTTAAAGGCACTGCTTTTCACATTTATTTAAAATGTATGTGTGATGACATGAAATTATGTAGAATCATAGTCTTTATGAGTCAGAAGGAAATGAAATGAAAATCAAGACGTTATAAATAAGAACATTTAAACTCAAAGTGAGATTTTTCTGGTTTGTATAATTAATTGAAGGCATTTGATCATTAATTTGACTTATTTAGTGATCACATATTTTAAGGAAGCATCTTAGACTATGGAGAGTCTCCCGAGGATGAAGACACGGTTCAGCCTCACATGTACTCTAGGTATAAAGAGCAGAAATGTCTTCTTGACACTCTACCACTAACTGCCCTCATACGTGATCATACATGTGTATGCAGCACCTTGAAGAAGGTTAGAACTATGGAAAGGCAAAGTTCAGAGGGAACAATTCTGATGTGGGAGTGTCATATATCAATCTGTTGATTTCATTGGCGGAGCAATAAAAGAAACTGCTTGGCTGGCCCTCATAGCTTAGAACATAGATGGGAGGAGTAAACAGAATAGGATGCTGGGCGGAAGAGGAAGTGAGGTCAGACTCTGCGCTGCTTCCAGAGGGACCAGACAGCCGCCATGCTCTGCTCTCCCAGGCAGCTGCAACCCACGATGGACTTAGGCTAGAATCTTCCCGGTAAGCGCACCTTGGGGTGCTTACACACATCATTAGAAATGGGCTAGTCCAGGTGCGAGAATTAGCCTGTAAGGGCTAGAGTTCATGGGCCAAGCAGTTCTTTAAATGAATACAGTTTGTGTGTTGTTATTTCGGGCATGAGCTAGCCAAGCGGCCGGGGTATTGGGGACGCAGCCCCACCGCTTCATATTTCAACACAATTCAGAGAAGGCCTGCTCGCAGCTGGGCAATGTCCAATGGAGAAGTTAGGAACACAAGCAATGGTAGAGAAAGAGGTTCATTTGGCAGTTTGGTAGGATCCTCAGGTTACATACTAAACTGCGAAGTTAGGCTGCCGTCTATAGTTCCATGCAAAGAACAATTGAGAATCAGTGAGAATTTGCCAAATGGGAAAATTATATTCACATGGAATATTGGTTGAAAAAAATTAATTTAACAACATACTGTAAGGCAGCTGAACAGTCAGAACATAGACTGGAGGTAACTACAAAAACTCAAGTCAATATTTAGCACACAAAGATCTCCTGTGTGCTCTTCTGCCCACCCCATCGGGACTGAATTCAGCAAACGTGGGGGGGGGGATCACAGCTGACTCTAGAGTCTCAGTGTGATTGACTGAGAGGATTGTGGGAGAGAAAGTGGGTTGAAGGAGAACTTCCACCTGGAATATGCTAACAGCAGAGTCCATAGGTCACCTTTCCCAAAAGTTATCTGATTAACTACCTAAAAGTTAGCCAACAGTTAATTTTTGATCTTGCATATCTTGCATGGTTTTAATGTATTTTTATGTTTTTCAGATTATTATGTAGCTACATCATTTCCCTCTTCTCCTTTCTTCCCTCCACACCCTCCCACATAGCCCTCTCATTCTCTCTGTTAGGATGTCCCCACTTCACCCCACTAGAGCACCCCCCCATACTTCTAAAGGCAGAAGCCACACTCAGAAGTTCCTCCAGATGTAACTTCAGCATTGACGCAGGCTTTCCCCACTGAATCACCACTATTACCTTATATATTTTCAGATCATATGTGGACAAGAGGTGGAATAATGAAAGACTAAGGGGTGTAAGTAAAGATTGTTTCCAGAAATCCTCTTCTCTCGGTGTGATTAGTAGTTACTTTTAAAAAGAGTTGTCTGTAAAGACCTTTGTGGTAGCATTTGATTTTTTTGCTAATGTATTTCTTTCTACCTCCAATATACATAAAAGTCAACAACAGCGTCCAAGGTTCCCATACTAAGCTCCATATTATCTACTTCCATGTTCCTTTCTCCTACCAACATTCCAAAAGATCTTTCCTTAAAAGTGATGGTGTCCAGAGCATTTAATTAATTCCATCCAATATTAAAGCAAAGGCCATACATTTGAACTATTTTAGGTTCCCTCGTCTTGTGCAGAGGGAAGGTGTGGCTACCAAACCCAGCCAGTTCATTAATAAGGATACATTATTAACACCTACTGTAAACTGGACTGGCGTGATGGACTATAAGTTACTCAACTTTATATATTGTTCATGTCAGATAGCTCCTTACATCATCTCTAGAGCTGACTGCAATTCCTTAATGGGCAAGAGCCTGATCTTCCAGGGACAGGAGTAATTACTTCCATATCTCTCCAATCTTCTTGCTCGCGCAGGAGATTAAATTGCACTTTTGGAACACGCATTCCACAGCAGACCTAGCATCAGTAGCTGCGCATTGCTTCCTGGCTGCTCTTTCTCCCTTTCAGAGTAAGATCCCAGTCCTTTGTTAGCTGGTGCTACATGATTAATGGTGTGAACTGCTTGCTAATCTCATGTTTCTAATCTTCCTCTTCTCCTAAAAAGATGTTCCTAGCTATCTTGTTCTGTTTTTCTTCCGAGCCAGATTGAGAAATCACAACCGTAGGTTGCATTTGTAAATGTTGTAAGACGCCAAAACCCGCCTGTGATAGAAGTGTCGGCACTCATAGGGAGAAGAGATAAGTGGGATACAATATTGCTCGGCTCCCTGTGTCTCACAGCAGATTCACCAAGCACAGATCAGCGGCAAAGCAGACCCACTGAACAACAGAACGCCATCTAACACACTTTATATCCATCCGATCAGCTAATTATTTCATCCAATCACCGCCCTCTGGAAAATAGTCAACAATGGAAGTGGCCTTAGGTAGGATGGGTCTGCTGAGTCACACTCCTTCCTCAGTGCAAGCCAGGAGTTGTTTTGCTAGGAACAACAACAACAACAAAAAAACCTGATCCTCTTTCACATCCAAGCCTCATGCCACCATTAAGTAGCACTGGTCAGTAGAAGCAGGGACAGAGGTGCTGGCTTTGGCTAGAGAGAAGACTAGGAAAATGGACCGCCCGAGGAAGAGGGACAATGTATTCAGTTTCATTAGCTCCAAGCATTCATCAGCATAGTTTCTGTCACAGGAGATAAATGTGGATGCTTTTCTGACTTGGTATCATTCTTTTAAAAATCTTATTGTGTTCTTTGCCTTCTATTTTTATCTTCTTAAACTTAAAGCAATGGCCAAATGTGAGAAATTATAGCTGGCATCAATGGGCATAAAAGGAACCAATCCCTTGGTGGCAGCCTTCATAAAAATTGACTAAATAGTTAAGCACATTTGGGACAAGAGAGAAAAGGGAAATAAAAGTCACAATTGCAATAGGAAGAGGGGGTGGGGGCGGGCAGCATACTCAAAAAAAGAGATGCGGCAATGGTTGGTTTTAATTACCAACATGGTAAGGATTAACAAGTACCTAAGGCTTCCCCCAGACCCTCTCAGCCTTCTCTTCCAGTTCATGCTCATTGCTTTGTGATAGATGCTGAACCAAATGACTTTTTTCCGTCATGTACCCCCAGTGGACACACTGGGTTGAAACTCAGGAAGGCAATTTTCACTATTCTCCTGTCCCCCACTATGACTTTAGACTCGTCGTTAGTTCTATAGCCAGCTGCTTGCAGAAGCCCCTCCATCTGCCCCATCTCCATTCCCTAGGACTCCATGTCTAGGTGAAGAACCTGGGGTCAAACTAGTTCTCTCATTCCTGCTTCTCTAGACTTACCCTTTGTCCTACTACAGTTCATTTGCATGAGACCTTCTTCCCACTCTGTTTTCATTCCCTGGAGACTCTGCCTCTTGGAGAAGACTGCAGTCCCCTCAGATCTTCCCTGCAGCATGCTTAGCCTTTCATCATAGCCCATTTCCATCCCCTTCTGTCACTTATCTACCTGCAGAAGCATCCTCTATAAGAAACTCACAGCCACCACACTTCCTGGGTCTACAAAAGGCAACAGAAACTAGAGAATGGAATATTTACCCTACACAGACAAAACCAGATGTTGACACAATGAAACACTTAAGCATCATAACCCAAAATGACCAGACACAAGAACAGGAACACAGACATGAACATCCAAGTCAATATGCCCTCTAAAAGTCCGCCGTCCTATTGTAATAGGGCCTGAGAAGAAGCAAAAGAAAAGGACTTCAAAAATTATGAATATGTTCAAAGACCTTAAAGATGATATGAATAAATCCCTTAGTGAACTCTATGAAAACACAAAGGAACAGTTGAATAAAACAATGAAATTGAGGAAGTAAAACAAGAACTTTAGTGGTAAGCCCCACCAACAGATGATATGGCATGGGAGACAGAATCTCAACTGTTGAAAACAAGGTTAAAAAAAAAAATGGATAGCACAATCAAATAAAATGTTAAATCTATAAATATCTAGGCATGAAACACCCAGGAAATCCAGGACACTGCATAAATATCAAATCTACAATTAATAGGAATAGAAGGGAAAGAAAGCCAGATCAAGCGCACCGAATATATTGATGCCAGATATTTTCACCTTTACCCGGGTTTCAAGGATCAGCGCAGGTGGACAGGCTTGTGCAGCAAGTGTCTGTATCTGCTGGTTCATCATGTTGGCCCCAAGCTGACCTTCTGAAAACAGAAAAGACATTATTAACAATTAGTCCCACAGCAGATATTTCTGAGTCTGTTGTATCTATTATTCTGACCAATAAGTATGGATTTTCCTCTACCACATAGCTATGCTGGAAGGTCCTACCCATGTGACTAGGGAATGAAAGTCATCAACTGTCTTATCTACCTGTGAAGCCTTGCAAGACTCAATAATGACTGCTCTGGCAAGATACGCCCGCTGCCTAAGGGTGGAATGAATGTTATGGGAATATCCAACCCCTTCATGCTTGTATTACATCTCACTTAATAAGTAGGAACTCATGTCTGTTATAGTTAACTGGGCCCAAAATCCATGACTTGCTAAGCTTATAAAATAAAATAAATAAAATAAAAGTAATAGTCACCTAAGTTCTTATCTTTATACCCCATAAGGTGTGTGCTTGTCAACTACCATCAGAGAAGCTGCTGTTCAAAGACCTATTTGAGGCCCACATCTGTCTTAGAAGTCATTGGTAGTTAATAGCTGCTGGGGAAGGGAGAACCAGTTTTCGTCAAGAATACATCCCCTGAGAGGCTAGTTGTGATCCAGTAGATGGTCCCACAATCATGCACATACAGTAAAACTAAGTGAATGCAGTAGGTATTTATATTTGTATTTATCTATAAATTTAAATAAATATGTCATATATAATATATAAACATATTATATACATCATGTGTGTTACACATGTTATGTATAAACATATTATATATGAATATAATATATAAAAATATATAAACATATAGTATGGAGAGAAAAAATGATACTGGAAGAAAAAATGGTAGGGGATAGTGGAGGGATCAGAGGGGATGGAATGGAGTGGGTTTGATAAAAGCACATTATATACATGTATGAAGTTATGGAGAGAAAAGATTTTAAATCACTCATGTGGGCATTATTGATTGCATCTTGCTAGACAAAACAGTTTGGTCCTTTTATTTCCTTTCAACACAGATCCAGTGAGGTGGGTATAATGTGGATTTTGGATCAATACTACTGTTGTTAATGATTCAATAGGTGCACTTCTTAGAGCTGTTTGAGGGAAAATGTTTCTCTTTTGCCACAATAAAATAATGGTTTGAAGTGGAGGTGAGGGATTGAAAAATGGTTGAGCACAGAAATGAGGACACATTACTTACTGTGGTAGTTTGAATGATAATACCTCCAGAGGCTCATATACCTGAGCCTCTAGCTGATGGACTATTTAGGAAGGATTGGGAGGCGTGGCCTTGTAGGGAAACATTCACTCAGGAAATACCCAGGAAAGAACAATGTGTTTGTCATTGTTCTCTTTCTTTATGCTTTCTTTTTGCCCTTAGGTCAAATTTTCTCTGCCCAAATTTACTCTTTAGTAGAATTTTTAAATCTCTTCTTGTTTTTCTCTTCCTTGTTCCCCCTTTTAAATTTTGTACTATATTTTTCTTTTTACTTTCTCTGCTTTCTTTTTCACCAAAATGTTACGACTTTTAGTTGTACTAATTTTTAACATTCTGTCGTCTTCTCTACTGCTATTTGTTTTTTTTTTCATCCCATTCACCTCTACTGTCTGGTACTGAGTTTTTGAGGGTTTTTTCCCCCTGTTGTTTCCTGTAATTCTGACCTTGTTTGTTTCTTTGGTGATGTTACTGTACTTTGTTTGCCCTTGCTGAGGAGTAGTGGTTGTGGAACCCTCAGTGAAACCCTACTCACCAGCTATGTTGACAAGGCCTGAAATCTCAACACTTTAGACACAGAGGCAAGAAGGTATCAAGTTCAAGACCAGTCTGAGTAACATATCAAATTCAAGCCAACTTCGGTTTCATAGTGAGGCCTTGTCTCAAAACAACAACTAGAAAGCGCTATAAAAATCAATAACATGAATGTGAAAGAGATAGCCAACCTAATACACATGCAATTCTGAACACAAAATCATGATAAATATATTTTAAAGGCAATATAGTTGCGATGAGTGTTCAGAATTGGCCAGAGAGGGAATCGAAAGACACAAAAATAGATTAAGAGTCAGAAGACAAGTTCAAGGTTGACTTTAGTAATACTCACTGACTTCAAAAAGTTTAGGGGAGAACAACTGAATGAATTGAGAAAGATGATATAAATTATAAAAACCAATTCAATGAAGAGTTAGATACTCTGTAAAACAACAAAAATATTAGCAAAAGAATCTCAATAATTCAAATAAACACATAGTTTAAATCCTTACCAATAGAATAGATGAATGGCAAGAAAGAATATTAGCATCTGAAGAAAAGCTGATAAATTATTTATGATTCCTTATGTAATAAGGGAGAGAAATTAAAGATTATCAATGAACATATCAGATATAGAAAATTAAACACACAATTATGAAATCCAGGACACAATTAAGAAGACCAGTGACAGAATAATGCATTTAGGAGCTGGTGTACAGGATAAGAATACACAAAACTTGTTCAACAGTTACCACTAAAAATTTCCCAAGCATCATGAAATATACATGTATCTATCTACAGAAACATTTGAAATACAAACAGCTATGTTGTAGGAGGCCACTTGTTCATTTCCTGGCTGCCCAGCCTCCCAAAATAACCACACAGAAACTATATTATTTGTAATACTGTTTGGTCAATAACTTAAGTGCATTTCTTGCTGACTCTTATATCCTAAATTAACCCATCTCCATTAATCTGGTATCACCATGAGGCTGTGGCTTACTGGGTAAAGTTCTAGGCATCTGTCTCCAGTGGAGCTACATGGCTTCTCTCTGATTCCACCTTCTTTTTATCAGCATCCAGTTTAGTTTTGCCCACCTAGCTCTGTTCTACCCTATCAGGCCAAGCCAGTTTCTTTATTAACCAATGCTATTCACGGCATACAGAGGGGAATTCCACATCACGGGTTGTACTGGAAAGAACTTGTTTCCACCACTTTATTGTTAAATGTCTAAAATACAGAACCAAGAAAGAATACGAAAAGCTGCAAAAGAAGCACAGGCCAGTTTCAAATGCAAGCGTATTCATCTGACAGAAAGATGAAAAGGCCAGGATGACATGCATTGATACAGTTCATAATCTGAAAGAGTTACAAATATAGGTTGCTACATCCCACAGATTTATCTTTCAAAATCTGTGCTAAAATAAAGGTCTACCAAGATAAGCATTAAAAAAAAATTAGGAACACTAAGTCAGCATTACAGAAGTCATTAAATGAAATCCTATATAAGGAACATGAAGCAAGGTAAGCAATCATAAGAACATAAAAACACTTAATACATGGAATACAAATACATGGAAACATGACAAACCTCATTAAAAGAGTAGAAAAGAAAGTGAGAATTAGGAAACAATCAAACATGATTAATTCAGCACACCGAACCTCTAAAATGAACAGTTGGGAAAAAAATATTCCAAACAGCTAAAATAATTGGAAAAAAAATCACACACTTTTCACTAATAATCTTAGGTGTAACAGTCTTAATTCTCTAAATAAAAGGTCAGACTGGCTGTATTTAAAATTATAATAAGTCCAATTAATTCCTGCTGGCATGGAACTCACCTCACCAGAAAGACAGATAGTTTTTGAAAGTGAAAGATCAGCTAGACAAATAGAATTCAAAAGCAGAACAAACAGATTTGAAGCCAAAATTATTCATATTTCTCCATATTAATAAAGGCAACAGTCCATTGAGAAGGGAGAACAATGGAAATCAAGTCAACATCAAACACTGAAGCATCAACTTCATAGAGTGAATGGCTTCACCACACCCACTCTGGCCAATAAAACAATTTTATAGACCCTAATTATCAGGGGCAAACACTAGAGATCAGATGAAATAATTTACATATTCCAAGCATCTCACTCAACAATAGCAGAGCACACACACTTTTCAACAGGTCCTGGAACTTTTTCTAAAATAAATCGTATTAGGGCTATAAGTCAACTAAAACCAAAACAAAAAAAAAATCAACCAAACAAAAAAAATAATGAATGTATCAGATCTTAATGGAATAATATGAAAAATCAACATAAAGAGAAACTATAAAAACCACACAAACCTATTGATACTGAACAATACCCTTCTAAGTACTTTTTCAGTGGACCACTGGAAAAACTGGCAGGAAGGCATTGAAAAGTTTCTGAAATCAAATTGTGTGCTGGCTAGTTTTACATCAGCTCAATTCAAGCTGCAGTCATCTGAGAAGAAGGAACTCAGATTTAAAAAAAAAAAATGTCTCTATACAATCAGGCTGTAGTAAGTAAGCCTGTAGAGCATTTTCTTAATTGGTGATCTACAGCAAGGGCCCAGACTCCTGAGGATACTAATCTGGTGGTCCTGGCATGTACAAGAAACCAAGCTGAGCAAGTCACAAGGAGCAAGCCAGTAAGCACCTCTCCTACATGGCCTCTTCATCAGCTCCTGCCTTCAAGTTCCTGGCCCATTCAAGCTCCTTCCTTGGCTTCGCTTAAAGGACTGTAATTTAGGATATGTAAGTGATATATACCCTTTCCTCCCCAAGTTGTTTTTGGCCATGATGTTTTATTACATCAGTAGAAAACTAAGACAAATAAAAATTAAAACACAACACAGCAGAATTTGTTCAAGAGAGGGCATTTGGGAGTGTAGCGATGTCCAAAGCATGAAATTCATCAGTATGAACGTTACAATGATTTCTATTACTATTTACAATTAATATGCATTAATAAAAACAGTGATGGCTTAAATTTAGAGAAAAATCATTATTTTCCCCAACACACACACACACACCACGCGCGCGCGCGCACACACACACACACATGCATGAGTATAAAAGAAGGCATGGAGACTGTCATTGCCAAGTTACTAGTGAATGTATAATTTAGATTTACTGTTCTTTGAAACACAATACTACTAAGTTTCTAATTGAATTTCATGGTTAATTTTTGTGTGTTTGCAACCACTGAACATCTTATTATAAAGCTGTTACCTCTGTATAATGCTACAGGACTTCACATAAAATTTTACAGATGTAAAAAGAGAATTTTGTTACTGGCAAACTGAATCCAAGAACACATCAGAAAAATCATCCACCATGATCAAGTCGGCTTCATCCCAGAGATGCAGGGATGGTTCAACATATGAAAATCTCTCAATGTAATTCACCATATAAACAAACTGAGAAAAAAAACCCCACATAATTATCTCATTAGATGATGAAATAGCCTTCGACAAAATACAACTTCATGATAAAGGTCTTGGAGAGAGCAGGGTTACAAGGAACATACCTAAACATAATAAAGCAATATACAGCAAGCCAATTGCCAACATCAACCCAAATGGAGAGAAACTCAAAGCGATCCCACTGAAATTAGGAACAAGACAAGGCTGTCCACTCTCTCCATATCTATTCAATATAGTGCTTGAGGTCCTAGCTATAGCAGTAATACACCAAAGGGAGGTCAAGGGGATACAAATAGGAAAAAAGTCAAACTCTCACTATTTGTTAATAATATGATAGTTTACATAAGTGACCCCAAAAATTCTACAAAGGAACTTCTACAACTCATAAACACCTTCAGTAATGTAGCAGGATACAAGATTAACTCAAAAAATCAGTAGCCCTTCTTTACACAGATGATAAATGGGCTGTGAAAGAAATCAGAGAAACATCACCCTTCACTATAGCCACAAATAGCATAAAATATCTTGGAGTAACTCTAGCTGAACAAGTGGAAGACCTGTATGACCAGAACTTTAAATCTTTGAAGAAAGAAATTGAAGAAGACACCAGAAAGTGGCAAGATCTCCCATGCTCTTAGGTAGGTAGAATTATCATAGTAAAAATGGCAATCTTATCAAAAGCAATCTACAGATTCAATGCCCGTCAAAATCCCAGCGAAATTCTTCACATACTTCGAAAGAACAATACTCAACTTCATGTGGAAAAACAAAAAACCCAGGGTAGCCAAACAATCCTGTATAATAAAGGAACTTCTGGAGGCATCACAATCCCTGACTTCAAACTCTATTCGAGTACAGAACTGAAAACAGCCTGGTACTGGCATGGCATAAAAACAGACAGGAAGACCAATGGAACTGAACTGAAGACCCAGATAGCAACCCACACACCTACAAACACCTGATTTTTGACAAAGAAGCAAAACTTATAAAAATGGAAAAAAAAGAAAGCATATTTAACAAATGGTGCTGGCAACATGTAGAAGAATAAATATAGATCCATATCTATTGCCATGCACAAAACTCAAGTCCAAATGGATCAAAGACCTCAACATAAAACCAACCACACTGGGGGCTGGAGATGTGGCTCGATGGTTAAGAGCACTGGCTGCTCTCCCAGTGGTCCTGAGTTCAATTCCCAACAAACACATGGTGGCTCACAACTATCTGTAATGAGATCTGGCGCCCTTTTCTGGTGTGCAGGCATACATGGAGGCAGAATGTCGTATATATAATAAATAAATTAATTAAAAAAAACAACCACACTGAACCTCACAGAAGAGAAAGTGGAAGTACACTTGAATGCATTGGTGCAGGAGACTGCTTCCTAAATATAACCCCAGCACAGGGAGAAGGTATAAGGGGAGGGGAAAGAAAGGGAGGAGAAATATATAGCTCAATAAAAACATTTTTTTACAAAAGAGAATTTTGTTTAAATACAAATAAAATAAAACTACATTGACATAGTCTCATTTTGAGGATTCATGGAGGCAGGATCGCCATTTTAAACTGAGGTAGTGGTAAAAGCCAGTGGCTGGCTGTTTTGCTTTTCTGGTCTTCAGGTTGAACCCCAATTTCTGTCCCTGGATTTTTATTAATCGTGTTACAGAGAATAGGGTTAGTCTCACAGAAGCCTTTTTTTACACTCCTTATGATCACAGACAAAAACATAAAGCCAAATATTCTGCAGAGTTTCCAATTACTTCCTTTCTTTTAAGTTCAGGGCCTCTATTTTTCATTAAGTATTATTACACATATTCTCATGGATATATACCCCCAAATATACCCTGCTCAGCCTACATTCTGTTTCTTATATGTCTTGACCATTTAGTACTGAATAACCAATTGGTGTGTTCTTCCCTGAGGAAAACTATTTCTCTTGCTCTCAGCATTCCTTAGTTACCTGTAGTTCTTGGTGTAGGACTGAGGCCTCCTGAGATTTCTCCCATCCACTTTGCCATGTCTTATGTGGTTGGTCCTTGTTCAGCTCATGTTTGGGCAGCCATGTTGGTGAGACTTTATGGGTGTAGCTTCCGACATCACTAGGAGACATAGTATCACAGTTCTCCTTGGTCCTCTAACTCCTACATTCTTTCTGCCCCAGAGTGTTTTTTTGTGCCACAGATGCAGGAGTGTTTTATAGATGTAGCCACTGAAAATGGGCTCCATAACTACATTTTGACTGGTTGTGGTTTTCTGTAATAATCTCCATTGTTGTTGATAAGTATCCTTCATGATGGCTCAGGACTACACTTATGTGTCGGTATAAGGACAAATATTTAGAGTGTAGTTAGAGTTTGTGATGGTTTAACAAAGTTGTAGCTTTCCTCCAAAATCCATGATTTCACTAGCAATGGGTAATTGGCTGGGTTTCCAGCAGCAGGATAGATTTTCCTCTTATTGAATTGGTTTTAAATTCAATTAGAGAGCTGTTGGTTATCACCAAAGTATGTGTGCAAGTACTACACCCTTGAGGTTGTCATGACATGCTGGTTATCATTGTGACTTATAGGCATTATAGCAGTATAGCACCTTGGAGAGCTTATATGATGCATTCAATGAAAGCCAGTCCCCAGAGAAGAGGCATTCAGATCAGTTCCAGTTCATGAGCCTCTGACCCAGGTGTCTAAAGCACATGGTGCCTTCAGCAATAGGGACTTACTTTTCCATCTCTGTGGGGGCAAACAAGGGCAATAGCAATAGTCTGCAATGTTTGGAGAGTCTATTGAATAGCCCTGACCAACAACTCAAAAGAGGCTTCTCATGCATAGTGTTAAGAGTTTTGTTAGATGGTCTTTGGTCAATTTGATCAAGGTAGATAATCCTTTTGATGTATGCCTTTATTCTGCTTTCAAGTATTTTATTCTGCATAGTTGAGTCTGTTCTAATCAGGGATACTGACCTGCAGTCTTTTTTGTTGTGTTTTTTTTTTTTTTTTTTTTTACCTGTTTTGATATTACAACGACACTGGTTTTGTAGGAGTTTGGGAGTGCTCCTCCTGTTCCTTTCCTTTCTTTCTTTTTAAAAATAGTTTATAAAGAACTGCAGACACTCTTGGAAAGTCTGATAGAATTCTGTTGTGTATCCATCAGGGCCTGAACATATTTTTTTAAGATGGAAGGCTTTTTATTACTATTCCAATCTCTTCTTTAGGTTTTTGACTTATTCGTTCAATTTTGGTAGTCTGACTGAATCTAAAAATTCACCCATTGCTTTTAGGTTTCCAGCTTAATGGATTACATGTTTTTAAAGAATTCCCTTCTAATATTCTAATATTTTCATTTTAATTTTTGATATAATGTTTCCGAGTTCATTTATGATTCTAATAATTTTGCTCTTGTCTTTATTTTGGTTAGTTAGACCAAGAGTCAGTCAATCTTGTCTGTCCTCTCAATGAACAAGTTCTTAGATTTTTTGCATTGTTTTCTTTGTTTCCATTTAATTGATTTCTGCTCTGAGTTTTATGACTTCTTGCTGTTGACTGTGTTGGGATTTGGTTTGTTCTTGTTTTCCAACTTTTAAAGTTGCATCATTAAGTCCTTTAGTTGTGCTCTTTCTGATTTTTTAATGTAGGCACGTAGAGTTATAAAGTCCTCCATAGGACTCCTTTCAATTCTTTAAATTTTTTGATGCTTATATTTAAACTTGAAATTTAGAAACAGAATGAGACAATCAGTTACAATCAGAACTGAGGAATGTTACACCCAAATGTTCTTGCTTTGTTGTAGCAATAAAATGACCAGCACAGCTACTTTAATAAATCATCTTTCAAAAGTTGTTGCTATGAATATTTTTAGTTGCAAAATTCTATCCTTGTTTAGCCTACTTTGCCTTCAATTCAAACTATCTGTTATGCAATTCCCTTGATGTTTTGATAATCTAACATTCCAAACCCAGATATGTGTGAGGAATCTGAGAATGGCATATTCCTCTTTTACAGGTATTGCTTTTTAAAGAGGAAATGAAAGAAAGCATGCTTTCACCTCAAAAACAGATAATAATAAAATGAATTACATGTCAAAATATTTAAAAGACATAAATGAAAACTGTCATAAATAACTTTACCTTCAGATCTTTCTAACAGCTTTGGTTAGAGCCAGCTCTACTTGTGGATGCATTTTCCATGCAGTGCTAAAGGGATTAGACTGTGATGAATTTCTGTAAACTGAAGCTGGGGGACTAAAGGGCAGTGTTTCTGAGAAAGGCAGAGGTAACTCTACTGGTAAATTTCCATGCCTTGTCCTTTGTATTCAGGCTTCATTTTCAGTCACCCACCAAGATAATCCATCTGTTTCATGCACTCAGCAATTCTATCCATGACACTGAGCCATGCAAGACTGAAATTATGGATTGCTTCAGGATATCCTTCCTAGGGAACATTTTAATATTGATTATCATTATTGTATTTTATCATATGCCAGCAAAGATGACAACCTTTAAAATCAATTTGTTCTCTGTAGATCTCAGTAATGATTTTTGCTTACAGTAATACCCTTCAGATTTCTGGTGTGCTCATCCCTTTATTGAAAGGCCAATCTAAATCTATTATTTTATGACCATAAGTGGTTTCAGTTCCCTGAAGTAGAGTGCCACTGGCTTTAAATGTAGAGCTGAACATGCAAGATACTTAGAAAATTTAATTTAAAAGCCTTAGGTAAATGGCCTCTAGAATGAGGTATGTGTATTCCAGGCTGTCATTAAAGACAACTTGTATTAAGTTCATCCAATATTTCATTTTATATCACAAATTCCATTAAATTTTCATAAGCAACTGATAAGCACAACTAATGTCATCTCCTTTTCAACAATTCACTGCTCAGAAGTCAACACTCTTAAGTAGTCTTACTCAAAAGTAGATTTTTTTTGCTAGTGTCCATCATGGAAATCACACACTATTTATGAATTGAAATGTAAAATTCACAGAAAATGATAATACTTGGCTAATACTAATTATTGTTCTGTCATGGATAGGAATCAAATGGTATGTAAATAGGAAGGTCTACCATAGCTGTTCAGGGATGAGGTTTATAAATTATTCTCTGTATAATACTTTACATCTCCTTTTATCTATCCTGTACTTTCCTTATCTCATTATCAAGAACTCTGTGCACTATCTGGTAAATTAGAAAACAAACTCATTGTAACCTCATTCAATTATTTCTTAAAGCTTTCATCAATCCCTATCATGCCCACACTTTAAAGCACCTTATAAAAACTACCCTATTAGTTAAAATTTGGTACGGCTTTTAAGTCATAATACTATTTTTAGAATATAAGAAAAATAACAGCTAAATTGTGTTATCTATATCCTTATTCATCCTGTACACCACATTTAAAAATCTAAGAGAAATATCCAGGACTCACTACAAGCCAGTCTAACTAATCAGGGTGTTGGAGTGATCATCAAACTGGGTCCAATGAAAGTTGGGGCACATCTGATCATCAAACTGGGTCCAATGAAAGTTGGGGGCTACATGGAACTAAACAAAGAAGTAACTTCATTAGTCACAATTGGAGATATCTCTCTGTCTCTGTCTCTGTCTCTGTCTCTCTCTCTCTCTCTCTCTCTGTTGAAAATAGATTCTTCTCTCATACAATGCATCCTGACCATAGTTTTCCCTCCCTCCACTCCTCCTTGCTCAATCCCTGACCTCCCCTGTTCCCCAGATTCAGTCTCCCTTAGTTACCACTTCGACTCAAGGGTTTCCTTGTTCTTGGACATAAGGAAAGCACCTGTTTGAGAAAAGAATGATTTCTGGGAATCTGTGTCTGTAAGCAGTATACGTCCCTGCTCATTCTCAAAGAAAATGTTCTCAAGTGAGTTTCCACTTCTTTACTCTTGAACCTACAGTTCATGGTTTCTGGCCAATTCCTGAAATATCCTTCTGGATTTTTTTTCTTATTATCCAAGTACAAAACAATTGCCTTCTTTTTATTCGTGATAATTTCTTCAGATACCCTACCTTCCTAGAGCTACATTTTATATGAAGATTTATTACTTAACTGCAGGTTTTTACATTTTTCTTTTGCATTTTAACTCCTGTATCTCACTGTAAAATTGACTAAGACAAGCTAGTGATACTGTGCAGTAGTCTGGATGCTACACTGCCTGGATAGCGCCTCTCTCAGTTCAACTAGTACATCACCTTTAAATTCAGCCTCACTAAAGTGTTAGAGCACAGAAACGATGCAGGCAAGTCATTTGCAACATCGTAGCATGATCAACAAACAGATTTTGGTTCCCTGCAAGCCCTACATTGCCTTTTACTGTCCAGATTCCTATCAGCATCCTAGTCTTCTAAGATCTTAGGGTTGGTAAGAGACATGAACCTAGAGTGGCTCCCAGGTGCCCAGGGCAATGTCCCCAGTTAGTTCCTTGGGCAGCGAGGATATGGAACCTGAAATGACCCTATCTGATAGTCATACTGATGAATTTCTTGCATATCACCATAGAACCTTCATCTAGCTATGGATGGAGATAGAGACAGAGACCCATATTGGAGCATCGAACTAAGCTCCCAAAGTCCCAATGAGGAGCAGAAGGAGGGAGAACATGAGCATGGAAGTCAGAACCAGAGAGGTGCACCCATCCACCGAGACAGTGGGGCTGATCTATTGGGAGCTCACCAAGGCCAGCTGGACTTTGACTGAAAAAGCATGGGATAAAACCGGACTCTCTGAACATGGCGGACAATGAGGGCCAATGAGAAGCCAAGGACAATGGCATGGGGTTTTGTTCCTACTTCATGTTCTGGCTTTGTGGGAGCCTAGCCAGTTTGGATGTTCACCTTCCTAGACCTGGATGGAGGGGAGAAGACCCTGGACTTTCCACAGGGCAGGGAACCCTGACTGCTCTTCAGACTGGAGAGGGAGGGGGAGAGGAGGAGCGGGAGGGGAGAGGGGCGGGAGGAGGGGGAGGGAAATGGGAGGCTGGGAGAAAGCAGGAATTTTTTTTTCAATAAAAAAAAGATCCTATCAAAACCATCCATTAAGCCTTACTTACAGTATTCAATCCCCTGTGTCCAAGCTTTTCCAAATCCCTCCCTCAAAGCAGTTTCTAGTGCTTCTAAATTACATAGTCAGATAGTTGCAGCAAGGACCACAACTCTTGATACCAATTTTCTGCTTTAGTTGGATTTTTTGTTTCTATAACAAAAAACTTAAAGAAATACTGATATGAAGTTCATGAGTTTTGGTTTTGAGGTATTGTTGAGAATCATCAAAAAAGTACACACTAGTTTACAGTGGCTTCTTCTGTGTAGGGAAGCAATTTATAGGATCTACTTTTGTCTCCCGAATCTGATATTCTTGTGACTCCTTTGGTAAAAAGACCTTAGAACATAAAAACAGAGAGTACATAGAGAGAAACTAGCTAAAAATCTCCAGTGTGTTCACAGCAAGAAAAGTAGAAGACTAGTGTTGCATCAAAGTTAAGAACAGCACCTAAGAAATGAGAATATATTTGAATCTTTCTCTCCCTCCCTCCTTCCCTCCCCCTCTCTCTTTCTCCTCTTTTCTTCTCTTCTCTTGAGAAAAAGAAGGATGTAGGAAATCATTAAAATTCTGTGCTGAATAGTATATTCTGTATCACAGGGAAACAAGCAAAGATTGTGAATCCCAGAGAAGGCCTTTGGGAAGCCTTTTGGCCTTGTTTGTTATTCTTAACCTGACTGCCCCTTTATTCTCTCCACCGCAGTTTAATTTTTCAATTTGAGGCACTATTGCTATAAAGCATGCCTCATTACCTTGTGGGAGGTAGCGGGTATCCATTAATTCAGTTCTTACTTCATTTGCTTTGCACACAGTCATAATTAGCTTCCAAATAACATAGGTACCTTCAATAGATTTATGACTACAATTTTACCCTACGCTTTCTTTTTTATCCCTGTTCCCTTTTCTGATATTCTATAGAAGTTAAAAATTAAAAGGACACAGTTGCTTTGGGGAGTGATTTCATATTGAAATTTTCAGCACTCAGTCGTGGGATTTAGGCATAGAGATTTTACATTATAGTTATTCTCTTACTTTGAAAACTTGGTTTAAAAGGCAAAGTACTGAATTTTTAATCTTGCTGGAAATATTTTAGAGTTTACACTATAAACTCAAACAAAGTGGAACTTCCAAGCCTCATAGCACATCTGCATCCTATACTTATTGTTTCAATCTACATACAAGGTATAAACATTATACTTGAAATACTGTTTTCCTATGAGAACTATACTCTATCTACAAACATCAGGGCCATGAATGAATATGGAAATCATGGTCAATTAAAAACAAAATAATTGGCAATACTTTGCTAGTATTTCATGCAGAAATAGAACCTATTTCTTTTTCTTTGGTTTGGTCCTTAGCCATGAAATTTCTTGGGCCAAAGGAATTTAGTAAAGATGACCTTGCCTTCACTTGTTACTTCACTTTTGGAACTCTGGAAGAAGTAGACTGTCTTGCCTGTGGTGGAGATACCTAACACAGGCCCCACACTTCCTGGGGACAACTTCTGTCCTTTTGCATAGAGCCTTCTGTTGACAGTCAGATTCCAACCAACCTCCCAGCTCACTTGAGCTCCCAGATTGAGTCAGGCAAGATCATCAGAATAGACCAGTAGAGGTTAGCCAAAACTGAACCACAGGAGCCTGAGAAAAGAGAAAGTGATCTTTGTTTTATAATATAGAAGTTCCATTCTTAATAATTCCATAATTTTAGAATCAATGATAAAAGGACTGAAATAGCCAATGCTAGAGGCCTACTACTTTAAGACATTGGTCATTTTAAGAGATCAAATAGACAGCCTGTACCAATCAGGCCATGACTCCTGTAATTTGTTCCCTGAGATAAAGGACTGACCATCCTTACTCTTAACACACAATCTCTGAGCAAGGGGAGGAAACAAGTCTAGCCCCCAAATGAGCTATCTGTACCAATAAAGCTAATTATGAATAGTAAATTGGTTTCAGCTTCCCTTCCCGAGCTTGCAGATCCAATTGCCAATAGCTACAATGGAGGATAATACAAACCTGTTCTGTGCTATAGTTACAGCAGACCTACAAAAGGCACTTAACCTATTAAATATCCACTAAATACCCAACATGCTGCACGGAGACGAAGTGTGACACCTGATCTCTAGTGTTAATGCGCTGGCTGGCTGGGTTCCTGTACACTACAGAGGCACGCCTCTGCGCAGCAATGAAGTCCAGAGACTGTTAGGCTGTGGAAGCTCAAGTAGAGCCTATAATTTAATCCAATGACGACTCAAAAATGTGAGTAGACTATTGGTAACAGTGCAACTGTAGAAGGTGCTATCTACCTGAAGATAGTATGTTATTGGGGGGTACACCTTTATATCTTGGCCCTGGCCCCTTCTTGATATTCTTCTCTCTGTCTCCTGGTCACCATGAGGTAAGAAGCCCCTGCTTTACTCTCTGTCACCCCGAGACTTAGACTGAAGCCATAACCCCAAATAGCTTTTCTTTTGATTAGCACGGAGGTGCAGAGCCCGACTAACTTCGTGGGTAAACAACCAAATGTGGCGGTCTCCTTGAGAATCGCACAACAAATCCCACTTCTCCTTCTTACTCGACTTTCTCTGTAAACAAATTAGGCAATCTTTTTCTATCACCAACTCCACACAGCGAAGAAATTACTCTTTACGATATTGAGTCCTGAGTCACTTAAATACTCATCAGAGTTTTTTAGGCTAATTTTATATATAATTCTAACAGACTAAGTGATCTAGTGACCAGGGATAGAGACCCCAATACAAAAAAAGAGTTTCTGTAAACAAAATAGTTGAAACAAATCATACAAACAGCATAGACAACAACTCAAAATATAAGGCATGTGGGAGCTGGGGAGTAAAGTCCACAGTACAGGAGTCCATTTCCTTTCATTGCTCTGCTCTTTTTGTGTCTGTTGAACCAGGTATGGACACACATTACTTTTAAGTTCAGAGGTCATTTAAACTAAATAAACAAATTTAAAAATGAATGTTTATCTTGATTGTCAATGTGGCAATACCTAGAATGACCTTGGAGATATCTGGGCATGTCTATAAAACATTTTATGCTATGTGAATTTTACCTTATCAAAAATATCAGAATAGATGAGTTGTCTCTGTACCTTTGGAAAAGCTTCAATAGACATGATTGTTTTGTGAGTTTTCATATAACTTGGGATGGAAACATCAAACTGAACAATCCCTTAGTAGGTGAGGTAGAAGGACAAGCATACCAGGTGAGGGGGAAAGTGTACAGAAAGGCACAGAAGCCAGAGAAAAGAACCACGACAGAAATATCCCTCCCAGGAACACAGGATATAAAGGGAGGAGGAAATAGATGAGAAAATAAAATGTGCTTGTTTTAAATAACCATTAAAGCTCAGAAGGAAATGAGGACATGATACAAGTCTATAGTTTCACCATCCCGCAGTGATCAGGAGAGAGATGAATTTGAAAGAAAATAATTCTAGCAATAGGCAAATTGAAAAAAGGAGAGAAATCTGGTCTGATGCCTGCTAGTTTTGCTTAGTGACCCTTGCATGAAAATAATGAAGACCCAAATTACAATCATGGTTTTAAAAGAGAGAGAGAGAGAGAGAGAGAGAGAGAGAGCGCACAAAAGGATGTAAAAATTATGGAGCCAGAAATTTATTGAAATTGGAAATAAAAGTATTCATCCTATATCTTTGACAGGTCATCTAAGTCCATATTTCAGATATGACAGCAGTCAAATTGTAAGCCTCGGATATTCGGTGGGAGAAAACCACACACTCAAGTTCGAAGCAAAGTCATGGCTCGTTCGAGAGCTGCAATTCAGAAGGAAGTTAGAGAGGACGAGTGCTCAACCTCACCATGTGTGGGAGAACATGCTATATTCCTCATCAGCATCGGGGTTTCTGGTGTCCCTGCTTCAAAGGTGACGAGCTGAGCTTGCAACCACAAAGAATTTGGGTGTCTGCTTCAGTATATCTTACTGAGTGAGGGTACATACTGCTACTTTAGTACTAAAACAACGTACATGTGTGAACATGGCACCACATGTTTTGTGCTAGAAAAGATATATTTATCAGTTTATCACAGCCCAAATAACTACTAAAAAAAACCCAGAAACATGAACTCCAACTAAATCACATGCACAATGATGACTCACAAAATCCCATAGAGCCTCTCATAGAGGTCGTTCAAACTCAAATATGATAGAAGCAAGATATGAGGTAACAAGCCGTGAGCCTCGTGGTAAAATAGAGACTAATAGGAATTAGTTAATTTAGTTGTAAGAGCAAATTAATAAAAAACCTGAACTAATATACCAGTTTGTAATTAATATTAAGCCTCTGAGTGATTATTTTAAAAGGGCGTCAGGATTGGATGGAACAGAAAAATCTTCCCCTTACATACATTTGACACTTCAATGCAGGACCAGAATTTCCAGTTAAGACCTAACAAAGCTTAAAGAAGAGCTCTAGACACACAAAACAGAGTCAAGAGTAGCTTCATAGTTCAGATCTCTCACTGTGGACCTGGGTACAGAACTGGATCCACTGGTTACAGCGGGCTTTAACTGTGGATGGGCTTCCACGGCCTCTTACACAGGTGTCTCCCAGCTGCTGCCTGCAGGCTTCAGAGCACAGCTACATGATACTTAGTACTATTTCCCAGCGTTGGGGAGGTAAGTGTGACTCTTTCTGGTACCCGGCTGTGTTGAAAAGCCAAGTTAGGTTGAGCCAGCCACCAAAGCTGCCACTTTTGCCCCTCTCTATTTGCACTCAAATAGAGCCAAGCTCTGCTTTGTACAAAAGACTCTCCCAGGCTAAGTACAACTTAAGCTACTGTTTCACACAACATGGAGTAACGTAGAGCAAGGCACAACCTGATCTCCACACATTCCTGCCATGGCCTGCACAGCTTTGGGGATCTACCTGATTGGTGTAGTAGGGAATTAGGGAATGGAGAAAGGGCCGACAGAGAAGAGCTGGGGTTTGGTACCTCATGAGTTTTAAGGAGATGTACCAACAACAGCCCGGATACTCAGCACGTTTGTTGTATGTGTAAACTGTAGAGGAGGTGGGCTTACTATATACAGTTGAATAAGGAAGAGGGTGAGCTAATCTTGGTAAGAAGGGAGGTCTCAGTAGGGGAGCAGTCTCAGGCCACAGTTATCTTGGAGTAGGAAGCTGTGGTTGATGCTTTCTGTATACATTGCCAATAGCTAAAGTGGGACCAGAGATAGCCCTTGCCATTCCCATGGCTCTGAGGGCTCTGAGGGATGGTCTTTGACATGGCCATGCCCATGACAACAGTATGCATTCACTCAGGACTTCATCGGTTCCCCACACATTCCCTATTAGGACATAGGAAACAGGGAAACAGCTAAGTAAAAAGCTCAGAGCAGTGCCAGGATATCTTTATGAACAATTGTTTATTAAAGTCATTAAGATGGACAAGAGTCTCCATCCCATGAGAACGATGAATTGTTAGGTTCCAGAGTGCAGAGGCCCACCAATGTGGCCTCATGATGGCTTCTGATGTCTCGTGCTCAGCCTTTGCTTGAGAGGAAAACCCTTTCTGCTTGGGGTGCCGTGATTTATGGAAGCCGCTATTCTCCTTCAAATGTTAAAAGTTCATCAGGTCAAAAAAATATACTGATTTAAAAAGCTAGATTCAAAGAATATGACCAGTCTTCAAAGGGCATAATTAAATGAGGTCCAAACTACACAGCCATGGCTTCCAGACCCCAGCAGATTCCAGTTTTTGTGAATATGAGATCAACCGTTTCAACAATAGGGTTCAAGTGACCTGCTTGGCTTCGTCGTCAAAGGCATCTGTTGTTCTGTAATGACAGAAGTGGGTCTGCCTGACAACTTAACAGTAAAAGCCTTGTCTTTGAATCTTATGCTTTAAATGTCTGCCAGGTAATTAACTTCGCAGCAGTTTTGCTGGCAAAGCATTAAGACAGGCAGAATGAAACGTTCATTAATGACTGACCATGGAAACTGTAGTTAACGACTGTTGAGCTAATGTGATCAGTAATAGAGGACTGAGCAGAATGGCTGAGATGTTGCAAGGCAGAAGTCATCCAAGAAAGCTGAAAAAGAAATGAAGGCAGGAGATGGCGAGCGAGAGCCACTGTGTGTAGGGGGCAGCATAGTAATCCCAGCACTTGGGGAGTAGAGGCAGGTTTGTGAGTTTAAGTGCAGCTTGGGCTACATGGCAAGACCTTCTTTATAAAGAGGAGAGAGGTGAAAGCATTGTGCACAGCACTTAGATTTCACATACTGAGAAGATTCTCTTATGTATATTGTCAACAGAAGAGTGGAACCAAACGTGAGTCATCATGGCCTGGGAACATGGATTCTGGCTCCCCAAATACCACGCTCCAACATGACAACTGCTCCACAAAGTTTGATAGCAACAGAACAAAGAAAGCTATGAATCAAGACACTTGAAATACATTGGTGGAAAGTTAGGGTAGAGGAGACGCAGCAAAGCAGGGAAATTTCTGCTATTGACTTCAGATGCTCTCTGCTGGCATTTTTAGCCTTTGGTTGGTGGCAGCTGGGGTCTTTATAAGTCCCAATGGATTTAGCTAATGGTCACAAAGGTGCTCAGTCATATACAGAGAAGGATAAAATTGCTATTAAAGATGGCCCAAGATAATTTGATTCCATACTCGCAACATCAATGAATCAGCCTTTGTAGTCACAGCTTCTTTCCAGATACTCTAACTTTCATTTTCAAGACTCAACTAGGTAAAAGAACACACAGTGAAAATATCCCAACTTCCATCTGACAGTACCCAGCTTCAGTACCCAGGTTACCCACACAGTGTGGGAAACAAAACAAAGAAAAAGAGAGAGAGAGAGAGAGAGAGAGAGAGAGATGACCTCACCCCTAAGGGTGCGTGTGTAATGCTAATGTGAGTGTGTTCAGAATGCCCTGATCTGAGGCTCACTGAATAACAATGATTTTTTTCCCTACAGATATTTATATTTGAAAGCAATTACTAATCAAAACCTCTATTTTTCTCTGATAGGAAGACTCGGATTAAGACCTTGCTGCTGAATCGCTATGGGCCAACCTGTCATTTCTGTTAGCATCATTTAAGGGGCAGACAACATTATACCCTTAGGAATTATTTTTAGAGACCATTTGAGAGGAAAATACAATAATACTGTTGAAATGGAACATAAATCAGGAATAGTCACAAAGGGAAATATGGATTGGAAGATGTTGCATCTAATGGTAACATTAGGACACCAGCTGTTTTAATCTGGCCTTAATTTCCAATGTAATCCACTAATATTTGCTAATGTGTCTTTTGATTTGTATTTCAGAGATATAAGACTTTAAAATTAACTCTGAGGAATAAGTAATTGACTCAGTGGCTGAGAGCGGACTTGAGCTTGAATCCTCAACACCCATGTAAAAGCTGAACATGGCTACACATGTCTGAAACCTAAACTTTGGGAGGCTGAGATGGGAGTATATTGGGAGCTCACTAGCCAGCCAGCTTAGCCCAGATGGTGAGTGTCAAGATGGGTGAGAAACTCATCTCTCTCACAGCAATAAGACAGAGAGGGAACAATACATGATGACACCTGTTGCCTCCACTTTCATATTCATAGGCAAAGCACTTCCATATATACAGAAACACACACAATGCACACATATACCACATACACAGCACACACACACTCACATATATACTACAAACAGCAACATACACCGTTCACACACACGTGCCACACACACACACACAACACACGCATATACACCACACAGCATTTGCACATACACATACATCACACACACAGTGCCTGCACATGGATGCGTACCCACATACATGCACACACACACACACACACTCACAGCCAATCTGGAAATCTAGGGACTTTATTTTTAAAATTGTGAAAGAAACACCTGATGTCTTTTCTGTGTGTTTTTGTTCCCAGTAAACAACTCTCTGAAGAACAAGTTAAGATTTGATTCATTGCAGAAAGAAACAAAAGAAAAAGCAAAAGGGAAGAAAGATGGTAATTGGTTTCAACCCCGAGGAGCTGACACAAAGGTACTGCATATGTCTTTCTGATTCCAGTATTTTAATTGTCCTTGGTGCTGGGGCCTCATAAATAATGTCGAGTTGGCCATGCTTCAGGAATGGCTACTATGCAGATAACCCTAGTTGAAGTAAAAAATAATCCAATTATTTTGCTTTAAGTTGAGACACGTCTCATTCATTAATCAAGACATAATTTATTCCTGAAGGAAGATATCAGCAGAATAGCTAATGCCAAGTTCTGAAAATTTATATTTCTTGTTATGAATCATTGGTAAGGTTTCCTTAAAGAACACTGACATATGCACCATTTCACGCTCTTATTTTCCTAAAAAGCCTGACATTCATTTCTAAACAAGTTTAGGTCCTAGTACATACTTATACACTAAAGGAAATGATACCAGATCAAGTTTTGGACCAAAGTTTAAGATAAGTTGTCTTAAGTGGAAATACACTGAGTGAAGAAAACTCCTTCATCTGTGGCTTTAACCTCAGCTGCAAACCATTTGCCTTTCACAACCTCCCTACCCAGGGCTTAGACACCATTACGTTGAATCATGACTAAAGTGTTGAAGAACAAATTTCCCTCATTCTGCCTCCAAAACACAGCTACATGCTGTGGGAGTTCCTTCTGCTCTTCAGCCAATAGCCTTTAAGATACATTGCTGTGGGAGCTCCTTCTGCTCCTTTAACCACTTGGGCATGGTCCCTTATACTATAAATGCAGCTGTAAAGCATGTGTGCTCTCTCTCTCTCTCTCTCACTTCCTGCTCCTTGACTCTTTTCCTGTTCTCTGTTCATGCAGAGGATTGTGATCTAGGACAGTGATCTGTGAGTCTCCTCTAAATAAGTGATCCTTTATTATTCATACTTCTAAACTAGTGTGAGATTATTTTGTGATTTCCACCATCAGCTACAATCTAGGGACACAGAAGGCATGCTGTAGACACCAACTCTTTCTTGTACAATTCTCAATCTACCAAACACACACATACACACACACACACACACAAACACACACACACAGGAACACAGACCCATGTAATGCTGATTCTGTTTTTACTGGCTCCAACCACACTTGCCTATTACTTAAGCTGTGAGATTTATATTAGAGAGTCTTTAGCTTTTAGAATCAAGTGTCTTAACTTCAGTTAAATGTGATCCCCTCACTCAAGACCAGACACTCAAGACCAGTTTCTGAGCCTGGACAGTCTGGCCATTTGCTGTCAGCACAGATCTACTCCAAGAAGGTTAACTTCCAGCTACATATTTACATTTGTATAGGAATATTCTGTGAAGATGAAAATTTGGTCCCCAGGATTATCTCATCAATGTAACACCTAAGAACTCACTTCCCCTTAAAAGACATTCTCAAAAAGAATGTTTTATTTCTTAATATTTCTTTACTTTACATCTCTTAAATACTTAACTAAGGCTGTACGACTTCTGTATTTAACAAAAACGTTTTTTAATTATTCTATTTTCAAAAGAACTTTAACTTCAGCCACTGATTTTCAGATTACAGGCAAATCTTTCAAGTCCGTTTCTGCTTAGGAAAAAATGTATGTATGACCCAGTTGTGAGTCTAAAATTTAGCTTTGGCAGTAGACATTAGAACAAGCAGGTCAAATCCAGAGAGCATTCTTTCATATCTTCCCAAGCGATGGTAACTGAGTTGTAAAGCTGTCTACCAGTTTCTACAAGTCAGCCTCACAAAAGATGATACATTTCCTGAATGTTTTCAGGGGAGGAAAATCAAATGCCCCATTCCGTCCAATTAATGTGAAACAGGAACTTGATATTTCAACAGGCCGCCATCCCAAATTGGAATACATATTCTCCAGCTTGGTGCGCTGCGAGGCAGCTACAAAGGCTCCTCTAGCTAGCGTCTGTTCGCAGAAAGAGCAGAGTGGATGAATACCTACTTTTTGAGGAAATAAAAACAACTGACATTTGTACCTGGGGCAGGATGAACGAATGGAAGACTTTTTAAAAAGCCTCGCTCTAGATTCCTCATCCTTTATATAATTTACCTTCGTTTCATTTGTAAACCCATGCTTCTTCTATAAAGGAGCAACAAAACCTGGGGCCTGGCCTTATGAAAGGCCTGTGGCCCAATGAGAACATGAAGGGCTATAAGCGATATTCCACAGCTGTTGTGTGCATGTCCATTGGGAGGCCATTCGGCCTCCATGTTGTACTTATCGCTGCTTCTGCAAGCATGTGCCATGTTTGTCATGTGGGAGGTTACTCAGAGGACATGCACCAATTGGAATTACACACATACCAGGAAGTGGAAGGAAAGAGAGAATGTGAGGGGGGAGGCAGCCCGTGCTGGTGCATTATAAGTGTGCATGGAACCAGATCTAAGAACAAGCACACAGAAATGTGTCTTTACACACAAGAAGTAAAGCATTTTTTAAAAAAAAAAAAATCAAAGCATTACATGGAAGACCAAGGAGGTAAAGTGAAGCCACCCTCCTCACATTCGGGGATGTGCAGGGGTGCACTGAGGTGCGACCACCACACAAGCACAGGCTCAGGCTTCTTGTTCCTGATTTATAGCCACATCACAGAAATGGCTTTGGAGGGATTCTGACGTTCAGCTGTGAAGCAGAAACAGCACAATAAAACATACAAAATAAAGCGGCATAGATTTTTCTTTATGTCTCATTAGCTTTTATAAGTCATTAATATTTAGGCAACAGCAACCAATATGAATGAAATAGTATGCACCTTCACTGCCAATACCACCATCCATCAAAGCTAGTGTCACTAGGCTGCCCTGGTAACACTGACTAGACAGGACATGCACAGCCGCTCTGCTCATGAGGACAAGGAAGACTTGAACAGGTGTATCCAGCTTTTGTCATTGAGAAAAAAAAATGTTTTTTAATTTAATGCATGGTTTCTCACATAAAATCCGAGAGACATATTTCTAATAACAGATATAAATGCCCAATTTGATGATTATGCAAAGTTTGGAAATGATGAGAAGTCCTCTGTCCTGCCCCTCTTGACTTCAGAAGAGACGTGGACTCTCCTACCACACCTACTGCCCATCCTGACAGCCTGAGAGACCGAGCAGATGCTCCACCTTAAAAAAGAACTGCCAGGAGAAAAGATGCCTATTGGAGCGAAAATAATGAGCCGTTATAAGATTTAAATTCAGCATGACAAAAAATGGTTTTCTAAAAATGGCTGTGATTTTCAAATTTAAAATTGGCTCATGAGACAAAGGTGAATTTTCCCCCAATCTCTTGAGCCATTTTAGGTCCTCTGGGAAAAATGACATTTTTTAAAGTTTTTTTTTATTTATTTGTTTGTTTTATATTTAGAGACAAAGTTTCATGTAGCCCAGGCTAGCCTCTGGATCCACTATAGAGCTGGGGGCAATGTTGACATTCTGATCTTCATGCTTCCACCTAAATCCTGGGGTTATAGCCATGTGCCACATGTACTTTGGACAAGTACAGTAAGGAAATAAATAAGAAACCTTAAGGACAGATCTTAATGGGCAGATGACCTGACCTGTTGAAGGTAGAATAGAATGTCAATGATTCTGATAGATAAAGTTTTTCCAACTAAAAAAAAGCTTGAACCATCTTATCAGAACGATTCGCTATGTCTGAGACTGTTTCACACACACACACACACACACACACACACACACACACACACACACACTGGTAAACTTGCTGAAGAAAAAGCACCTTTAACTTCCTAGGCAGGCAGACAGTGCTGCTGCCTTCTGATACATAGCAAACAATACCAAAATAAAAGCAGATACACCATATTGTGGGAAAATGAAGCCTTTGCAATCAACAAACACCAGTCCATACATATAATATAATAAACAGAAAGATGAATCCAGAGCTGTCCATCACTAGCCAAGGAGAACTGGTTGCTAAAACCTCACACACACCAAAATCTGCAGATGTTCAAAGTGCTGTGGTACTTACATCCCCACACTAACACCCCTGAATATTTAAGAAGTAACGTAAAAAAATGACTTATAATGCCTCAATTTCAAAGTTTTGGAGTCATTATTGCATTGCCTTGTTCAAGGGATAAGGACAGCAAAAGTTTAAATTGGTACACACTATTATTTTCTGTTCGTTACTGTTGGCCTCGAAGGATGTAAAGACTGTTGATATAGAGGAATGACTGTGGTAAGAAAATCACTAAACATGCTAAGAAATCTCATCAAAATTTACAAAATAGATCATACATATAAAAGTATATTTACTTCTTGTTATATGAAATGCTGTTGTTGTATTTAAACCAGACACAGGGGCTTATAACAACAGTGTTATCATCTTCATCCTTCACACAGTAGTGGGATCTGAATGTTCTGAACCTACTGTCTTTGCAGAATCTAAAAGTATTGATTCAACACCATGATATACTAAGGCAACCTAAATAGAGACAAATTTTAGATGCTGCATAATTGCTAGGCTTAGTCCATCTCTCACTGTATCTTTATCCTGACCTTGATATATCATTGTGGGTTTCCTGAGCAGACACAAAGCCTAATCACTCCAGATAGGCAACTGGCTATAGACTACACAAGTGGTTCCACTCAAGTCTCTTTAGTGAACATGGTGGTTTGAATAAGGCTGGCCTCCATGGGCTCATATATTTGAATGCTTAGTCATTGGAGAGTAGCAGTATTTGAGAAGAATTAGGGGGTGTGGCCTTGTTGGAAGAAGTATGTAATTGGTGGCGGTCTGTGAGGCTTCACAAGCCCACCCAAACCAGATCCAGTGTCTCTTTCTTCCTGCTGCCTGCAAATCCAGATGTTTGAACTCTCAGATATTTCTTCAGCAACATGTCTGACTGCATGCTGCCATGCTCCCAGCCATGATGATAACTGACTAAGCCTCTGAAATGTAAGCAAGCCAATTAAATGCTTTCTTTTATAAGAGTTGGTATGGTCATGGTGCCACTTCACAGTGACAGAACACTGGCTAAGACAGTGGACCAGTGAGGTTTGGAGTTTATTTACAAGCGCACGGATGATGACTAACTTACAGGGTCATGGATGACTCCACTGCAGCTGCATCACTAGAAAGAGCATCTCAGCATGAGTAACAGCTCTCGAGAGCTGCATCCCTACAACTCCCTATACAACCTGCAGGAACTCAGCAGACTTAAGAGTCTCCTCTCCTCAGTGATTGTTGCCATGTGTGTAACCTTGAGAAGAGACTTTGTGAACCTTCTAAGTTTTAAGAGCTTCCTGAGATTTAGCAGTTTTATTTATTTAAATAAAGCAAAAAAAAGAACATCTACAGCTTGATGAATTTTTCAATTTTAAGAAACAATCTCATATATGCACAGGAACACTGAGTCATCGCTATTATCAGGGAGTAAAATATAATGGACCAAGGTGTGCAGACTTTTGCATGAGAAAGGTTGATCTCAAGAGATCTGTATTAATCCTACTGGTGTTTATATGTTAAATCAACAAAAATGTAACTCCTCAGTTCCATGATGGACTCAGAAATGCACACATGCATGAAAACAAATTCTTAATTTATTAAAAGTATAAAATGCATAATAATTTGTTAAAATACAAATTTAAAAACAGCTCTTACTTCAAAGATGAAAAGAGATAGCTTATTCTTATTAGATAGGCCAGGTTACAACAAAGCAAGGAAGTCCCTGCTATATGCTTCAGATGTTAGCCAATGACTTTCTTAGCTTTTGGATTGGAGAGAGTGGTCTGATGAGTTAAAACATTTCAAAGATTTCACCTGATTCAGGATATTTGGTCAGACACAGAGATGGGCAATGAATGGCTGTTAAGAGTGCTAACAATAGGCCAAGAAAAGCTGTCATAAGCTTTGGGTATCAACACTCCAACTCTGCAATTACTGAAATCCCAGTTAATCAGTGTCTGTGGAAGGCTCAAGGTAAAATACAAAATCTTTACATAAAAATTTAGTTCACAAATGAAATAAAATTATTGTAAAAGTATCAATGATTTATTCTTATCTCAGAGTAAGAAAGACTCTAAACAGAAACACAAAGGCAAACACATAAAAAAAGCAATTGTTAGTGAACAACAACTGCAAAATGTTAGCTCATATACATAAAAATCAAAGCAGTAAAAGAAGTGGAAAAAAATAAGTTCATAGATAGGATAAAGAAAGTTCACAGTGAATAATAACATAATCAAGTTAACAAAAACTTGAAGATGCATTAGCCATAAAAATTAGCATTATTTATGTATGAAAATGTCATAAAGATGCCTGTTATTTTAGCCCACTTACTAAGAAATTAATTTGGAAATTATCTTGTAATTTTTAAAGAAGACTACAGTCATGGAAAACAAACACTTTGTTATGTCATAAAGTAAACATTCCTAAGAGTTTTCTTGCAATATATTCAAGCCTACAAACGCATCTATTTAAAATATGATGCATATGCTGAATAATTATAGAGAATTACAGAACTGTTTGCAGTGACCCAGAGTGTGACAGAAAAGTCGACGGTGTTTTATTATTTGAACAGCGCATCTTTCCAGGAGGAATTGTCTGAGTTGGAAAACAAAAAACAAAAATACAGAACACATGTTACCATCTTCATTTAAACGGTCATTATATATCTAGAATATGTATAAAAAAATTGAATGACTTATACCAAAATGTTTATAATGGTGGTGATGTAATTCAGTTTGTCCCCAGAAACCAGAAGATGTTGGGAACCCCTGCGGTAAGTCCAAGACTCCAGGGACCAGAAAACTAGGAACACTGACACGCAGAGTTGGAAGAAGGATGTGCTAGAATGCCCTCTTCCCCTGGCTGGCTGTCTTCTTGGGCCTCCATACTCACATACTCTGGGAGCTGAATCAAATGTGGTATCTTCTGTCAATACCCTGCAGATGTACTCGGGCAGACTGTGTTACCAAATATCTGGCCATCTCTTCATTTAGCCACACCAACTCAGGAAAGTAAACATTACACTAACAGAATTTTAATTTTCTTACATGTATGAGTGTTTTTCATGCATCTATGCATGTGCACCATGTGCATGTCTGGTACCCTCAGAGGCCAGAAGATGGTGTCAGATTACCCTGGACGTGGATTTGCAGATGATTGTCAGATATTACCATATGGTCACTAGGTATCACACAAAATCCCCTGCAAGAGTAGCAAGTGCTTTTAACCACTAATCTAACTGTAGAGCCAGTCTCTATAACAACCCAAAGACTTTATATAAACCACTTGACACAGAGTAAGAGATCAATAAGTTGTAAGTATTTCAAACATGAAATACATTAAAACGAAATGATTGTTTCCTTCTTGAATGATTTTCCTGTCAAAAATCAATACAATAAATATTAACTGAGTACCCATCTGTTACATGAAGCATTATGTGTTATGTTACAGGCTTTTGGTCTTACAAAAGATTAGTACAATATTTATAAGTATGCTTAGTGCCTACTAATAGAAACCACTGTTCTAAGGTTTCCTAAGGGTGTCAGTGACAGCTCCCACACTGGTTATTTCCAGGTTGTAGTGTACCATCTCTGGTTTGTGACACTTGGGACAATCTCTCCCTGTTATTTCAACAGGACCAGTGTGCCAAACTTAATGTGTCAGAGTCAATCATGGCATCGGAATTGATTTTTATATAAACAAAAGCTTTTTTATAATATTTTAAAAGATATTAAGCAGGGACTAGGAAAGGATGGGGGAGGGGGCAACTTCCATGCCTGTTGTGAGCAGCTGGACACCTGAGAAACTCGTGTTTCTGAGTGCTGCAGCAATTTTTCCAGCATAAACAAACTGTTTTCTAAGGTACAATGGCACTCTATTGTTCATGTGTGTTCTCTGGGTTGTAATCCAACTTCCAAGGCAGAACTCATATAAAAAATTAGTTTTACAGAGCAAAGAAGACCCAGCATTAAAATTATAGGAAAGCAATAATAGCAATCATCGTGATGACACAAGGAAGCACACCACAGGCAGCGTGCAACATAAAACCAGCCACCACCCAGACAGCTTTATCTAAACTTCACAAACAAGACAGATGAAAAAGGAAGAGGAAGGAAAATTATAAAGAGAAACTGAATATCGATCAAAGAAAAAAATCTGGAAAGAGATACACGTGGTTAAAATAAACAGATAACGGTTTTTCAGACCATAAACATCCCTTATCTTCCCATTCCTGAACTCAAACCATTACATCAAAACCGATGTAATCTGTGCTCCCCATTCAAGTTGAAAATGGTCCAGACTGTACTGTTAGCCTGCAGACACGGAAGGGACTGAAGGAATGGCAGGCAGGATGGATGTGCTGTCAAGAGAGGAAGAAAAACACCAGGCTCCCACCCTCTCCTTGGGTCCCTTCATGAGTCTCTGTGTGACATCTTTATTGTATACTGTGCCTCAACTTATAACGCATATGCTGATGGATGCTTTGGCCAGCATGCAACCTCTGGCCTCAGCTGTCTTGAGGACACACACACACACACACACACAAGTTTTCTAAAGGACAATCAAAATGGCAATCTGCTTTTGCCCACCATACCGAACATAGAGAAAACATATTTATTTCACTAATATGAATTATGAATTGTGTTTCTTTCATGAAAATGATAAGGGAATACCAAAGTTGAGAAAAGTACGTTTTGAGATAAATCTAAGAAATGCAACTTCTTTGAAGCAGCTCCAGTTCACTTATAGGCAACGTGACCTCACCAAGTAAAACTTAGGAGCTACTGTCCCTAGCCATGGGTCACTCAGTTGTTAGATAAAAAGTTAATACCGATACAATGTAAACTATATTGTCCTTTCTATTCTACTGTAAATGGACTACAGCTTTGGGGGAAAGAGAATTTTTGTGTGTGGAAGACATTTTTGTGATTACAATCTTAAGATCACTGAGATCTTATCAGCGTAGCATTTGAAAGAAAGTGCTTGCACAGTCAATTAAAAACAGGTGTACCCCCTAGCTCTAATGATTATTAATAATGGAATTTTAGGGGTTTCTCCTTACTTTTTAAAATGTGACTTGCTGTTGCCATGCTATTGTGCTGACAGGAACAGTAACAGACAATGCAGCTGGCCCTTGGATAATGTAGGAATTAGAGACCCAAGGCCCTGCACAATTAAAATCCCTCCTTTTTGAAATTACTTCTTTTATTTTTTGAGACTGTAACATAGTTGCCTCCTTCTGTTTTCTTCCATACATCCCTCCTTGCTCTCTTTCAAGTGCATGGCCTCTATTTTCATTGATTGCTATTACACATGTACATACATATAAATTCCTAAAGACACTTTTTAGTCTGCATAATTTTACTTGTATTTATATGCTTTCAGATCAGAGCTGACCATTTGGTGTTGGACAATAAATTGATGTGCTCTGCCTTGGAAAAATCTTTCTCTCTCTCTCTCTCTCTCTCTCTCTCTCTCTCTCTCTCTCTCTCTCCCTTAGTTGCCTACAGTCCTTTGCATAGCATTGAGGTCTCCATGTCTTTCTCCAGTCTTTTTTAACATGTCTATTGTTGTCCTTATTCACTTCCACCAAACTAACAACCTACTCTTGATCATCAGGTTATCAATGTATCCATATCACAGGTCGATGCTTATTTTTGGTGATACTTGTTTAAATCTGCAGGAATTGTGAGATTTGAACTGTTTTAAGCAATTCACTAAAAGGATGGATGGTTCATATAGAGGTGATAGCATCACAAGGCTTTCCTGTGGGTTGTCACTAATACTCACGGTCACCACAGCAGCATCAGAGGTGGCTGTGAAATTCTCAGAGTACAAACCTCAGAAATTTGCCTGCTCCCGCTTCCTCAGCCCTAAGTCTGCAAGTGAACACCATTGTACCTAGATTTTCACATGATGCTGAGGCCAAGACTCAAGGTCCTTACACCTACACAGCAAGCAATGTATCAGCTGAGCTGTCTCCACTGCCCCAAATTCAAAATTTTAACAATAAACTTAAGTGTTTTATTTCTGTGTGTTATTGGTAGTAAGTTATGTTAGGGAATTTTCAATATATATTATATATTCATAAATTCCTTTTTCTTAATTTTTTAATATTGTAGGCAACATAGCTTCCTTTCAAAGTTTTTCCAACTCTTTCAAATCTCCGAAACAAAATCCAGAAATGAATGCATCCACATAGTTCAGACCTCTGCTGTTCAAGGCTCAGTTTAATTCACGCAATTTTAAATGGAGTAAGAGAGGTAAAATTGGCAGAAACCACAATAATACACTTTTTTAACGCCCTAAATTTAATCTACCTCAAAATGAAGATGAAATTTATTTCGATGAACAAAGTGGAAACAAAGGGGATGATTCCTGGAATGACAAGGACTTATTTCAGAAGTTCCTGGAGTACGAACCAACTGAGAAAACCTCATTTGTGAAGAAAACAAAATTATCAGAATTTTCAAATATTTTGGTGCTCTTTCCTATAGTGAATACCATTGGTTGCTCTCTCAAAGGACCCCTGGCTGGTTCCCAGCACCTACACAGTGACTGACAACCATCTGTAGCTCCAGCTCCAGGGGACCCAAGGCCTTCTGAGCTCTGCAGTCATCATGCACACACACTGTGCACACACAGTACACACAAGCACACATACATATAAAACACTCATACATATAAAAAAGTTAAAAGAAATAAATTGAACTCTAAAAGATACTGGCTATGCTAGTCTGCCTGTGCTGGGACACATCAATACAGTTCAGCTGCAGCAGACACACTACAGAGCGCCTCTGCTGGTAGTAAGTAGAAGTCCAGGAGCCCAGCCCACCTTGCATGGGTCCTACCACCTCTTGGGAACACCCCAGATATCCTTTGCTTCTCATAAATACCTTGGAGAAGGGTCTGGATTTAGGCCTCTAAAGATGAATCTGTTTGCCACTCTAGAGGCAATGGAACCTAGGGTGAAGGGGCCTAAAAGAGAGGCATATTGAAGTCTGAATGTCAGAGCCAACTTTACTGAGAGCATCAGACAATTTATACCCTAAGGGTTGAAAACGGTCACCTGAGTAAAGTTCTCTTGCGTTCAAGCTATGTACAAGCACAAGCATGTAGCAAAAGCATGTTTTTCTATACAGGCACAAAACAAATTACAATAGCCAGTTCTAATGAATAGTCCAAAGTAACTCAACCCTAACTGCTATCCCTGGGAGGGACGCGAAAGGAGAGCTCACTCCAAGAACAATTCTGTGTTTTCAAAGAAACTGAGGTCACAAGGCTCTTGTCTTGTTTTCTTGGAGTTTTCTCACAAGCTCTCAAATTTCCTCTTGCATGACTCCATTCTCGGACCTCGTTCTGACTCAATCTAGTCCATTCCTGAAGAAATGGATTTCTGCGAAAGAGCCTAGCGAGTTGTCTGACACAAAGAATCTGGGAAAAGCTCTGAGCCAGCTGGCACCTCCAGACCCTCTGGGACTTTGCATCTCAGGGCCTCAAAACCTCAGCTGCCTTAACCTTCCAGCTACCACACTCCAACTTCATTTCAAAGTTCTGGAAACTCACTTAACAGCCAGAGCTTCTCTTACAGGAGAAAACTGGTCCATGATCCCAGCAGACTCCTGGCTTCTCAACTTCACTGACACACAGGCAACTTCCTCACTAAGAAGGCAAACTAGAATAAGTGTCTGGGAGGCGTTCCTAGTCTTATCTCCTTCTCAATGACATCACTCCAGAATGCTCTCTTACGACTTTGAATTCCCAAACCAGATGGAGCACAAGCAATAGCTACTTTCTTTAAACAAGCTTCCCATGAAACACTTAGAAGACTGAGATTTGAAAATCTTGCCCTAGGCTTTAATTATTTTACCACTGTCTCTTTTCCCATCTCATCAGCACAAAGCGATACTGGGCCCCCTAACTTAAACTTTCTACTTATGTGGTTCAGCTCCAACACCTAGCAGAGCTGAGAAGAAGAGGAGACTACAAACCCAAATAGCAGAGATGTTGGCAATGGTGGCAGAGAATGTGAGGAGAAAGAACAGCAAATTATGGGCTTTTTTACCAAAAATAAAATAATAAAAAGGTGGGGTGGGGAAGAAAATGAAGCCACACCTTCAGGACAGAGGTGAAGCAGCAGCTGGTAGCTCAGAGTACCACTTCTTCCCCTCCCACTGCTTATCTCTTCTTAAGACCACAGTAGACTGTGCCAAGCACTGTTTTACACCATGTATTTCCACAGTGAGCAAAGCAGGCATAGTTACTGACATTACAAAATTCACTATCTGCTGAGGGTGCTAAACTCTAGCCAAACAAAAGGCACAAAAATTCTAAAACTATAGAAAACTTTTTAAGACCAGTGTAATCAGATGTTTCTCTCCCAACACCCAGTCCTAAATAACCTGAGACTGGATATTATTTATAAATATGCTCAATCAATAGCTCAGGCTTATTACTAGCTACTTCTTACACTTATGAATGTGGTTAGATTGCTCAGAGTGCTAGACAGACAGACAGCCATAAACAACATGAGGAAAAACTGCAAAGGCCCAGATGTGAATGAACTTCAACAAACATTGAAGAAAATAAACAGAGACATGAGAAAAGATGAACAGAGGCAGAGATAAACCATTATGTACTGAAGACAGACACTCAGAGATCAAAATCTTGCAGGGATGTATGAGCTGGGTGAAATGTTTGAACTTCATGCTAAGTGCCATGGAATATCATTAAAAGATTTGCTACCAGGAAAACTAATGCTTTTATTTTTACTAAAATAATGATTTCCAGGCATGGTAGTTCATACCTATAATCCAGGACTCTGGACACTGAGGAAAGACAACTGCCACTATATAACCAACCTGGGTTCTGTGAGCTTCGGGCCAACCAAGGCTATAGGGTGAGGACCTGTCTCACAAAAACAAGAACTAGATCTGGGGACAACTACTGGTAGAGTGCCTAACTGTATTCACGGCCCTGGGTTCAATCTACAGCATCCAAGTAAATACATGCATAAAAGGAAAAACATTAATCAAACATGCTAAGTGGATTCAAGGTGAAATTTCGACATAGACTCACAGCAATTTTCTTATAATAAATAGATTGAGGAGTCCATGGAAGGAAAGAAATAAATGTTCTTAAGGGGTTTCAGTGGTTTGCATAAGAGTCTGCGTCATAAGCAGAGTAGATATCAACTGGATGAAAATAATGTAAAAAGCATAGCTTTAAGGGACCGGATGGAGTGAGTCTTCAGTCTTACATATATATACTTTCTTTTAAGTGCTCGAGAAATATACGACAATGTAAGCAGTGGACAAAGAGGTACCGGTGCATGAAACTGTGGATTTAGCTGGACATGTAAACTGGAGTGGAATGCCTAAAAAAACGCTACCGTAAACTAGGGGAATGCAAAATACTTCCAGAGGAGAATCCACACACAAGAAACCGAAAGCTAAAATGGGCCATTCTGACAGAGGCCATGAAAAAGAGCCAGGTCTGACCATCTAACAAGTCCCATGGAGTTTATGTCAGCAAGCTAAGAAAAGTAGCACCAATAAATAGATAAGAAGATTGAGAGCCCTAAAGCTAGATGCACTATAAGCCCTCAGGTGACTCAGGCTGCCAACAGATAACCTTTCAGCCCTGTGGACACCAAAGCCCAAAATGTGTAGTTCAAGGACTCAGCAGTTTCTGGCTGATTATTAGATCAGACAGTAGGCAGTAATATCCACATTTTGTATGTATAAAATGTAACTAGGGGGGGCAGGCTGGATTGACAGTTCAGCAATTAAGAACACTTGATTCTTTTGTACAGGATCCAAATTCAATTCCTAGCACCCACATCGAGTGGTTCACAAGTGTCTAAAACACTGATCCTAGGGGATCTGAATTCCTTTTGTTTTGGCCTCTGAAAGCACACACATGCATGGGGCATTCATTCATACAAACATACACACTTGCACATAAACAAAAACAGATGTTTAAAATGAGAGGCGACTAGACTTCACGTAACAGTGACTAAGCAGGGAGAGAAAAAATGGGTTTGTTTGTTCTTTCATTTGTTTGTTTGTAATGCCTAGAGCTTTGGTCCCAAGCAGCCACACCCCAGTAGCAACCAGCAAAGGTTACAAGGGATGCTTTACAACACATCTCTTCACAGTTTCCACTTTAAACTAAAAAATAATGCCTCCAGATTTTTGTCATTCTTTAGATAGAGAAGGCCCAAGAATACGTTAGGTTTGGGCTGGAATGACAGAAAGGTTTTCAATGAGAGATGAAATGACTGCACCCAAGTTCATTCAGTTGTTCTATAGGTTGACTAATATGTACGTTTTTGTGTGTGGTGCTGTATGTATATGTGGCATTTACTTTTATTAGTGTGGATGTCTACATATGCATGTGCAGGCGTGCATGCAAATGGGCGTGCGTGGGTGTAGGAGCCAGAGGTTGAGGGTGACACTGGCTGTCTTTCTTTTGCTTTTTGTTTGTTTGTTTGAGACAGGGTGTCTCACAAAGCCTGACAAATGCTGCCACTTCCAGCTTTTGAAATCTCACTCACTCCCCCATGCCTGTAGAGCAGTCGCTGAGTCACCCCCCCCAGCTCTATACAACTAAAGATATTGGGTTTTTTCCCCTTTTCTCACCTTCTGCTGTGTCTCCCATCCATGTGGTGAAGTGGGGGGCAATGAACAGCTGCACAAAACTGTTTCCCAACAGCAGGACTCATTCATAAAGTATAGACAAAAGCATTTCCCTATTTTTTCTTCAAGAACTGACACATGTCTGAGGTCCATCAGCTTCCAGACAAACTACATATGATCAACACTGAGGCCGTGCCTCCTACCCTAACAAACCCTCAAGAGGGTTGGTTGACTTGACGCTTCTGTCTAACCTGCGGATTATTTCTATATATAGTCCTCATGCTTCAAAACAACTTGGCCTGTTTCTTCATGATTCAAACTAGCTGGGATGTAGCAGACCCTGCCACCTATTGTCTTCAGCATCAAACTTCAAGACAAGATGATGATAGATACACAAACAAGAAGTTTATCATAGGCTATTGATATCATTAAACAGAAGGGAAAACTGAAGTCCCAGAAAGAGACATGCTCCAGGATCAGGTCTGATGGGTGGAGGAGTAAACTCAACACTAAGCTCTGCTGAACGTTTATTTGAAAAGGTGGCAAATCAAAGAAAATAGAGACTATCATCAACATAAGACTCCTTTGAGGTTACAGGACCATTCAAGGGATTGTGGGAAGGAGAGCTGGGTAAGGGAAGCCTGGGTAGTTAGGCATTTCTGTGGGTCTATTTTCCTGGTGGCAGCACAGGCAGCTACCATCCACTAGTCACCATGTGCTTTGGATTCTGTAAATCAAGAAAAGTCGTTGACTGGGAAGTCTTATGATGCATTGCATTTCCTTCTAGTTTCTCTCCCCAGAAAGAAAGGTTCATTCAATTGTTAGGATACAGAAGGCTCTACCACCACACTTTGCTGATGGAGGCTGCTCATTTGTTTCCCAGCTACCCAGACCCAAAATAATCACACAGAAACAGTATTATTTGTGATACTGTTTGGCCAATAGCTTAAGCATATTTCTAGCCAGCTCTTACATTTTAAATTAACCCATTTCTATTATTTTACATTTTACCAAAAGGTTCCTGGTTTACTGGCAAGGTTCTGGCTGGCGGCTTGTTATCTTTCTCCTCCAGCAGCCACATGGCTTCTCCCTGCCTCCACCTACTTTCCTCTTCTATCTGCTTGGAGTTCCTGTCTTGCTCTATTCTGCTAAGCCCCTGGCTGAAACAGCTTCTTTGTTAAGCAATGGCAATAAAACATATTCACAACATACAGAGGGGAATGCCACATCAACACTCCATCCCAAAGGACCGGAGATGACAGCAAATGGCTACTGTCCCCATGCAAGACCAAGGGAGAGAGAGAAAAGCAGCTTGTGTTCAGAGGACAGGGGCAGGAACATTGCTACAGAGTAGCCTTTATCAGGGAGGTGGCTCAGGAGTGCTTCTCCCACAGAAAGGTGGTGGGAACCAACTAAAAGCGAAGGGAGCCTGCAAGTCTGCTTGTCACTAGCTCAGGATAAGGCTCTGCATGATTCCACATAGGTAGCAAGACTGAGAATGAGCACCAGCAACAAGACTCCTGGCCTCAGAGGTCCTGTTTCTGCCTAAAGCCATAGATTAGTCAGCTGAGGGGAAAGGAAGTAAGAAAAACATGAAGAAATAGGGATATTTACCAAACATACCGTTTATCTATCTTTGTCCTTTCTTTTTCAAGCCACCTCTGAAATAAGGGCTGCTCTTTTTATTATCAACACTCTCCTGCAATGCCTCTTTCTGTGTATACTAATGACAGTCGACACATTTGTCCTCTCTCAGTCAAACTCAGAGGGGATCCCCAAAAGAATCCAGGGGGTTGCTCTTCTTTCCACAGACAACTGGGCAGTTATAGAAGATGCAATTTCCCTTTAACATTCCCACGTGCCCAAATGGGAAGAAGGAAGATGGTGAGAGCTCCCTGCCTCTAGCTGTAAGGAGGCAAAAAAAAAAAAGAAATGGGCCTCTCTGGTCTTGAAGGACTGGGAGAACTCTCTTGACAGGCCACAGTGCTTTGAGTCCTACCCTCGTCTGTAGGGATGACTATTAGGTTTGATAATAAGTATGTCAAGGTCATGTTTACCTAATTGTAATGAAGCAAAGCATAAATTTCAAATAGTTAACCATCTGTAGGGAATGACTAGATTTTTCTCCCCTCCAGAAGCCAAGTAATTAAAATGGAAAAATGTGTTTAGTGTTCAAAGAAACTGGAGTGTTACTATATTAGATAAGGGAGCCATCCATGACCACATAATGTCATTAAAGTGATCGGAAATTACGTGGTCTTTTAAATTGCTCTATTTCCCTCAGCAGAATATTAATTTCAGGTGAGTAATTTAAATCGCATTAACAGCAGACTCCTTAAGATGACACTTCATTTAGTTGTAGAAGTCGCTGCCGCTTAAGTGATTCCCCCCAGTCTGTCTTCTCACACTGAGTCTAGCCTGTGCCAGATTGTGTATTGCTTTTTTTTTTCTTTTTCAAAATACCATGGGGGTGTCAAATGCCTTATTACAAACCTGCTGCTTTATGGGAAAATTCAGTGTAAATAAAGCAGAGGCACTTCTGCGAATTGCCGCATTTTAGGTAGAAAATGCTTCGTTTAGATGTATGAAATCCGCTGACAGGTTTAGGAACCAAATCATTCTGAGCCTGTCCTCCATACACTTGATAGCACCACATCTGCAGAGGCCAGATGGTATAAAGTAGGTCCGTGAGATCTTCAAGGACAGGAAAACTTCAACTCCTCGGTGCCTCTGTCTCATTCATTAATAAAGTTGATAATTTGGGGTAAAAAGAGTATCAAAATGAAGTTTTTGAAGGAAACTCTTATTAAGCTCCTTTTCTGATAAAATCCGATGCATACCACACACACTCTACATTTCTATGGCCACTCATTCCTGTTGGAGCAACCTCTTCCCACAATCCTTCACTATTTATTCTCAGACAAACACTGATCATCTTGTCTCTGTAAATGTAGATTTGTTTGTACTTTCTAGAATTTGATAGGGATAGAATCACAGATTATATAATATTTTCTTGTCTCGCTGCATTCATTGAACGGTGGAAGCCCCATCTATTTCTAGGGATCTATCACTAGTGGATTTTGTATGCTAGTATTCACACATGGCATTGTGTACGCGTTTACCTGCTGATGTTCGAGCTTGGGATTGCTGTTAATAACATGCTACCAACATCATGACTGAGTCTTTCAGTGAACATATGCTTTCGTGCCTCCTTTATATTTATATTTATGTTATTTATAAATAACACAAAGTGAATTAGTTGGGCCACATAGCAGGTGTTTAACAAAGAAATGGTTTTGCAATACTATGCTTACAACTCTAGAGTTTAAAAAAAAATCATCAAAGGATTTTAATTATCAAAAGATAGTTCCCTTTTGAATATATGTATGTACCTATATATGTGTGTGTGCATACATTACATATGTACATATGTGGCAAGTGAACACATGAAAAAAGATTTAGCATGTCACACAAAAAGTGACAGTGAATTGGAAGCAGTAGAGAGTGGGACATACTGGAATTAATTCGTGATTATTGTAGCCAAGTGGTCAGACTTACCATCAGCTGTCCATATGACCATCAACTGTCTGTAGACTAGAAAACTAGTAAAAACCAGTGATGTAATTTAGCCCAAGTGCAATGCTTAAGGCCAGAGAAGCCTTGTATCTTGCATTGTGAGATCCGAAGACAGAAACCCAGTGTGTATACGAGTGGGCAAAGTTGAGGAAGCAGTTGGTTGGAGTACTGAAGCAATGGTTGGTTTGTCCACCCATCTTTCAAGTGACTCTTTTATTCTTTTCCAGGGACTTTATTCATACCATACATCTAAGTATTTAATAAATGTCCTCCCCTTTCTTTGGGGATAGTTTAACTAGAAAATCCAAAGATTTAAACAACAATTAAGTTCATCTGGGTAGAATCAATAATTCATGTTAGTTAGAAAATAAAACATGAGCAGCCTATCAGCTTAGAAAATTATATTAAAGCTTTATAAACAGGAAGTAGATACAGGCACTGAACTAATGAAATCAAATCAGTTTTCTATTTCTCAATCTTATAACATTAAGTGGAAGCTTTCTGGAATAATACAGAATGTCATTACAACATTATCTAAAAAACAATAACTTAATCATCAGTATAAGCTTCAAGCACGACCTAGGAAATTCTAAGCATTAATGTTAAAAAGATAGACATCATTCCTCTGTCCATAAAAGCCCTTCCTGACTCCTGTTAGCAATGTGTCTTCAACAGCTTTTGGCTGACAGACATTTTCTTTCAAACAACACCAGCAGCGAGGAACTTTTACTACAAGGAAAAAAAAAATGAGTATCACTCCATGCTGAAGCTAGCCATGGAACCAGACTGAAACCCTTCCGGCTCCTGTGTCTCCCTTCAAGGTTGCATGGTTTCGCACGTTTGTCTCTTTCTAAGTATCTACTAGCTAGCTGAACAGCCTTCTCTGGCTCAATATGAAAAAAGCAGATGATGGCTGCCAGACAGTTTTCAAGTTTACTTGCCTTACGGTAAGTGACAGACATACAAGGTCAAAGTGTCTCTCAATCAAAATTCTCAATCTTTTAAAAATACAATGGCCTCCACTGTGTACACTCAGAGCAAGCTCCTTCTCCTGAGAACGACACACCTTCCTGTGCGGACGAGTCCACCGTGAAGCCAGTGTTGGAGTTACAAATGCATTAAATGAGTGCTAGCAGTTTTCACACTTTCTTTTACTTTTGGCTGCTCAAATAATTAGTGCTTAAGCAAGGATATGTGGGTTTGGGGGTTTTCCCCTTTGGGGCACAGCTGTAAAATATTTGGATATAGGAGGTGCTATTCTTATAGCACAGTAGTTTCAACAATTAAGACTACTTATAACATTATCTGTAGAGTATAAAGATGCGGTTGTCACAAGTCTGTTGCATGGAGAAAGTACTACATAAGATAATTTACTTAGAATAAGGTTTTTTTTATCAGCTAAAAATAAATTCTCATGAAGCTGGAGAGATTGAAAAGCCTTAGATATCACATAATGTGCTCTCTCTCTCTCTCTCTCTCTCTCTCTCTCTCTCTCTCTCTCTGTGTGTGTGTGTGTGTGTGTATGGTGCACATAAAATTTTGAAAATGTAAAAATGCCTAGAGCCCATAAGTAATCTAGAAATGAAAACTTATGGATAATCATATTTGACAAATGTTAAAAGAATTAAATTGCTCTTCACACATACTACTGTGGTGTTCAACCTTCAGCCTCCAGTCCATCTAGAATACAAACAACACTGACCACAGAGTTAGATTAGATCAGTGGGCTAGCTCTTATCCTTAGTCATCTGGCAAAACCAAAAGAAAAAATTAAAATACCTTAGGGAAAATGGTAAGATGACTTCAGAAAGTCTCCATCAGGACTACTTCCAATTTCAGTTCTGATATAAAAGCTATCAGAAGATTTTATTCCCATCCTTACGGTGAGAAAAAATAAAGCCAAACTAAGAAATCAATAACCTTTCTTAGACCTATCAGAGAACTAAGTCATAGATCAATTCCCTCCACAAACATAAAGTGACAGATGCCTCCAGGGAGAATCAATAACCGAGATAGTTACCTGGAACACATGCCACTAGGACTGTGTACTAGTCAGAATATTTCAGTGGTGACTTTGAGAAAGTAGCAGGCTCTAGCCAATGTTACCCCTTTCAGGTGTTGTGTATCAGGACCCTGGCTCCTTCCAGTGTTGCAGCTCTCAGGACTTGATTATCTCTAGATTTTCAGCTCTTTGGCTTGGCAAGTCCCTGAAACCCTGAAGCTCTACTAACAGCTGGGACTCACATCTCTAATCTTTGACTTTTTGTCAAGCAAGTCTCTCAGGATTATTTCTTCAACATCTTTTCTGACAATATTTATAATTAGGGTATTTACCTTGAGATACAATGTTTATGTTTTGTGTTAGAGGCTACACTGGAGTGTGAACATACCCTTAAATACACTGGGAAACCAAACAGGCCTTGCAACTCCCCCTTGCTATGGAAAACCCTTCACTGCAATGGTCTGGAATGGAGCCCACAGTATCTCTGAAGCTTACTTGCCTTTTATGCCATATCATTGGGGAAACAATGACAAACAAGCCCATATATCTGTAGTCTCAATACAGTTTTTTTTTTCTGAATGGTTTTGCTCCATGGTTGGTTGAGCCATCTTGAAGAGAGTGGACACATGAGCTATAGGTAGCCAAACTGGAAGGTCAGAGATATTCAAAGCCTTTGGAGCCTAGATGATGCTATCGTGAGCCCCAGAGATCAGACTTGGAGTTCCAGGGGTTGCTGTTTGCCTTGCTAGGATCCCATCTCGCTTTGGTCTGATCTTTTCTTGCGCTAATCTTGTTCTTCCCTTTATGGAATGGAAGAATCTTTATATCTCCTCTGTGCCAATTTATACTGAAAGCAAAGCATTTGCGTTGAGAAGGATTCATAGTAAAGCAGATTGCTTCAAAGAAAAATGAAGTGCCTACAAGTAAACCAAATTAGGGAAGTAAGTAAACTCTGCCAAGAAAACTGCTACAGAACGTGGTCTTCTTGAACTGTCCAGTGTCTGTGATTAAGAGAAGGAGTTGGCCCACTAACGTTCTGTCATGAAGTTAAGGAAGAGCGCATAAAGCCACATCCTCTAAGAATTGATAGACAGTTGGTAGCTGTGAGGGGCATAGGCTCGAAAGGCAGTTCTGCCCTTCACCAAGATTTATAGGCAGTTAACGGATGCTAGGAGGAGGGGTTCAGAGGTCACCCTCCTTACCAACCACATACGGACAGTCTGAGAGTTAATGGTTGCTAGAGGAGGAAAGCTTTTTTCTTTAACTTCTTTGGTGGTGGAGTCAGGCTTTGTAAGTGTCTTCTCACCCATACTTCTGCAAATAACCCCAATTATCTAACTATTCTCATCCTTCCACCGAGATAAGCTTGGAAGGAATCATATCTCTGATCTCTCGGTGGTACCCTCTCTGGGTACATTTGCCCGTCTCCTCAGGAAGTTTGCAGAGTGCCTGCACAGGTAGAGCACATACCATCTTCTTTTTCTGGCACTGGTTGCTAGACTACCCACACTGGGTGTCCAGGATTGAAGGAGGGTAATCTGTAGTCCATCCATCGCCTTGCTGGATGATTTACCATCAACCTGCACTGCTGTGGTTACTAGGGTGGTTGCTAGGAGATTAAACTCTGGGTGCCCATTCTATCCTTCCCCAGAGAAAGAGCCCTACAGATGAGCAAATGGAAAACCTTCCAGCTAAAGTTGCTATGGTTTGGATGGGTCAGACACACCTGGAGGAGATCTGGGAATGCCACGGTGGTAAAGACTGTACTCTGAACAGTCACTGCTGACATTGCTAATGGAAACACAGTCGGGGAGGTCTTTGTTTTCTCTGAGGCAGCATGGAGCCCAGTCCCTACCAACCTTTGTGACTTAAAAAAAAAAAAAACTTGCCATCCATCCTCTTCCTGGACCATTTTGTAACAAGCAGGTCATGGTTAAGCAATCAAGAACAAAGTGGATTCCTGGGCACGAAAATATTTCTTTGAACTGAAGCATGACCAGTTCTAACAGGTGAAGAACCTCCTATCATAACCTTCCCAGGTGGCTGGGTTTGTAGATGTTTGAGGTTGATTCCTGTGTATTCAACCTTGAGTCCGTCTCTCGCCTCTTTCATTATTTTATAAGCCAATATATTAGGACTTTGTTTTCCTGTCTAAAATTTTTTCATTTCTATGCTGCTGAATTTTCCTCAATTCAGCTCTGACCAAGGCATGCAACAGCCAGTCATGCACTTTTGGTGTCTTCATCCCGTTCTGTTCTTGTCTGTTACCAGCTCTTTGTTGGGGGAGAATAGCTGTCAGGGTAGTCTTCCTTGAACATCTAAAGTCACTTCACTAAGAATGGCATCAAAATATTTGAGCCAACATTTGATACAAATTTTTCTGTGTAAGGACCCGTGGTGGTGATCATTGGAGCCAAGTAATGATTGACTATAAAAATATTGGTAAGCATGATTATAAAATGGAATGAAAATCTCATAGGTATCAGAGGGGGCAGGACTACATCAGTAAGATATAGGCGGTTGTATTTTAACCAGTGGTTGTTGGAGAGGGGATGAAACAAGACAAACTTGGTAAAACATTTGTTCAGCAAAAATAGTAGAAAATTCTTTTCTTTAAAGTCTTTTATTTTATATGTGTGCATGTGCACATCTGTTTGTAAGTGTGGATGCCTGTGGAGATCATAAGAGTATGTTGAATCCCTTGGAGCTGGAGTTACATGTGGTTGTGATCTGCCAGAAGTGGGTGCTGAGAATTGAACTCAACTCTTCTGCAAGATTGTTATGTGTTTTTGACAACTAGGCCCAATAGTGGGAGAAAATTCTAATATTATTTACTTATGGAATCAATTATACAAAAAAAGAAAGGAAAATTTTGTAAACGTTTTGAAGAAAGAGAAGTCAGTGTTCTGTTTAATTAGCTATGTCTCATGGGGCTCTCGTTTGTTGGCATGTTATATTTTGTATGCAGATGTGTAGACCAGACTCTTTACTAAGTTCTTAAGTTTCAGAATAGATGGTTGGTAAAACTTTTGATTAATTTTGTTGTTGTTGTCAATTTATCTCAGTAAATGCCCACGGGAACTAAAAACAATGCAATATATCAAGTATTTATTTAACCATTAATATGACTGGCCTAAAATCCAAAATAAAACTATTAAAGATGAAGAATTTGGGGCTATTATGGGACCACAAAAGGAGCATAAAGGGAGATCAAGAAGGTGTTATGTATCTTACTTAGATAATGACTAGAAACATACACAAAATTATCTTTAAAAATGAATCAAACATATATCCTCTCAGTCACTAGAGGAGAAAACCCAGAAAATACTCAGATTAATGAAAATTTATTAATTGGAAGTTAGCAATGAGGGCAAGAAAAAGCAAATCATAAATGAAAACAGACCCATGAGTGTGAATGACACTAATTCCCTAATCAACAAAATGAAAAAGAATGATTAAAGTCAATTAAATATAAAACCTTCAGAAGAGCTGCTGGGGCTCTAGCTCAGGGGCACAGCACTTGCCCCGCAGGCTTGGGGTCCTAGGGTTCAATTCCCACGACATGTAAGAAAAGTGTGGAGCTCAAAGACCCCAGGAACAGCAATGATGTTATGTAATGGCATATTTAAAACACAAATTATTAAGTTAAAATGATTATTATTAAAAATCTAATCTTCAAGCAGAGATAGGTATTCTAGCATGATGGAAAATGTGAAACTAGCACTAGAAAGTGCCAGAAGAAATGAATAGGCATACAATTATTTGGGAAACACATATCTCCCAGTACGAGCAGACTTTATTATCGCTGGCGCAGAAGAAGACGGGTATCCTACTATTTCATAAAAGGACAAAGAACATTTGCGCCTTAGAAAGAAAGAAATAGGCTTTCTAAGAATGCTTAACATTTTCATTTTTTTGAAAGAAAGGTGGAAATTTGGATAAGTTGAAATTTTCACAGGTCTATACATTTTAACAATAATCATTTTCATGTTAAATATCTACATACACAGACATTAGCAACAGTTACCACTATACCCACTGTGTGTCTATGTCCTAGACACTGTGAAAGGAGTTCTACCTGTGCAATAATTAATTACACGGTTAATAAAACAGTCATTTATAAGGAAAGTTCATATGATCTGCTATGGAGCTGAACACCAAACCGAATGAGATAAAACATATTTGTGTGTCTGTGTATTAACACACATTTTTTTATATGAAAGCAGAGAAAATGGTCTGAAAAACAAATTCAAATTATTAAAAGCAATTTTCTCTACATGGTAAGATTACAGATTTTTTTCCATTTTGTTCTTTATGTTTTCCTATTAATTCCACACCATAAAGTTTTATTATTATTTCATTCATTATCAAGGAAATGTGTTTGAAGATAAAAAAACACAGGGAAAATCTTAAACATAAAACTTTGTTATAAGCATCAAATTGATGTTATAAATTAAATGTCAACTCACTGTAGTGTGGGACATTTTCTTTATTTCATTTTAGTAAATTGAATAACAACCAAGCAAACCGTATGCCATGTGGACGGCATAGATAGTAAACCTGGCTACGAGCTACCTTCAGAAAACTTAATAGTTATAATAAAGCAAAAACAGCAGAGCATCTAATAAAGCTCAAAACCAAGCATTGCAAGGATACTCTTATAGAAGTCCTTATATTTGTTTGTGGCCCAAATCATTGGAACTAATGGAATGTCAACAGGAAACACAATAGAGATTTTTTTAAGGTGCTTATACATATGTAGAAAGTAAAAAGGTTGGTATTTTTATGCTTTTTTACATCTATTAAATATTAAGCTATCTTATTTTGATGAATAAATAATAGTTTATAGGAGAGGAAGAATTGTGGTGTACATAGATAATGTAGGATCCCCAAAGCTTGTAATAAAGTGAGCAAGCGTGCTCTGTAAAGTCCAAAGTCTAACAGAATAACCATCTAAGAAGCTAGAACAGCGGGAAGCAGAACTGTGATGAGGGAGAATGCTCATCCAGGCAGCTATTGTCTGCTTGATCTCCTCTACGGCTTTCTATGATTCTTAATGTAGGCAATAAAAGACACACAAATGCATGTACAGTAACAATTCATGTGAGCACGATTTATCACTCAAGATTCAAGTTCAATATATCTGTTCTAATTTTTTTTTTCTTTTTGAGACAGGGTTTCTCTGCAGCTTTGGAGCCCATCCTAGAACTAGCTCTTGTAGACCAGGCTGGCCTCAAACTCACAGAGATCCGCCTGCCTCTGCCTCCCAAGTGCTGGGATTAAAATCTAATTGTTAGTAGAAGGTATGTCTTTAAAATTTTTAAATTCCATTTTTTTTTAGTGTGTATGAGTCTGAACTTGTATATTTACTTGCTGTGCATTTTATTTGGAGATCAGAGGCCAACTTTCAGGAGTCATTTCTCTCCTGCTACCATGTAGATCTTGGGGATAAACTCATGTTTCAGACTTGGTGACAAGCTCTGTTACCCACCAAGCCATTTTGCCAACCAAGTTTTTAACTTTTCATCAACACCATGTTGAAAATTGTATTAGAATCTCCCTGTCACCGATGAAGTAACCAACATTTAAATAATTCCTTTTTTCCCACAGTCCAAGTAGAAACTGGTGATATTAGATCTTAAAATCTGATTAACATGACTCTGACTCATTGTGCTTAATCGCAAGCTGCCTTCCAGTTAGTTAAGTGAGAAGATGTTCATATTAGAACAACAAATTGGTTATTAACACCAACATTTTCTCATTTTAACTGGCTTTTGCATGACACTGCAATGATTTTAACGCTGAATTCATCGTGGTAAAGGCAAATCTGGAACCGAAAATAGATTACACTTCTTAAATCCCCTTCCTTTTTATTTTTCTAGGATAGAATTGGCACAAAGTAGTGGAAGTAAAGAATGACCCATGAGTCTCTGAAGGTCACTCTGGTGGCGCTAGGGACAGACTGACAGTGAGCAATGGATCCCTGCAAGTCCTGGCTGGCCTCCACTTCATCTCCATGTCTTCTGTAGCAGTCTAAGTCATCCCAGGATGGACGCGCAGAGGCGTTCCCCCTCCCTCCCAACGGAGCCCTGGCTCCACACCGAGCCCGGGAAGACCTGTCTCCACCGTCTTCTGTTGGCAGCTGGGTGTCCTTGATGCTCCACAGCCACTATGCGGTGTCTGGTGGGTTTTGTTTCTGCTGAACCCCCAGTTATCGTTTTGGTCCTTGACTTGTCAGCTTCTCCCGCACTATGGAAGTTGTAATCCCTGTATAAAGTGCCCTGTCTCCTACTGAAGGTGACTCTACTTCTGTGCCAGAAGCCTAACTAATGTAACAAATGTGCATTTTCAAATAAAATGTAAGCACACCAAAAGCATGTCTGCAAACACAGAACAAAGAACACAGAGTAGAAATCCTAAAATATATGATTTTTGGCTAAGACTGTGAATGAGAAATGTCAAGGAAGGTAAATAGTCCTTTGCTCGAAACATCTTCTGACAGCACTGAAATTAAATTTTATTTCAGTAATAATATCTGTTTTTTTTTAAATAGAACAAAATAGTTAAAATTTTAATAACAGGAATGAGTGAAAAAGGTTTTTGGTATTTGGTTTTGTTTTTTGAGACAGGGTTTCTCTGTGTATCTTTGGCTATCCTGGAACTAGCTCTTGTAAACCAGGCTGGCCTCAAACTCACAGAGATCCACCTGCCTCTGTCTCCAGAATGCTGAGATTAATGACATGCAACCCCATGCCCTGCTCTCATGTATTATTTTACCCAGTTTACAACATGTGGAAACCTGTACAGGATAAAATAACAAGTAGGATGGGACTACCAATATATTTCTTAGACAAGATCAGTAATCTTCAAACACTTAAATACCTAATAACAATGCCAACCAAAAAAAGATACACTCTTAAAAATAACAAGGGCCATGCTATGAAGACCAATATGAACAGTATGTGACTGGGTGTTGTGACGTTTCAATGAGACGTGTCCCCCATAGGCTCACACATTTGAATACTTATTTTACAGTTGGTGGCTGTTTAAATTAACTTAAGGCCCACTCAGTAGTGTGGAATTGTTTCAGGCCTGGGACTATGAACCTAGCAACTACCCATGGCTAAAGAGACCTAGAGGAGATCCAGAGGAAAAGCTAATACTGCCATTTTCCCACATCACCATCAACTCTAAATACTTGTCCTGATACCCACATCAAAGAAGCTTCTTTTTTTCCACAGATGAAGGCAATTACAAAGATCAGCAGCTAGTCAAAATGAAGACAGGAAATGACTGTGGGGTACCCATCCCAATCTGAGACATATATACTATAATCCCTACATTGAAACTCAGAGAACATTAAGAGAAACAGGGTGGAGAGATTGTAAAAGCCATGGACCAGGTTGCCTGCTGCTAACCCTGGCATGACAGAGAAGTTGCATCCATGAAATCTCAAAAATATGGTTGCCTGAAATCTCAACAGCATAGTTGCCTGAACAAGAACTGCCCAATGACCTTACCAGTCAACATGCTGTGTGGATAGGGATAGTTCACAAGGCCCCACCCCTAGATGAAGAGCTACAGGCAACCAGTGACTGCTGAGGAAGGGAGAATAAATCTCCAGGGACAAACCTCCTGATAGGTTTGTCAATCCCAAGTGGTCACCCTAAACACACGTACAAAAGAGCAACATCAAATGGACTAAGTAAGTTTTATGTATATATGTAACTGTGTGTGTATTCATATACATGCAATGTTACATATACATGTATATATCACAATAATAATAGAGGTCATGAGTTTAAAGGGAGTGTTAGATATGGAGGGAGTTAGAAGGCGAAGGAGAGGTGAAAATAATGCGAATACATCATTCGTGTGAGACATTGTCAAATAAGTAAAAATTTTAATTTAAAAACTTCTTTTCCTGTAGGCTTATTAAATTTTTGGAAATCTGGTCCAGTTTCTTTCAGATCTGTACATATAACATTGATTTCCTATCTAAAGGCTGTAACAAAGACTCATTAGCATAACAGTGACTCCAAGAGACTAAACTGTAAGTGAGGAGCGCTGTTGGTGTTTTTCTTGACTCTCAGAAAAGCCATGTTTTGAGTCTGTAATAAGCCATTACATCTCACTACATTCCAGCCCTTGAAAACAGCTATTACCATCAGAAGGGACCATTAGGATAATTTCTCAAAATAACACATCAGAAGGCTTGGGGCGTGTTTAAGCAATCTTTCTATTCTGTGACTCTTGTGAAGCAAAACTTTGAGGTGTCCAGAGAAAAAGCAAGTTAAACCAAACTCTTTACCAGCCGCTTCATGTGGGGTGGATCAGTAACACTAACTGACAAAATTCGTCTGAAATTCAAGACATTGAAGTTTTCCTTTTCTATGCTCCGCATATTTATTTTCTGCTTTTCAAACAACTGTGTGCTTCAGAGGAGGGAGAGGTAGCTCGTACACAGTTCTACTGTTCTCCTGTTTAAATTGTAGCATTTGGCATTTCTGGGGCCGCCCAGCAGTGATGAAAGGGCACAAGGCTTTGATTATTTATTCCTCAGTAGCAAAGGAAGAGTAGGTACCAAGAACCAGGACACAGGCTTGGGGGCAGCAAGCTGGGCCCATCTTATACACAGCCAAGCTCTGCCACTTGTCTCTCTTGTTTTTGTCACCTTGAGCATATTAATACCTTTCTCTTGTCCTTATTTAAAACGACATAATACTGATAATTACCTATCTCGGTCACCCAGAGAATTAAGACATTTTTTCATTTTGAAGTATTTAGTCTACATAGTCTAGAACTTGAATTCCAATAACAACTAGGACTCACTATGTGCCAGATGTAGGATGCTCAGACTTCATTTGTTTATCCACTCAACAAATAGTTATCAAGTACATGTGTGTCCCAGGCACTATTCTAGACCCTCTTCTAGGAAATGTCAGTAAAGGCCACAAATTCCCTCCTATATCTGTGTATTTGATGGATAATCTTAAGGTAAAAATGTGATAAACAATATATACATATTATATATATTATATTAATTATTTATATTACACATACATGTGTGTGTGTTGAAAAATTAGATTCCCCAAAGCTACAATTTCACCTGAAGTTCTTAATAGAATCTGGTCTCTGCAAACAGGCATGACCCAAACAAGCCTCAGGAAAAAGCATTGCAGTGGAAGGAGGAGTGTTTCCCAGCATAATTTCATATTTGAGTCCCTTCTGTCTGTAGATAAGTGAAAATGAAATCGACATAAAGATTTTCTTAATTTTCTTTATAAACATTCTTTTGGAGAATGTTTTATAGATGAGTACTGTAATTACACTGCTTCCATCCCATCTCCCCACTCCGACTTCTTTCATGACAAGAGAGTGCAAAAGCTATTGTGCAAACTATTGGGCTGGCCATGGGAGAGCTGAAAAATCAGGACTGAACAGGGAAGGGAAGCCAGGAGCAGAGCACATTAAGCGTGTTCAAAACCCTGAGTGCTTCAAGAAAGCCAGAAAGAGACATCAAGCTGCCAGTGGGTGAGTGCACCAAGCCAAGTCTGCCCACCTGAGTTACACACCCAGGACCCACATGGTAGGAAAGAGCTGACTCCCACAAGCTATTCTCTGAACTCCTCACAGGCACTGTGGCATGTTTACACACACAGGTACACATACACACACACGTGCATGCACACGCACAAATGCATGCACACATGCACACACATGCAATAAATAAAAATTTAAAAATGAATACAAGTGAGGGAGGAAGGAGAAAAGGAAGGGGAGGAACTAAAACACCAAAACGTGTCACTCATTAGGATGAGCATATTTAAAAGGCCAGATAAAAGGCAGTTTTGGTAAAGCTGTGGAGAAATGGAACACTTTAGAATTGTACAGCCACTGTGAAAAAGACTCGCCATTCGTTAGGAGGTGAAACAGCTTTCACAGGATTAGGCTTCCCTTACAAACACATAACCAAGAGAAATGAAAAACTATGTCCACATCAAAGCATGTACACAGAAGAATCTTCATCACATCAAAAATAGAAATAATCCACATGCCCACTAGCAGAAAAATGAAGGACCAAAACGTGCACTGGCATCTCCACAATGGCTTGTCAACAGAGGAATGAAATACCAATTTATGCACCATGGGTGAACTTTGAAAACATTATGCTAAATCAAAGAGCATCCTCACAAAAGGCCACACATTACATGAATCAGCTTACATGAAACGGTCAGAAAAAGCAAACCACAGAGATAAAGTAGATTAGTTGCCAGGGAGGAGGGAGGACAAGTAAGAAGCATTTATTAATAGATACAGAATTGAGAAGTGGTGAAAACTTACTAAAATTAGTGAACATATGAAAGTAATGATTTATAGGCTATGTGAATCTATCTCAATAACATCATTTTTGTAAAAGTCTCGGGCACCCTAGGAAAACTTTCTTCGCTCTGAGTAGGTATCTGTTTGTCAGAGTTCTGTATTTACTTTCTGATGTGAGATCACAGACTTGAGGAAGACCTCTGCATCCCTAAAGCATCTCCTGTCCTTGCCCGGCTCCTATTTCGTTAGCTTGAAGTTACACCTTAACTTCACACCTTCAGTGTGAATATACAAAAAATATTCAAAGTAGCTTGGGGGAACTTTTCCCAGAGAGCCTTATCAATCTTGTGCTGCCTAGAGTGATCAGGTTTGTCAGTCTTTTGCTGACAGTGGGATTTTGATGACAGCAAACAGAATGAAGATAAATTATCAGGAGGTGAAGACAGAGAGCATCCTCACAGAAGGAAGATGCAGAAAGAAGACAGTCAACTGCCACACTGATTGCTGCTGCCCATTGTCTCTGCTCACGCTCTAAGAATATTTTTGTCTTCTGGACCAAATGATTTCTGCATCATACAGGAACCATACACCCCAAGAGCAGTAGCTATATAAAACTCTTGCTTGTGTGTCTTATTTTCCTCTGCTTCTGATCATTCTTCATCTATTTTAGTTTAAAATCACGTTGGAAGTTTTCCCAACTGTTTCTGATTTAGGCACTCTCCTTGTGGCAGAGTGATGATACTTCATTTGGAGAATCACTCCAATGGGTGGTCAAGAGCTATCAGGAAAGGACTCCAACCCACATCCTCCCTTCTCAAAGTACTGTGTGGTTAACCAGCTACCTCTGAAATGAGCATAGGAGGGCAGAGAGAATTCACACATCTTCCTTAAGCATCGTCACTGCTCATATAGTCTTTTGTTAGTTGACATTTTCCTTTGCATTATACCCAGATAAAAATTTATCAACCCAGGAAAGAAACTTTCCTCATTGCCACATGCCAGCAAGAGCTGGTTTAATATGAGATAATTTATTTTTAAATTTAATGACTTATAATATTAAATGAATCTGAAATAAATTATGTGGCCTGCCTTGCTGTTGAGTAGCAAAAAATGATTGGTGTTACACCAAGAAAAGCCAGTGGCAAACACATGCCTAAGCATCTAAATGTACTAAGTTGCTCTGGTAATGAGGTGTTGAACACGGCACCCCTTCTTATGAGTTTGTTTCAGGAACTCTGTTTTCCACGCCCAAATCTGCAAATGTTCACGACCCTTCCATAAAATGTTTTGAAATTCATAGATAGCCTATAAGGACATCCCCATACACTTAAAAAAATCTGTCCAGTAGCTCTATTGAAATCTAATACAAGGGAAATTATGCATAAATCATTGTTATGTTGTGTTGTTCAGGGAGCAATGCAAGAATAAGTCTATCTTCTTCTCTTTTTTCCAACTATTTTTCATCAGGTTGGCTGAGCCCCCTAATGTGATACACCGGATAGGGGATGGCTGATTGTCAACTATAGGTACAGTTACCACAAGTGACAGCCTTAGTTTTAGAATTACAGATTTGCGTGCATCTTCTGTTAATAATTATATGGCAGTTTGTAGTGATATTTTTGTTTTCTTGGGGGAACTGAGGTTGGATTGCAGGGCCTCACACGTAAAGTAAGAGCTTTGTCACTGAGCTATACAAACTTTCAGCCCACGATTAAGGTTATCACTAATTTAAGAGAAAACAGTATCAAGTACTATGGAGTACTTAAGAGTAAGGATCTCGTTAGAGTGGGGTCATGTGGCCCGAGAAGATCTGCCTGGTCTGCCCACATGGATATCAAAGGCTCTGCTGTTATTCACGTGGATAGAGTAGTCAGGTGCTGTCAAAGACAATAACTGAAGAGCAAGGGCCTTGAGAGTCCTTAATAATCTAGGAGACCTCGGTGCCCTGCCTGGTAGGTTTGCCACTTGTCGGCAGATCTGAGGAAAGAGTATCTGTGGGCTCTTTTTCCTGATCTCCCAGATGTCATGGATGGTAAAAGCTGGTTTAGAGATGGAATATGGATGGGAAGTTGGAACCCATGAGGAGCTGGACACAGTGAGGACCATCAGCATGTTCACCTACATAGGGGGGAAGCATGGGCTTGTGTGTCACCTCCTTCTAATCACAGACAGGTCCTTGATCTTTGGCCTGTATGGTATGGGTTAGCCTGCACACATATCCTCAGATGAGGCCAGAACCCAACACAGAGGGAGCTACCGTGTAACCTCGTCTCCAGAACTGAAAGTATAAACCATAATGAGCTGAGGAAGGAGGCCTGGAAGTTGGAAAGTAGCAACCAGCTGGTAAGCCCAAGACCAAGTGCCGGAGAATATATGAATGGAAATTTCACTGTTTATGGATCCAAATTAGTTGATACTGGTTCTGGTAGTTTTGTTTTAAAAAACTGTAGGACAAAACAAGACTTGGAGTTTCAAACCTTTAATACTATGAAATTAAACTTACACTGAGCCGCAATTAAAGACCAAGTAAATATACACAATATTATTGCATTCAATGCTCAGAATAGGTCAGCAAAAGATGCACAGATAAGAACAGCGAAAACAACAGTCCAAAGGAAATACTACCTACCTCTTGTCTTATCGATGGAAAGTAATATTTTTAATGAACCCCAAGTTTTCAATGAGTAACGAAGAAAACAAGAGTAGGTCAAAACTGTAGCCAGAAACTAAAAGAGAAATAGAACAAATAAGTCATACCCTCTGCCTTAGTTAGGGTTTAATTGCTAAGAAGAGACACCATGACCACAGCAAGTCTTATAAAGGAAAGCATTTAATTGGAGCTGGCTTACAGTGCAGAGGTTTAGTCCATTGTCATCATGGTGGGGTGCAAGCAGACATGGGTGCTGGAGAAGGAGCTGAGAGTTCAACATCTGATTTCACAAGCAGCAGGAAGGGACTGTGTCACATTAGGCCTGGCTTGAGCATCTGAGACCTCAAAGTCTGCTCCAGTGATATACATCTCCTCCTACACACCTACCCCAACAAGGCCACACTCCCTATGGGCCTATGGGGGCCATTTGTATTCCAATCACCACACCTTCCTCTGATTACTGCTTTAAAAGTCTGCTGTAGGGAAATGATGCTGTTTGCCTGATGACAACAAGAATGAGAATCACAGTACTAGTAGAAGAGAGAAAATGTGTCCCCCCCCAAGACACCTTCTCAGCATGTTCTCGCCTGGCTCCACCTCTGTAAAAATGGGAACAGTAGTGGTGTAGATCCTGAATGTCCCTAAAGGCCTGTGAGTGGAAAGTATACATGTACCTGACCCCTGTCACCACTGGGAGCCTGTGGGAATTCAGGCACTAGTCAAAGCAATTTAGATAATTGAGCTTGCCTTTGCAGGAGGTAATAGTACCTCCTTCGTATCTCTTTTCTCTTCTGGTAGCATGAGATGAGCATCTTTTTTTAGAGCACACTCCTATCATGGAGTGTTTGCTACCTTGGCCTAGTAAGCAGATTCAAAGGCAGGCAGGCTAGCCAGAAAAGAAGGAATGAAATTTCAATTTGGCTATTCTATATGAACATACTTCTAAAATGTCAGAAAACAGTTTCTGAAGAGATTCTAGTTGCTATGGTATCCTTAGTCTTCGGGAAATCCCTTGAAGGTGTTGTTTCTAAGGAAATGGTACATCAATTGGAACATAATGCTAAGTGTAAGCAGGGGCTATACTTCTTTTGTTTAGGTTTTATCCAAATAAAGCTATAAAACCCTAAACAAAACAAAAACAACCCCATAGATGATTCTGTAGGCATTACTTTAAATATCTCTAGTTTGACTAAATGCAAATGGTGCTGTCTAAAAATTATCCATATAGTGTTTGTTAGCAGATGGTACTAACAGTTTGCCAAAAGCAGAAAACAAATCTGTAAATGAAAGACTGGAGTGTAGATTAATAGCAAAGGGTTAAATAAATATGGTAACAATCATGAAAAGACAACCTATTATTTTCACTCATCAAAATAGCCTTGATCTACTAGATGAGATGCTGATGGCCAAAAAATCCCACCGCTGCCACATCCCTAGGTTTAAAAATAATAGTAATAAAAAAAATTTTTAAAAATTGGACAAACGTGCCGGGCGGTGGTGGCGCACGCCTTTAATCCCAGCACTCAGGAGGCAGAGACAGGCGGATCTCTGTGAGTTCAAGGCCAGCCTGGTCTACAAGAGCTAGTTCCAAGACAGGAACCAAAAGCTACAGAGAAACCCTGTCTCGAAAATCAAAAAAAAAAAAAATTGAACAAACATAATACCGCAGGAGGTATCATCATACCTGGCTTTATTTTGCTACAAAGTCATAATAAAAATAACTTGATACTGGCCTAATAATAGACACCTATATCATTGGAATAGAACTGAGGACTCAGCCATACAGCTGTCACCCACATTCGGAAGGTTTAGTTTGGGCCTATGCTGGTTCCCCTGCGGTCAGCCTAGAGTCCATAAGCTCCCACTAGCTCAGGTAAGTTGTTCCTGTGGGTTTTGACCCCTTTGATTATAATATCACTCCTCCCTCTCTTTGACTGGACTTTGGGAGCTCAGCCCAGTGGTTCACTGTGGATCCTGCATCTTTTTCCATCAGTTGCTGGATCAGTTGCTGGATCTATGATGACAATTAAGGTGGTCATCAATCTGATTACAGAGGAAGGTCAGTTGAACCAGGATTTATCCCTAGTGCTTGAACTGGAACCCTTTCTTTGGAGGATGACTTAATCAGCCTAGATATAGTGGGAAAGGCCTTGGTTCTGCCTCAACATGATATGCTAGACTTTGTTGACTGCCCATGGGAAGCCTTCTCTCTCTGAGGAGTGGATAGGGGTTGGGGGTGAAACGTGAGGGAACAGGAAGAGGGAAGAGAGTAGAAACTGGAATTGATATGTAAAATGAGAAGATTGTTTGAAAAAAATAAATAAAATTAGATAATCAAAAAAGTAATTGAGGACTCAGATATAAGTCTGCAGAGCTACAGTTAAATTATTTCTGACAAAGACATCAAAAATATACATGAGAGAAAAATACTTCAGCTTAAAGGTACAGATGAGGGCTTTCTAAATGGGACTCTGGAAGCATAGGGAATAAGATCAGCAATTGGCAAATCAGCTTTCATGATGTTCCCTCTGAGCAGCAAAGGAAACAGTCGAGTGAGTGAAGATCCAACCTACATAATGTGGGAAAAATTCTATGCCAGATGTTCTTCTGATGGAGGATTAGGACTCAGGTGCAACAAAGAACTCAAAAAATTAAACACTAAGTCAATTAAAAAAAAACACATTGCAGAACTAAACAGAAAACACATGAAAGAAAAAATACAAATGGCTGGCAAACATTTTTAATTAGTGCTCCACATCCTTAGTCATCAGGGAAATGAAGATTAAAACTCCCTAGAGATTACATTTCATGCTACTCGGGATGATAGCAACACGATTACAAATTGCGGCGAACTCCCTGACCAGCAGGAAGGAACAGCCACCAGAAGAGGATTCTTCTCTAATCACGCTTTATTGGAGCCTCTTGGTTGAAGGGAGAGCAGAAAGCAAGGGGCCCCGAGCTCTGAGCTGTAGCTGCTTATATAGGGAGTCTGCCTAGCAACCTTTGCTACTTTGATCTGGAGACCCACCGGCAGGAAAGAAAGCAGGGAAACATCCCTGTCAATTACAGACCACAAGTAAGTTCCCCTGCCGGTCAGGGGAAGTGTGTGCAGCTAGATCACAACAACTCATCCTGTTTTCTAGTGGAATAACTGCATCCTTTATTATGGTATCAAGCGAGGCCGGGGCCAAATGCCATCTTGTAATGGCAGCCATTCAAATCGGCTCCCTGCAACAAATGACAACAAATATTGGTTTGGATAGGGTAAAGGGGGAACTCTTTGTGGTGGTTTGAATGTAATTGGCCCCCCTAAGATCATAGGGAGTGGCACTACTTGGGGGTGTTGCTTTGTTGGATTAGATATGACCTTGTTGATGGAAGTGTGTCACTGTGGAGGCGGGCTTTGAGGTCTCATATATGCTCAAGTCACACCCAGTGAGACAGACCACTTCCTGTTGCCTGCACAAGATGAACTCTCAGTGACCTCTCCAGCACCATGTCTGCCAGCACACCACCATGTCATATCAAGAGAATAATAGACTGAATCTCTGAACTGTAAGCCACCCAATTAAATGTTTTTCTTTATAAGATTTTCCGTGGTCATGGTGTTTCTTCACAATAATAGAAACTCTAACAAAAACATTCTTATACATTGCTTATGCAACCACTTTAGAAATAAGTCTGGAGGCTGCTCAAAACAAGCAAGCATACAAAAAAAAAACTAGAAAAAGACCCACACATGACCCAGTCATACCGCCTTCAGGCACCTCCAGGTATATTCCCAGAAGACTGTATATCCTACTACAGAGATACTTGCACATCCACGGTCATTACTACTCTATTTTCAATGGTTAGGAAGTGGAGTCAGTCTAGATATACAACAACAGATGAATGAATAGGGAAAATGTGATACATAATATACACATTGCAACATTCTTAAGATGGGATAAAAATGAAATCATGAACTTTGCAAGTAACTGAATGTACCCTGGAAAAATTATACTGAGGAAACTTGGATCAGGAATACAAACATACATATTTTCTCTCCTACGCAGATCTTAGCTTCAAACTCTATGTTTTGTGCCTTTAACTCAGAGCATGAGTAAAAGCCAAAAAAGTAGAAAGGTACTTTTGGGAGGGAACATAGCTGTTTATGAGTAAAACAAATGTAGGAAAGAAAAATACTGGAAGCAAAAAAAAAAATGCTTTAAAAGAGGAGCATAGTGGTAAGCAAAGACTTTCTCCAAAGGACTCCAATAGCACAGAAAATAATCTCAAGAATTGACAAATGGGGGGGCTGGAGAGATGGCTCAGTGGTTAAGAGCATTGCCTGCTCTTCCAAAGGTCCTGAGTTCAATTCCCAGCAACCACATGGTGGCTCACAACCATCTCTAATGAGGTCTGGCGCCCTCTTCTGGCCTGCAGACATATACACAGACAGAACATTGTGTACATAATAAATAAATAAATATTTAAAAAAAAAGAATTGACAAATGGGATTACATGAAATTAAAAGGCTTCTGCACAGCAAGTGAGCAACCATTAGAGTAAAGAGACAGACTGCAGAACGGGAAAGAATCTCTGCCAACATATCAGACAAGGCATTTAACCTAAGATGCAGAGAACGGTAAAAACTGATACCAAAATCAACCCTAGAAATCATCCGATCACTAAGTGGGCAATTCCCTGAATAGACAGTTTTCAAAAGAAGAAACACATGCTCAATACACGTCTTAAAAAGTGTTCAAGACCATTAGCAATCATGCAAATGCAAATCAAAACTACTTGGAAATTACACCTCACTCCAGTCAGAATGTCTAGCATGAAAACAACAAATAATAACAAATGCTGTTTGAGAATGTGTTGAAAGAAGAAAATCGGGTCATTGTGGGTGAGGATTTGAACTTGCACAACTATTATGGGAATCAGTGTAGAAGTTCCACAAAAAAACTAAAAACAATACAGCATGACCCAGCCATACCAATCGAGTACATACCTAAGGATTCTAGGTGGGCACCTACAGCAACACTTGCACTGCCCTATCCGATTGAACCTGCGGAGATGTCTACCCACAGGCGAATGGTTAAGACACCTTCGTACACATGCACGGTGCAATTTATGCAACATAAAGTGAAACACAATGAATAAAAAATCAGGATCAGGAATTGGGGTTCAACCTGAAAATCTGAAAAGCAAAACAGCCAGTCATTGGCTCTTACCTCAACCTCAATCTGAAATGGTGATCCTGCCTCCTAGAATCTCTGAAGGAGACTGCCTCTGAGAGCTGCCTCACACTGTCTTATATCCTCTCTAGGGCTGGCATCAAATACGTGCACCACTGGGATTAAAAGCAAGCACCACCCAATTTCTATGGCAACTAGTGTGTTTACTGGGTTTAAAGGTGTGTGTTACCATAACCTGGTCTGTAAGGCTGACAAGTGGGACTGTTTTACTCTCAGATCTTCAGGCAATCTTTATTTTTTTTAATACATTTAAAATTCCACTACAATAAAGAAAATAAGATGATGTCATTTGAAGAGAAATATTTGCAAATGCAAATCTTTATGTTAAACAAAATAAACCCAGATTTATGTTAAGAAAAACAAATACCATGTTTTCTCTCCTACGCAGAACCACAGCAACGCAAACAGAGAGTGTTGAAACTAGGAAGAGGATGATGAGAAATAAAGAAGCATTTGTAAGGGAGGTAGGAAATAAGATGGTGGAAAACAAATGATAAGAAGTCAGAACATCTAACTGGGGGAAAGCTAGCTGGAAGGAAGAGCAGTCCAGTGGAGGGCAGTGAGGAAGAGAAATGGATAAGAACGAAGTAGGACACATAGATATGAAGATATCATGATGAATCCATACACTAGCCTAAAAAGTACTTTTTTATATCTATTTATTTATTATGTATACAATATTCTGTCTGTGTGTATGCCTGAAGGCCAGAAGAGGGCACCAGACCTCATTACAGACGGTTGTGAGCCACCATGTGGTTGCTGGGAATTGAACTCAGGATCTTTGGAAGAGCAGGCAATGCTCTTAACCGCTGAGCCATCTCTCCAGCCCCCTAAAAAGTACTTTTAAAATCCTACATACTGCCTCAAAAATACATGAGACAATGCATTGGTGCAATCCCACAGAGCATGCCTGGTGGCCTAGGTTCAATCTCAGCACGAAAAAAGTCAACATAAAAACTAAAAGGAATGTGGGCCCTACAAACATATTACGAATCAGATACAATAGAATTCAATATCAAGAGCTAAAATTATAAGATTGGGTTTGAGTTGAGAAGTCACTGTGAAAGTAGTATTTTCCTAATTCATAAAGTAAATGGCTAGAGTTTGGAGATGGAGATTGGAGATGTATATCATTGGTAGAATACCTGCCTCATATACATAAAGTCCTCTGCTTAATACTTAGCTTTGCAGGAGGAGGAAAGAGAAAGAAAGAGAGATCTTAGGACTTCTGCTAATGTGAATTTTAGAGGTGAAAGTGGAAGATTATATACAAAGTCTAGAAACAAAACTATGGACTAAAATTAAAAAATAGCAAAACTATAAGATAAAGGGAAAAATATTTAGAAATAATGGGAATATATGCTTGAGAATTAAAAACGATAAAGATCAGGCTGAAGAAATGTGTGGGGATTGCACAGGGGACCTGAATTCTGTTCCCAGCAGTCATACTGGGTGGCTCACAGCCACCTCTAACTCCAGCTCAAGGGGATGGGACCCCTCTCCTAGCTTATATGGATGTTGCCTTTATGTACACACAGAATCAAACAAGTACACACAAAATAAAATAATTCTTTTCTAAAATAATCTTCTGCTTCCAAAACCTGTGCAACAAAAACTCAAGAAAAAAATAAAAATAAAAAATGCAAGAACTCTTAGATTCCTTTCTTTTCAGGATAACAGAGTGCCTGAGCACAGTCTCGGTTCCTCCAAAAGCTCCTGGATGAGCAGGAAGAGCCTCCTAACTGCTTCTGGAGACTTCTCATTGTCTTCACAGCCTCCCTGCTTCACAGCAACTGCAGAGCCTACTGTGTGCCCTTGTGGTTTTAATGGCCACATCTCAGCAATGATTTTTCTTTTATTTTGGTGGCATTGGGTTTTGTTGGTTGGTTGCCATGTGAGGGTTTGGGGGCAGGGCTCTTCTCAACAAGTTTCCTAAGTCAGCACATAGAAGAAATGCGACTGGATAAGAAGCTGAGACATCAAAGGCCATTATATCAGATCTAAGCCTAGAAAAACCAGGGTTGTCGATTAATAGGGGCAAAAAGACATGATGTTCCCCCGCCCTTCATCCAAGTAATGACAGCCTACATCCTATAACAAAAGACAGGTTAATGAAAGAGAATAATAAACTCCTTCATTTGCTCATAGCTTTTCATGACATGGGAGCTTCCATAATGAAGAACCTGGAAAAACTGAGTACGTTGTGCTTAGACTTAGTGAGGCATCAATAGTCTATAGCAATGCAACTGGATGAAAAGGGTACCACCTCCTAGTAAGAGACTGCAAAAATGCTTTGGGGGCATCTTTTCTTTCTCCCACGTACAGAACATGACTCCATCTGGAAGGAGAGCATATGATCTACTATCCCAGAGCAAACTCTTTTTATGACTATCTCATACACGAGGAGGGGAGGATGCTGGGCTAATATTGCTAGATTTTTATGACTGCTTTTAAAGAAGAATTCCAGTTGTTATGACCTCCCACGGAGAAAATAGATTCTGGTTTCTGTGATAAGTGCTGGGGGGAAAGAGGGTGGAGCAAGGAGAGAACAGGCCAAGTATGGCGGCACACATACCAATGACCCCCGCTGAGTGGCTGACGTGAGAGGTAATGAGTTTGAAGCCAATCTGAGTTAACAATAAAACCCTATGTCGATAATTCAGTAAGTAGATGATAGATAGATAGATAGATAGATAGATAGATAGATAGATAGATAGATAGATAGATGATAGATAGATAGATGATAGATAGATAGATAGATAGATAGATAGATAGATAGATAGACAGACAACAGGGAAGGAGAAGGTCAGAGGAAGCTTTGTAATGACCATCTGCTCTTCCCATTCCAGCCATTCTAATAACCTCTACCCACCAAACAAAGCCAGTCTTCCTCTTTCCTAACCCCAGATTCTCACTGATTCAAAAAGCACAGTGATGTAAGATCCCTGGGATTATTCTAATATTAGTGAACGAAATAACCCACAGAAGTTATGTGATTTGCTCTTCATCTTCACAAAGCTCTACTGGATTCCCTTGAATTATGCTACATGTGTTTCCCCATCTGCCCTGCTGTGACCTTTTCAGTGACTACATCCTTTACTGATGTTCCTACCACCGCTAGTACCAGGGACTCGAACACCATGGGAACATTAGAACTAAGTCCAATTCAAACCTTACTTTGACCGAATAATTGAAGCTTTTTAGATGACTTGGCCTCTGTTTAAATGACTCCAAAAAGTTGTAACTCTCCCTCCAGCTGTCCCTTGCCCTCAAGGGTAGCATCAGTTGAAAAGGGAGAGCTGTTACACAAAAGGGGCCCTTGTCCAGGGAAAGGACCTCCATCATTCCTGCAGGGTGATCATACACTCTTGCACTGCTCAGGTGCACATTTTGGCCACTTTTGTTTTGCCTCTTTTGGTGACAGAGTTGTCACCCTGATTTTCAAAATGGGATTGCTTGCTCTTACCCACCGGCCTCCATTTTTCTCAGTCCAGAACATTACTTCTTTGTGACTCCAGCTCTCTCCAGCCTTCTGCCTCTCCCAGTGCACCCAGGATACACAGGTATTTCTACAAACCCCCAGTTAAAGTTCTAACTTTCAGTTTTACTTCTAACTATGTGCCTAACTATCCTTGTCTGTAGCTTACACCATCCCAATTAGGCTATTATGACACCATGCTGATGGTTATTTTCCGCCCAACAACTGCACTTTTGCTGAACAAATCCAGGGAAATTATCACTATCCCTGGCCTAAGATGCTTTCCCCAAATCAAAGCAACCCTTAGAGCAGAATTTATGGGAATAAGTCATTGTGTTTCCCTGGTAACTGACTTTATTGTGTTTCTACAATTCATCCGGATCGGAAAGGACCCTTTCCTCTAGTCCTCTTCCTGACTGCCTTCTCACAACACCCTAGCGCTAAATCTGCCAGGCTTTGTTGCCTGAGAGTAAAGTCACATTGCTTCAGCTAGAAATTCTGCCTTAAGCAGGAGTTGGCAATGGAAATACTCTCCACTGTATGTTTCAATGCTCCGATTGCCTGAAATTCTGCCTTTAAGTCAGTTTCTTTTCTTTCTTATTCTTCTAGTAACTTAGAGATTTGAATATCTCTGTGGTGATATTTTGTTTGTGCTATAACAACTAAAGCTTGCCTGAGAATCAGAATGTGGAGTGAGCTAATAGTTAGCCATAGAGGCCAGGCAGTGGTGCACACACCTTTAATCCCAGCACACGGGAGGCAGAGGCAGACGGACCTCATTGAGTTCAAGGTCACCCTCAGTTACGCTAGACTGATCCAGTCTCAAAGAGAGAGCCAGGTGGTGGCTCACACCTTTAATCACAGTGCTTGGGAGTCACATGCCTTTAATCCCAGGACTGGGAGGGGGGGTAGAGACAGGAAGGGATCTGACTGGGCAGAGAGAGGCATCTAAGGGGAGAGGAGGCAGGAGCTCAAGTTATTCAGTGAGGACTTATAGAGACAGGATATTCCATTCAGTCTTAGAATTTTGTGGAAGAACTAGTGGCTGGCTATTGTGTTTCTCTGATCTTTCAGCTTTCACCCCCTAATATCTGACTCTGGGTTTTTATTATTAAGACCAATTAGAAATCACATTACACATCTCCATAGTTATAGCCAACTCTAGTTTACTACGAGAGTCACACGGAGAGACGGTTAAAAGATTGATTTCTATCCCTGTCCATCATGATTTTGACAATCAGTAATGTTTGGAAAGTCACTGATTTAACCATTAATACTGAATAGACCCTATGAAACCTGCAAACTACAGTACAGAGAATCATTAACTAAAGACAGGAAGCCTCTATAACATTATTGGTTTTGATTTCTTCCCTATTTCCAACAACATTCACAATGAGGATTCATAGACAGCTCTAAGTTTCGCTACTGATCAATATCAACATCGGCTTATGTATTGAGCCTCATCTCAGGAAAGCCAAGTGTTCGCTCTCATCACATGGCGGTTCACTCCGAGCTTTCATAAGAATAATTTGAATTGATTTGTGGGGAGAAAAAAAATTATTTCCTTACCTTCATCTGCCGGAAGGTCATAGAAAGCATTAATAGATTTTGTTACATTTTTTAATGCCAGGGGGAACAAAAGCTGAACAGCACTTTGACAAATAAAAATAAAAAGATGTGCCTCTTCCACTACAAGGGAATTCAAAAATCTGCTTGATGTCTGAGGGATATAGCATACGTGAATAGAATACATCTAACAACCGGTGTCTAGAACTCATAAGCCAAAAAGAAGAAAGTGATTTATCATCAGAATCTTTGGAGGATGAGAGTTTTATTGTACCTATTCCCAAATACTCACGCTGCCTTCACACAATGACACGGGAAGAGAAAGGATAAAATTTTTAACAAACTTCAGAAGTTTCACTCCTGATGTCAGTCCCTTTTATATAAATAAACCCGAAGAGTTGTGACATACCTTAAAAGTTCGCAAAGCATAATTGGGAGAAGTTTCTTCGAGCAATGGTCCCTGCACATAACACTGGGAGACCCTTGATAGCTTTGTCGAAAAAGGCTGCGTTCTTCATCACACGTTTTGCTTTAAAAGCCAGGAGGATTTATAAAATACCGAGAGGAAAAAGAGATAAACATCTCATATTTCTTGCTAGGTTAGGGAAACCCACTGCTATTGCTACCTTCCCCTATGCGCAATATATTGTACTCTGCTTTTAAAGAAGTATTTGTGAAACAGTTAATTCTAAAGCCATGTAGAATAGTGACTCCTACATTCATATACAAACAATTGTTTTGACTTCTATTTTTCAAGGTGTTTGTGTTTGTCTTGTTTGGGTTGTTGTTATTAAAGACAGAGGGTATATGAAGTTGTGTGGGTGACAAAGTGGGAAGGACTGAGAGGAGATGAGGGAGGGGAAGAATACAATGGAAGTATATGTATAAGAAATATTTCTTAATAAAAAAAGAAACAATTAGGTAAACATTCTATTCTTGATATACTCACTAGCACATTTAAGAGATGATGTATAAAAGAATTAAAGGTGATATCTTAACTACTTATTTGCCTACAGTCATATAGACATTTTTGACTTAAAGTATGACTAGCTATGCAGAATTATGAGATATTGCTTAGTTAGAAAATACAAATGCCTGAGAAATACTTAAAGAAATGTTCAACATCAATCATCAGGAAAATGCAAATCAGAGCTACTTTGAGATTTCATCTTAAATCAGCCAGAATGACCAAGGTCATTAAAACAACTGGCAGCTGTTTGGGGGGAAAGGAACAGTTATTTGTTGGTGGAAGGAATGCAACCTTGTACACCAACTATGAAAATCAGTATGGCCTTTCACTAGGAAGCTGGGAATAGATATATTTCAAAATCCAGCTATATCCCTCTTGGGAATATACATCCCCAAGAGACTCTCCATCCTACCGCAGAGACATTTGCTTATCCATATGCACTGCTGCTCAATTCATAACAGCCAGAAATTAGAAATAACACAGATTTCAATCAAATTATGAAAGGATGGTGGCTATGTGGTGCATTTGCACAGTGAAATATTATTCAACTGATAATAAAAGGAATTGATGAAATTTGCAGGCAAATGAATAGATTTGGAGGAAAAAAACAGCATGGATAAGGTATCTCAGACCCCAAAAGACAATGTGTTTTCTTTTATGTTCGTATGTTAGCATTTAAGCCTTTGATAGATGTGCTACAACTTGTACAACCACAGAGGTTAGGTATTGAATAAGGGGCTAGAGTGAAGGGAGTATCATCCAAGGATTGGAAAATAGAATAATACTTATGAGGAGACATGGTGAGATTGGAGTGGGAGAATTAAAAGGGAAGGGGGACAGAACAGAATAGTAAAGGAGAGACTATGGGAAGACACTGCTGTCTGAAGTGCACAAGGAGCCATACAGAAACTTAAAACTATAAAAGCTTCCTAAAATAGATACATGTATGAAAGAAATCTAAATGGAGTCACCAAATAATGGAGGATACAAGGCCCCCCAATTAGATGTCTTATGCCACAAAGTAAAACCTTCAGTGCCAGGAATAGGTTACATGAGTTCTTGACCCTAAAGGCCCCATGGACAGCCCCAAGCAACTCAGGCTTTGGCCAAGGTTATTGGCTACTCTCCACAAAGTGATGGGCATGGCATTATTTTCTTAAGACAACATTATGTATCTCATTGAACTTGGAGAAGTGAAATTGATGCCAAACTATAAGCTACGCTTCTGCTGACTAGTGTTCACACTCTTGGAATTTACTCTGCACACTACCAGAAGAGAAAAGAAAGCACCAACCCAGATATGAATCCTGCAATCTACAATGGTAACTTGCCTGCAAGATATCCTGGGGCAGTAGGGGTACAAACTTTGTGGGAGTAACCAGCTACTCTTTGATGGATTCAGGGCTCACTCAGAAGGTCAAAACTGATGTCTGACTCTGCTCAGGTGGTCGAGAACCCAAGATTAGATAGACCGTGGACTTAGGGGGAAAAGTAAATACTATTCTTCTGCTAGAGGGACATATCAGTAAAATGACTCCTAATAATGCCGTGTTAGACCCATAGATGAGTGCCTCACCCATTTATCATCAGAGATGTGCCCTCTTGCAGTAGATGGGAACTAACACAAAGACCAGCTACTAGACAATGTGAAGAGAGCATGAGATTTTAGAACACTCAGTCCTAAATGAGATGTCATCATCACGCCCCTCCCCTCAGGTAAAGTGAGGGATGGATGACTCCAAGAAAACAGTGTCCTCAAGACTCAACAGGACCAATTTACATATGAACTCACGGAGACTGCATCAGTGTGCATAGGGTCTGTACAGGTTCAAGACAGATGGGGTCCCATCGTTGAGACAGGGATGCAGACAAGAGCTGCCATCCCTAACCAAGGTACTATCACATCTGCCATCTGCTGGCAAAGGAAAAATGAGTTTTCCCCAGTAGAGTCTCACTGGATATATTAGCCACACTTAAGGGTAGGTCCCATACCCATTAGTAGATAGCCAACACAAAGCAAACTCAATGGCATTTTGTTGACTGTATAATTCTTTATCTGGGTTTTTATTTGGGCTTTTTTTCTTCTTTTTTGTCTAACTACATTTTTGGTTACACACACACACACACACACACACACACACATATATATATATACATATATATTGTATATGATTTCCCACTTTGTGTTTTTATGATTTTTCCTTCTTTTTGTGGGTATATTTCTTGTGCATTTTGAGAAAGACAGGGTTTGAAGCCAGATGGGTGGGGAGGAGGGGAGGATCTGGACAAAGTTTGGGGAAGGGCAAAGCATGATCAAAATATATTGTATGGAAAAAAAATTCAAAGAAAAAGAGTAAGATGATGATAACCAGGCTGCCAAAACAGAGTGCACCCATACAATAATTAAGACCATAAACTTATACTTGTATTTAGTTTTGATTTATGCACATGTGTGTGTGTGTGCCTGCATCAGCTTCTTGCAGCATGTGTATGCAGGAACCTGCAGAGGCCTGAAGATGCCCAGGAACTGGAGTCATGGGTGGTCACAAGCTGCTATGTATGTGCCCGGAACCTAACCAAGGTTCCCTATAATAGCAATAAACCACTGAGACACATCTCCAGCCCCTGAATTTACATTATCTATGATTAGTGGTTATCTTTTTCTTTAACTTTTTAAATTTTTATTGATGCAAGACAACATTTAAATTTTATTGTTTATTTATTTTAGGATACTTTATATGTTTTATATATAGCATATTAGTGTATTAATAGCTGTACTTAACACATGAATAAATAGGCATAAAAGTATTCAGGAAATAAATGCCAAAATATTGTCCCAAAAGACTCATAAAGATGTAATTTATAAAGTACTGACCTAAAAACTTATATCAAGATATTATATGAAATATCAAGAAACCCATATTAATGTACATATACCATTAAATATATTTTTGTGTGTTTGTATTTGTTATTGTGTGTGCACCTTATGTCTTATGGACACACACAAAACAAATAATAATAACATTAATAAAGTTCCATTCTGAAGATCTGAGTTTGAGGAAGGTTAAAATTTTTAAATGTCTCCATTATCTTAAAAAAAATCACCATAATATTTCATTGCCTAGTTCAAACTAACAGGACTTGCTCTTGAGAACTATGGAAATCGGATGTTTGAGGGGTAAAAACTCCACGATAGAATGCTTACCTATCATACCATGGGCTGATTCCCGACACAGTCAAAAATTAAAATTAAAACTGAACATTCCCAATGAAATTGTTTGGAGGAATGTATTTCTGTGGTAGTTTTACTAGCTCTGTTTGAAATGATGACCTTGTCCACTGTGCTTGAAGTGGATAAAGGAGATTTTACCAGTAACAGCATCTCTGGGGAAGAGTCAGCTAATGTCCGTGAACAAAAGGAAAAAGGAAACCCTGGCATGTTTAAGTTAAACATGATGGCACTGAAAGACTGAGCACTCTGATTCTAGTTGAAAATTAAATCCAGAAACATGACACTTAGCGACTGATTGAATGTCTCGTGCTTTCATAGCGTTAAAGTACTCTCAGTGAGCTGACCTTCACATCTGAGTAGGAGTTTTCCTAAGGGTAAACCTTTAGTAGAAATAATTTGATTGAGGTTCCTATTTCAAAGATAGCAAAAGCCTAGAGGAACTGCCCTCTCCATGAAACCTATCCTTTCTTGTCTTCTGTAATTTTAGAAGGTAGTCTAAAGACGTTCCTGGGAACAGACTTTACGAGCAATGTGTCATCTGAGAGTGAATATTTATGCTCACAGCACTCTTCCAAAATGTGTCATAAAACCAGGTTTATGGTAAATGCTCTTCAGACCATTAGCTACCATAATTCTCCAGTCCATTCCTAAGCTGTTTTATTAATAGTGTACAACCCTCGTTAATACTGTTATTTGTTAAGAAACAGACCGGGCGCCCAGAAGCCAGATTTTCTAGATGCCTATTTTACAAAACACCTATAAATAGCATGAGAACCCATCTGTCTTCAACGCCCAAGGGTCCTCCCTCAAACTCAGTGATTCTTCTAACCTCTCCATTACTAGAATTTAGTATACTTCAACCATCAGTTTGAGGAATAAGAGAGATTGTTTGGCAATTAGAAGCATGTTACTTCTCTTCCAGAGGATGTAAATTCAGTTTCTAGCATCCAAGACAGACAGCTCACAACTGCCTGTAAACCCAAGCTCCAGGGGACCTGACAAACTCTTTTGGCCTCTCTGGGTACCCATCGACACCTGTCATAGACACAGACACATAAGTAAAAAATAAAAATAAAATGTTTTATAAGAAGAAAAAGGAATCCATCTGGAATTATAATTCGTGTGATTGAAGTTAAACAAATTATTTCCTGGTAACATACTGAACAGGGGAAATGAACAAGAAATTCACCTTCAAAAGAGTGGAGAAAAGGAAGAGAAAAGGAAGCCTACACACAGCAGTCCCACTGTGGTGACTACTTTTGAAGTCATTGCCACTAGAGTCCGCTGAATAAAACTGACGGCAGTGGTTGTATTTTGCCATTAAGCTCTATATTACCAGGAGTAAACGGCGAGCCTTCCAGAGGGCTTGGGCAACCCGGGAGGAAACTGTTCTGCCTGTTCCCTGAAGCCCAGCAAGGAAGGCCTTCAGCTGAGCTGGATTGCTTGCCTGATGAGGGCAGACAGCAGGAGAAGCCGGAAGCCATCCTGCACAGTGGACGGCAGATAATCAAAGGAAAGACAGATAGCAGGGACTCCAAGGACTCATGGGACACACCATCTGAAGCAAAGTGTCATTGATATCAACATCCAGGAAATGATAGGGGCAGATAAATTGCTGAGGCAAGAAGAAAAAAGGACAAAAGGAATGGGCTGACCCAGTTTAAGCAAAAAGTAATTTGCTAATCGCAAAGCAAAGAAATAACACAATAGGCATCTCTCTCCGCTCACACACAGCAGGTTAGCCATTACCCAGATAGAGCAGGAGATGGGAAGGGAGATCAACTCTAATGTGACTGGTGTTCAAACCACAGAGGGCTGCTCCCGAACAAGAGCTCTCGCCAAAGAAAAATTGGCAGCCAGTGCCACCTGCAGAGGAAAGATATATCTTCTGCAGACATCCGCTCTCCGGAGTTGACAGGCTGATATATTCTGCTGAATAAATTGAGAAACTTTCAAGTGGTCTGAAAAAGGTAGGCTGAAGTAGACTGCGCTGCAGGGATCCCATCAAGTCAGGGACGCCAGGAGCCTGTAGCATCAGCATCAGCATCAGCACCAGGATGAAGGTGCGCGGCTTTGAGTCAAGTGAAATGAGAAGATATCGTGGTGGGGTTTTGTTTCCTTGTGCTGTGGGGTGTGTCTGTGTGTGTATTTGTGTGTGTCTCTCTCTGTGTGTGTATTATGTGTATGGTGTGATTTTTTTTAAGATACAAAACTCTTTCTACCTGGAGAAAAACAGAGGAAGAGCATGTTCTTTTGTTTCTGCAGACAAAAAGCAAAAATATTATTTCTCATAGGATTTTTCCTTAGGGTTTCTAACATCACTTTCCCTTTTCTTTGGGCTCTGCGGAAGTCCTGCCTTGCCCACAACTCTCTTCCAGTAAAAACAAGTCTTGTCGATGTGCCTCCCACAACTAGCAATTTATTCTACTTGCTGCTTGAGTCATTCAATGTAAAACTTAATTGCTATCGTACCTAATTGCTCCCAATGGGTAAATCTCACCTCCCGAACAAGACTACACAGCCCTTGAGAGCAGGGACTGTCTGGTGCAGACATTCTGCCCCCCTCTGCTAGGCTGCGTGTGCACACAAAACATGCGTGCACACAAAACATGCTTTCCTGTGCCCACATTTGTGGAGGGTAAGGAAAACTTCCTTACTCCAAAAGACCTCCTATTCCCAAACAAACTGGAGACTGTGCTCATTTTCATTAGAGAATTGATCCAGCTATCATAGTATATATAGAAAGATTTCTACATTGAGGTAATGCAGTGAGATGCAAGGCAACGGTTTGTAATGTCCACACTTGGGTTTGACCACCCACCAACTCCACTACTTCCTGCTAATGTAACCTTAGCAATTTATTCATTTGAAGTTAGTACATGGTGTCTGTGAACTTGGGGAATCCTGTTCTACTCAGGATCATGCAAGTACTAAGAAAAATCGTGCAAGGAAGATTTAGACCGGATGGCCTCCAAAGATGGTCCAGCAGCAAGTCTGATGGCTTGAGTTCAGCCTGGAGAACCTACAGTGGAAGGTGAGAACTGACTCCTGAAAAGGCCTCTGCCCTCCATAGGGACATGCTGTGGCACACACACACACACACACACCCCTCTCATACACACACACATACACCCTATGTATACAACAATAGAAAGTAAAAAGGTTTTATATATTCCCAAGAGATTTAGTAAGAACACTTACTAAATATTGCCTTTTAAAAACAACAACAGTAGTAACCACGGAAAGGTACAGAGCTTGAGACATGAGACCACTTTGAAGCTGAGGAGTGAGCCTGTCACGACTGCAAGAATACTTGCCAGAAAGCAACATTTACCAAGTGGGAAACAGTGGGCTCTGTTACAGTGTGGCAAACATGGGCTTCATGGTTACGAAGTTCAAGTCATTCCCCAAGTCCCTCGAGGCTTGGGTCACAGGCAAGGCCTTCTAACTCTGGAAGGACTTAACATCTATTCTAAAATAGACTTGGATCAACATTGCTAAACACTTGCTCTGGAGGAGGGCAGTTTCCTTATTCTAAGGGATGGTAACCTTGCCTGCCCTTTGCTATAGCGAGAGACTACCTCCCAGGGCTATTTGTGTAAACATGTTCTTACAAAAACAGTTCAGCAAAGACTGTCAGAGTCTCTGTGCTCTGTGCTCTAGAAACAAGCAGTCCACAGAGAATTGTCTCCCAACCTAACAGCCCTCGCTAGCAAGGAAAATACAGAGAAGTACATTTCCAGATTAACAGAACAAATCCCAGGCTGGAGGCTGAAGCTGGAAGATTGCTTAAGCTCACCAATCTGAAGCAAGCCTAAATAATGCAGGTAGTGAGAGCCTGTTTAGAAAAAAAAAAGAAGAATAGGAAAATAAGTATGACTCAAAAATCCCTGAATATAATGAATACATATAATTTTTAAAATAGTATGTGTATTTATAAAGGATGGTAGAGCTACAAATTTATAACCTGGAAAATGATTTTAAAAAATACATTGTTGAAGAAAGAAGTATGAAAATAACTATAGTAAACTACAACTAATTCCCAAGTGTTAATTATTTACAGTTATATTGTAAGTAGTCAACAGATAAATTTTATTTATATAAAATAATAAAGTTATCATGTATACAATGTATAAATGCTGACCTGGGATGATAGGAAATTTCTCTTGCTCTCTGCTTATGAAGAAGCTATCTGAAAATACTGGAAATCCAGGCAGACTTCCTTTCTCGAGGAGGTGGTGGTTGAGGGGAATTTTGATGAAATATAACAAGTGGGGAAAGAATTTGAAACAGAAGACAAGTATGAACCCTTTAAAACTATAAGAATATGATGATAAATGCATGGAATAGGATGAAATATTCATCAGCTGGGCACTGTCTGGTGTGTCTGGCATTAAAGATAAACACAAAATGCAGTAGCAGGTCAGACTAAAATGGTAGATGTGTCAGACAAAAGCAGCCACCGCCAAGCATCTGTCTTTAGGGTGGGAAGATGCAGTAAGATGTCATAGGCAGACTTACCTGGTTTTAGAGTTCTGTCTAGAGCCTGATCCATTCAGAGCAGGGTTCAGGGCTGTCCGCACACTGCTGCCTGCTGATGGAGATAGCCTAAAAGTCTCCAGATGCAGGGGCAGAGCCTCTGCAATGTCTGATGTTGATTGTAAATGTGATAGGATCTGGACTCGCCTGGGAGACGAGTGTATGAGGGATTCCTTAGACTGGGTCAGTCTCCAGTGAGAAATTTTCTTGATTGGATTGGGTTAGTTATGTTGGGAAGTCATACCCTAAGAGACGGTAGGACCATTCCCTAGACTTGCACCCTGGTCTATATTAAAAGGAGAAAGCTGAACGAGCAATAGCACTTATTTCCACTTGCTTCCTGACTGTGGATGCAATGTCATCAGATGCTTCAAGCTTCTGCTACTATGTCCTGCCCTCCATGATGGGCTGTACCCTGGAGCTGTGAGCCAAAGTGAACCCTTCCTTCCTTCAGAGGCCTTCCCTGAGCCTTAATAATGCCTCCCACCCAGTGCTTACCATGAGCCTTGTGAGTTACCTTCACAAGTCAGAAAGATCACTCTGTGTCCTCCAGAAGGGTCTCAGCTCAGCCTCTGCCTCGCCTCTCTAGAGACCGCCACATCGTCTGCCAATTCCCTCCTGTCCCCCTCTCATCCTCCCTCCCAGTCTAGGTCCCACACTGTTGCTAGAGTGTGAATGCCAACCTTGTCTCTTCTCTCTCAAAAATATCTCCTATTCCTCGGGGGAAATGCACATTCATCCTCATCTACAGCACATGACCATCTTCTAGATCTGTCCAGCTTGCTTTTCCTACCTTGCCCTGGCTGCTGCCCACCACCTGGCCTGTCCTGCCAAGATAGCAGGCAAGGTTCCTCAGAATGGAACAAGGGTTTCCATGCCTTTCTCTCTTCTGTCTTTGCCCAGAGCATCCTGACTTCCCATAACACTCCCAGGCCTTTCCCTTGTCACCCAAGGACTCATTCCTGTCTCAAGATACAGGTAAAGCACCAACTCCTTCAGACCTTCTGAATGGATCCCACATTTCTCCCTCGGCACGATCAGGTGGTAATAGTTACATCGCAAATTTAGCAACTGTCACTTGGGCTTGGCTGTTTGTCCATGCCTCTCTCTTTATTCAAAGCATCAAAACCCCAAAGGTAGAAAACTGACATACTTGAATTTTAGATGCTCAACACATAATGGATCTTTTTCAAAATGTTGTATAAATAATTGACAGGCTGGGTAAACAGAGAAATGGTTTCTAGTTACTTGCCTATATTAACACAACTCAGTCTCCTAAAAGGGATTTGCCTTATAAGAGGCATTCGAGAAGGAAATATGCTTTCTTAATTCTAATACCTCTAATACACTGGGCCTTAGATACATATATAAATTCTCTCTCTCTCTCTCTCTCTCTCTCTCTCTCTCTCTCTTGTCTTAAAGAGGTCTTCTTAGGAAACATTCTAGTCATTCACCAAAGCTACAAATACTTAAAAAAAAAACACTAAAGACACTTACTATTAATAATTGTAACTATCAAACTTACTCTGAGCTTTATGCCTTTTATACACAATAACACCCTGTACATTAAACCTCACATTCAACTTATGGTTGGAGAGCTGCCTTTTACGACACAGAAAGACACAAAGACAGAAGGACAAACTGGGATCTGAGCTCTTGCATCTCTGACTGACAGCTAGTGCTGTTTATACTCAGATGAAATGTTCCAGGTTTACAACGGCCCAAACATTTACGAGGGGCGTAGCTTTCTCTTTGGTAATTACACTCATACCGGTCATATTAAAGACAGGCGGCAGCCACAGCGCTGGTCAGCAGGGGAACCCCCTCTCGTACCCCGCGCAGCTCGTCTTCTCCCATTTATAGTCTGTTTATAAAAAGACGCGTGTGCTCACAATGATCTGTAATTATTTCCACAGTGATTATGAATAAGACAGCAGTGTTTCTGTTTCGGGCCATGTTCTCTGAAGTGTTTTCAAACAACCCAACAACCCTCCTAGCAGGTTAGGGGAAGAGAATTCTCAGTTAATATTGTCATAACTGTTTCTCCTTTGAATAAAGGACTTTTTCCCCTCTTCCTAATGAGACTACAGAATAAACAAACTTGAGTCTAGCTACACTGCAGAGACGCTTCAAGATAGAATTTCACTTGTAAGCCTTGATGCACACAACTGCTTAAAACATTAGAGATATCTGGTGCTCGAAATTAGAAGAAATATGCCTTTTTATGAGAGCCACTGTGGTAGGCAGCTCCGAGATGAGCCCCGCAGGTGCCTGCCTTCTGTCACTTATACCCTGTGTAATTCCAGTCCAACCCTGGTGTCACTCTGTGTGACCAAAACGTCCAAAGACCATGTTTTATGTAACCTCTAAGGCTTGGCCCTAGAGGGCATCTCACTCTCTTCTCCCTGCCCCAGGCCCCCCTCCCCACACTCTTACGCGATCTGATGAAAACTATCTGTAGTGGCATGAGCCTCGATTCTCTGGAGAAGTCCTATGAACAGGTCTACATGGTAAAGAACTAAGGCTTCCTCTGCACATGCGAGACTTCCATCAAACAGCTAAGGAAGTAAACCTTCAGACATGATCCAGTGCTGGTGAACTTGTATATCATGGGTACTTTTTAGTCCCCTAACTGAAGTCTTATGAGAGACTCTACTCCAAAATTTCCCAATTTAGCTGCTCCCAGTCCTACCTCTCATAAATTGTGTGAGGGGGTAAAGTGTTGTTTTACAGTAAATGTGGAGATAACGCTTTAGATATAAATAGAGATGCCACACACTACCCAGAAGTCTCATGTGGTACTTCCCCTTGAGTCCATCGTCCACTTGATCTAAGTCATCATGTCACCTGATAATAATAAATCCTTTATTACTAAGAGAAGGGCAGAGGTGTGGGAAACACATCAGAAGCCCCTACAAACTATACTTCCCCAAGATTCACACCCATGGACCGCTCTTCTTGTGTGTTTTGGTTCACGGGATATTCACAAACATGACATCAGTAGACGTATTAGCTGCTCCTAAGGACTCCTAAGGGCCTGGCTGCTTTCTCTAAGAAAATACTGGCTAATCTGCTGAAGAAAGATGCTATGTAAAGAACCATATCCCTCAGTGAAGCTCCCAGTTGTACACAGCTGCATGGAATAATCCCGACAGCACATAGGAGCGAATCCACAGAAAAGATCTATGTGACTTAAGTCTCTCAAAATTTGAAGTAATTTGTTAACAGAAACTAAACTGCCAAAACACAGCCTAGCTATGACATACAATACATATATATCCCTGTGACATACAACACTTATGACAGACAACACTACAGCCCTATGACATACAACACATGTACAGCCCTATGACATACAAAACATGTACAGCCCTATGACATACAACACATGTACAGCCCTATGACATACAACACATGTACAGCTCTGTGACATATAACACGTGTACAGCCATATGACATACAACACATGTACAGCTCTGTGACATACAACACATGTACAGCCTTATGACAGACAACACTACAGCCCTATAACATACAACACATGTACAGTCCTATGACATACAACACATGTACAGCCCTATAACATACAACACATGGTGCTCTTCAGAGTATAAAACATTCTTAAAATGTTAAAAAAAAAAACTGTGATAAACAATTTCTAAAATAAACCGTGCAAGATGAGCACTCCAAAATCCACCAAGTGTTTCCAAAAGAGAAAGCATGTTGTTTCTCAGGGACAGTAGGGTGTCCATCATCCTGATTTCAAACACGTGCAGCAATTAGCTCACGTAACTGGTCCATAGAATTAACACTCACAATAGAAAATGTAATTCTCATAGATCATCCAACTGATCATCCTTAGGCCATATCTAAGCAATGTTTGAGCATCCTCTAAAATGTCATCTCCTCAACTGTAGCATGAGGTACATGAAAGTAACACCAGGAGCCACATGAAACAAAGGCTAACTTTCCTTTCAGGTTTTGTGCATAGTCTGAAATGTAATGAATATTCCATTAATAATTACCTTATTTTAGTTACAGTACAGTACAGCAGATAGTGCAGAATATGCAGTTCTTGTATATACATAGCAATATACGTATATAATTGCTTCTCTTCCCTTCAAAATAACATTAGAGAACATAATTGTCATATGGGCACATGGATTTTGTCAATTTGCTTTCTATGAAACAGTCTAACTATATAATGTTTCAAGTTTCTATATGCTTAGATATTATTTCCATAACTAAGCATAAATTGAAAGCAAAAGTCGTAATTCTTTCAGTAGCAAAAGATTTTCTCCAGTAAAAACATGCAGCCAACAAAACTCAAAGGAAAGTTTATTATGTATCCACAATGCTTTAGAAAATCTGAGTCTATCTGAAAAGAAAAGTGGAATTTAAAAAGCCATGATTTGACCAAATCTGAGATTTTCCCCATCACACGCTCTGTCCTGAAGTATTTTAGAAGAAGCAACGCATGACACAAAAGAGCTCATTGAATGTATCTAATCTACATGGGAAGTAGAAAAAGACAAGATCTCCTGAGTAAATTGGGAGCATGGGGACCTTGGGAGAGGGTTGAAGGGGAGGGGAGAGGCAGGGAGGGGAGCAGAGAAAAATGTAGAGCTCAATAAAAATCAATAAAAAAAAAAGCTTAAAGTAAAAAAAAAAGAGCTCATTGAAATCACGTGTTCTGTTTTGTGACTTGAAGCAGAGAAAAATGTTAATGAAGTCGTGTCCTTGTCAAATATCGCCACTGACTTCCTGAAGCAGGGCGTGAATTATAGGCAGCTCTGCCATTTGTCCAGACCTCAATAGAACCATCAGGAAAACCTTGATTTTTCTAAATTAGTGTGCAGCCATACAGGAAGGTTCTTTGGGATATTATAAAGGTGGCATTCAAAGTAGCAAAATGTTTCTTCACCAAGAAAAAAATCAGACTGGAAAGAAATTGTGATGATCTGATAGACCCAGCCGTGAATCTAATTTTCCTCCTGGGATTTGCTGCTTCTGATACCATCAGACCCTGGCATCAAAGCCTCTATCACTACCCATAAATACGTCCATGTGCATCTCTATGACAATCTTTAATAGAAGCAAATGCAAAATGTCTAGTAGACAGCAACTCACTGACGTGGAACAGTATGTTGTGCAAAGAGGCCAATGCGTTGGAATTTTAGTCCCAGGTTAGTCCCTTTCCAGTTAAGAGCTCTTGAGTGGCTCTGATTTCTGTCCATGGCATTGATACCAGCTGCTGCAGTTTGGAACTTAACTCCCCACGAGTCCCTGTTGCAGCCTGGTGTCCAGGGACACATGACTGGGGTGTGGTGAAGATCACTGTAGACATTTCTTCAAAGGATGGCACCTTGATGCTACCCCTCTGTTGCTTACTGTTCACCCCAGTTGCCATGGAACCCCAGGGCAACAGGGCAGCCAAGTGCCGACTTGAACAACCAAATCTGTGTGCCAAATAGCATTTTCTCTTTATAAGTTGAATGGCTTAGGCTTTTGTTATAGTAATAAAGGATGGCTAACATGTCACCTAAAATCATGTTCTGAGGATCAAGCACAATAATATATAACGGATCTGACAATGTGCCTGGCACTCACTGGACTTCTTTAAACTGGGTAAGATCATTAACTCTTCTTCATCCTCCTGAGGCTCCATTTCTAAATTTTTCCACTGGGAAGACAACTTTTCCATGGAGGCCTTGTGTCTACTCTCTGTGGCACTTCCGGGGGTGGAAAAACAAAAATCTAGTTCCTCTTGATGGAAGAGTCCCCTGTCATCCTTTAGAGAAGTGGTTTTCAACCTGTGGGTCATGACACCCTGAAGACTATCAGAAAATGCAGATATTTACAGTGTGATTCATAACAGTAGCAAAATCACAGGTATAAAGTAGCAACAAAAGTAATGTTACAGTTGGGGGTCACCAGAACATGAGGAACTGTATTAAAGGGTCGCAGCAAAAGGAAGGTTGATGCTGAGGGATAATTGATCACACCACGACACCCTAAGACTGTGTCAATAAAGTTAACCTTGAATGAGGAGGTGGAGCCAGCAACTGGTTGACAAGAATCCGTCATAGGATATATGGAGAACCCAGGATGTAGATAGAGAGGCGCAGGAAGGAATAAGAACTTGGAAATTTGCAGGGTTTTTGGATTTCTGTTTTGGGGGGTCTACAAAGTGTGGCAAAAGGTCAGCTGGTGACTCCTCTGCTGCTTCTTTGATCTATGCAGTTTTCACCCCAATATCTGACTCCCAAGTCTTTATTAGTAATAGAATAACTTAGATTAAAACAACAGGTTGAGAATCACTGCTCTAGGTTGTCCATCTGTTGCTTTCTCGAAAGTACTGCCAAGTACAACTTTCTCCTCTCTACACCTATGGGTGCCGTTACTACCCATTCCAACCTGCTCTCCCAACTGCCCATGGTATGTGAGGAAGCCTGTCCACTCAAACAGGTAGCTTTCTTTTCTCTAAGCTATGCATAGCTGTTTCCACTGGTGAGCAATGCTGCTCTAACGCGACATCTCTTTAATTTCTGTTCTGACATCCCCTAATCTAGCCATCATCTTCTATCCACATAGGTATTTGTCTATTATAGCACATGCCAACCTGAGCCTTTACATTACTTCAGTAAGTGTTTCAAGGTTATTCATCCGTCCATCTGCAGATTTTATTCTTCATCAGTTGTCTATTGTGTAATTCTGTTATTTTTAACCATGATTCGCTAAGTGCTTTGCCCTTCACAAACACTTTCAAATAAGTATGTATTTGATCTTCTTGAAAAGTCTATGATGAAAGTAAACCAGGTGATTTTCAGTTTCACTCTTGTATTCGTGGGCAGAAAGTTTAAGCCAACTGGCTAAAGCTACTAGTTAATTTAACTCAATCCTGTGTCTTTAATTTGTTTTTAAGATATTGCATTTCATATAAAAGCAAAAATATAAAAGCTAATTGCTTTTTATGTCATAAAAATTCTACATTTTAATCACATCACACAAGGTATAATTAAAGATTATGTAATTACCCACGTGTCATTTTAAGTACATTAAATATTTATTGTACATTTTGATTGTGTAAGAGATATGGCATGGCACACTGAACCTCATTAGAAGAGAAAGTGGGAAGTACACTTAAATGCATTGGCACAGGAGAGCACTTTCCTAAATATAACCCCGGTAGCACAGACACTGAGAGACATCCTGAAACTGAAAAGCTCTGTAAAGCAAGACAAAATGACAGCTTACAGAATGGGAAAAGATATCCATAATAGACAGAGGTCTGATCTCCAAAATATAAAAAGAATTTATGAAATTGATCATCAAACTAATAAATAATCCAATAAAAAGTGGAGTACAGACCTAAACAGAGGAATCTAAAATGGCTGAAAGACTACTTAAGGAAATGATCAACATCCTTGGCCATCAGAGAAATGAAAATCAAAGCAACTCTGAGATTCCATCGTACACCTGTAAGAACAGCCAAGATCAAAAACATTGATGACAACTTATGCTGGAGAGGTTGTGGGGAAAAGGGAACACTCCTGCATTGCTGGTGGGAGTGCAAACTGGTACAGCCGCTTTGGATGTCAGTAAGGCAATTTCTCGGAAAATTTGGACTCAATCTACCTCAAGATCCAGCAATACAATTTTTGGGTATATACCCAAAGGATGCTTAATTGTACCACAAGGACATGTGCTCAACTATGTTCATAGCAGCATTGTTTGTCATAGCCAGAACCTGGAAACAACCTAAATGCCCCTCGATCAAGGGATAGATAAGGAAAATGTGATTCATTTACACAATGGAGTACTACATAGCAGAAAAAAATAATGACATCTTGAAATTTGCAGGCCTATATATGGATCTAGAAAACATATTGAGTAAGGTAATCCAGACCTAGAAATACAAACATCACATGTACTCACTCATAAGTAGCTTTTAGACATAAAGCAAAGAAAACCAGCCTACAATTCACAATCTCAGAGAACCTACACAACAATGAGGACCCTAAGAGAGACATACATGGGTCTAATCTACATGGGAAGTAGAAAAGGACAAGATCTCCTGAGAAAATTGGGAGCATGGAGACCATAGGAAAAGGTTGAAGGGATGGGGGAAGAGAAAGGGAGGGGAGCAGAGAAAAAGTGTATAGCTCAATAAAATCAATTTTTAAAAAGAGAGAGAGATGGCATCATTTATGCTTTCAACTATGTCTACGATTGCTTTGTGGAGAAGATCTGAAGATCTGAATGGCAGATAACAGCAGGTTATGGGACTGTTGTAGCTCAGGGAGGTGAGAGAGGCCTCTGAGCAGTTCAGAATACAAAAAGCTGTATGTTGTGACTCTGATTGGAGTACAATGGTGAGTTCTAAGGGTCACACACACAATCTGGACACAATCTAGAATCACCTAGGAAATAAGTGTCAGTATGGGATTGTCTAAGGTTGGCCTGTGGGCATGTCTTAGGGTACTATCTACCTGGATGGAACTGTCTAGCTAAGGATGGCCTGTGGGCATGTCTTAGGGTACTATCTACCTGGATGGAACTGTCTAGCTAAGGTTGGCCTGTGGGCATGTCTATGGGGTACTACCTATAGCTAAGGTTGGCCTGTGGCCATGTCTGTGGGGTACTGTCTGGATATCCTAGTCACTGTTCTATTGCTGTGAAGAGATTCCATGACCAAGGCAACTCTTATAAAAGAAATCATTTCACCGGAGGCTTGCTCAAAATTTCAGAGGGTTAGTCCATTATCATCATAGTGGGAAGCAGGGAACTGAGAACCTTACATCCTGATCCACAGGCAAAGAGGGAGATGGGGCCTGGTGTGGGCTTTTGAAACCTTAAAATTCATCCCCCAGAACACATTTCCTACTTTAAGAAGGCCACAGCTCCTAACTGTAATAGTTCACCAACTGGAGACTAAGAATGCAAATCTAGGACTCTGTGGAGCCATTCTCATTCAGACCACCACACCTGGCTATATCAATTTATGTGAGAAGACCCAGGTGAATGGGTGAATGGCACCATTCCATAGGTTTGGGTCCTGGACTGTATAAGAAAGGAGATGTGCTAGGCAATTATACATGCAGTTCTTCACCTTCTGCCCTCAACTACTATGACTCCAAGTTCCTGCTACCTTGACAGCCCTGCAGCATTAGACTGTAAGTAGCAATGATTATCCAGATAATTCCTTTCTCCCCTGAATTGTGTTTGTCAGGGGATTTTATCAAAGCAGCAGGGAATGGAACTGAGACATGGTGGAGTGGACGTGCAATGTGAACAAAACGAGGAATCAAGACAAGAGCAACTTGAGGTTCGGGCCTGAGAAATTGTTGGGCAATGAAATCAGGAAGAGAGAGAAAGAGAAGAGAAGTCTTTCCCGGGCTTGTCGAAATTCAACTTTAGTTACGTTGGCATTGGCCATTCCCGAGGGTGGCTGGATATGCCATGCACAGAAGGAAAGGGATTATTGGGGTAGACATCTGGGTGTATTACTGCACCAGTGCAACTTGAAATTGTCTCAAGTGGTACCCTTGTGATCTACATAGCTGGAAAATTGCCATGATGACTTTAGTCACCAAAGAAGCTGAGCCCCAACTCTTAAATCAATGGTCTAGGTGGTTCAAAGTGTCAAACTGATTTGCTACAGCTGCTCACACTGGGTAGGGCTAACAGGATCCTATCTGCCCTCAAACTAATCATTTGTTTATTATTATGGGGGGGGGAGGGAAATCCAAGAGTTTCTTGCCTCCTCTTGCTTTGTTTCGTTTGCTTTGTCTCCATATCTTTTCATTCAATATGCAGAGACAGTGTTCAGAGATAGAAAATAATTTCAATTTATTCGCTTTAAGCAGCAGCAAATACATCATTTCCACCTTGAAAATAATTTAAACAGAATTTTTGAGTAACTAATTACTTTAAATCTTTGCAAGTCCACAGGAGCAATGGGTATATCGTGCTTCTAGGGTGGGGACCTCAGCCAGGCAGTCCTCTTGGACTGAGAACGGGATCAACGAGCAACCTTCATATTCTAATTCACACATCACGCAAGGTGTGGAAAGCACAGCTTCTTGTTCACTCCTCGTGCTGGTGGTTGGTTTTGGGGAGCTGATACGCGTCACCTGGGAAGAGGAAATCTCAGCTGAGGAACGGTCTCCATCAGATTGGCCCGCGGACATGTCTTTGGGCTATTCTCTTGACTAACGATTAAGGTGGAAGGGCTCAGGCCACAGTGGACAGTGTCATCTCTGCACGTATTGTCCTGGGTTATACAAGAAAGCCATGGAGACAAACAATGGAGAGCAAGCCAGTAAGCAGTATTCCTCCATGGTCTCTGTTACAGCTCCTGTTCCTGCAGTGAGCCCCAGTCTTGGCTTCCCTTGATGATAGACTGACTTATAAACCAAATAAAGTTTCCTCTGGGCCAAGCAGAGAAATGGCTAGTATGGTTCCTGTCCCCTAAATAACTAGTCATGGCCAGAAATAAGGACAAATGTTCCACGTAAAAATTTTTAAACATGGTCAGTGATATGTTAAGCTATCCATGACCACTTAGAAAATTCGTGAGCCCAAGGTTAAGAATCTTGGGATCTGATGGAGAATATTTGTTTAAATTGTTCTTATTAAATCCTGTGTGCTCACATTGGCAGCACATACACTAAACAGGATGAAATGACACAAAAAATTCGCACGGCCCCTGCACAAGCGTGTCACACAAATTTGAGAAAATAATTTGAAAGTGCCTTGGGTTCCAGACCATTGCTCTCTATGCCTCAGCTGTATGCTGTCTCCTGAAAGGTGGCCTTGGCATTTCAAGTAAGATATCAAATTAAAAGACTACTTCACCAGCAAAAGACGGTTAATAAATCATGATCCTGAAGGAAAATGTTACGGTCAAGGGGAATTTGGTTTTGGTCACACTCTGTTTTCCCCTTAGTTTCAGGAAACTGATTTTATTTTAAAGTCTGTTCTTACAATGTTTTCAACCTGTACTTTGGCAGGATGCAAATGAATTAAGCCCCCCTGGGGTTTAAATAGACTCAGAGTAAAATGGATTAAGATTTTTAGAAAACTGAGGATTTCTTTTACATAAGGAAGTGTCCTCTTTTTTCCTAAAAACAAAGTCCCTGAGGTTGGACCAGATGATATCCTGGGACACAGAAAGTTCATTCTGAGAATCTTCTAGTCCCATTTCGCCTCGTGCTATAATACTCTCTATACTGCATACAGCTCATAATGAAATGATTGACTTGGTAAAAATGTGCAAATATGTTATAAATAAGTGCCTATTCGTTAGTACATTATCAAAACATTTTCAGTAGTAGGGATCTACTTTCAACAGCTGGTGCTTATAAACATCAATGACTCCGCTCTGATCAGAAGGATCTGTGTTTTCTGGAGGAGTGGGAGGAATCAAGCTGGCAGGTCGTGGTTGGTTACTGGGTACCCCTCCAAGCCAAGAGTAGGAAGAGAGAAGAGGAAGATGTGACAGACTGGAAGTAGCCGCAGAAAGCAGATGTGTGTCCTCTGCTTTGTACAGAGGTGTTGACTCTTAGCCGTCTCACACCAGACATCTCCAATGTCCTTGAAAAGACAAAAGAGCTGGCATTCTGTCTCTTAATTAAATTAACTCAAATAAAGAAAAATGGGTACAAGTCCACAGGCCGGTGGTGAGGACCAGGCGAGAGAGATCTTTGTGGCAGGTGGGTCCAAACTGCAGCAGGTTAAACAAATACACCATGCAGACAGAGCTTGAGTGTGGCATGGATTGAGATGAAGGGAATGGGGAAGGGAGGACAGAATGGAAGAGAGAGACAGAGAAAATGACATGCAGAGATGCAGAGAGAGGGGGAGGGAGAGAAAGAGAGGGAGGGAGGGAGAGAGAGAGAGAGAGAGAGAGAGAGAGAGAGAGAGAGAGAGAGAGAGAGAGAGAGAGAGAGAAAGAGAGAGAGATGCCTCCTCAGAGAGATTGGCAGAAAGGACAAGAGGAGGGGATGGGCGGAGTTTATCTCTTAAAGGGACCTTTCTTTGCACCTGCATACAGTTAGGGAACTGCTTGCCTTTCTCAGAGGGGTGAGGTGCCAGGTTCCCCAGGGGCAGGGCCAAGGTGTGCCTAGATACTAACAGCTGGTGCATATGGTAAAAGCAGATGTTCTAATTAGGATAAAACGTCACAAAAGCAGCAACAGTAAAGAACTGGCAATTTCCTTAGCACGATGGAGGCTCACAGGGACATGACCTTTGCTCTCTGAAAAAAAGCAGTCTTTTTTCCATCAGCATTTGGGACTATAAAACGCCTTGACTTGCATTTGGTGTGTGACTGAGAATCATGAAAAGCAGGAGAAATTACTTTTTGATCTTTTTCATTAGGAAATTTTTTTAAATATACCTTTAGGTAGCACTTATGCAAGAGAAAATGGCTGAAACGATTCTTTTTGAACTTAGAGGTTAATTCACAGCTGCAAATCTGCACCAAGACTGACGTGATGCCCATCTGACCAGCTCCAGGTAAGATGAAGATGGAGGTAGGATGCCGAAGCTGCAATGCCGAGAGGCAGCTGACGATGGCCACACCTGTGAGCTGAGGAGGGGAAACCACCGTGTACGGTAATCAGCCTGCCACTGCTCGGGGGTGATAAACCCTCCAGTAGGCATATTAGCCACAACATGTTAATTCTTTTACATTTTAAAGTTCACCAAATGAGCTGCTCGGCGTCTGGGGATGTATCTGTCCTTTGACCACTAGATTGAGTAGAATTAACCTTTTCGAATTTGAGTATTGCCTATTAAAAAGCACACACTGACTGGAGTCTGTGGCTGCCAGAAGAGTCGCGTTTTATTGTTCACTGAGGGTCTATACGAAAGCCAGAACAGCTTGTGCACTGAGGTGACGCATGTGGCAGACACCACCAGTCAACTGGCTGCTAGCGCTAGCGTCTTGCGTTCTGACACAATTGTGACTTTGGCCGTGGAACTAAAACATTTACACTCTCCCAGGTCAGAGTAGCCGTGTCACCGGGAACCTGAGGTTTCATGTGCAGATCAAGTCCCTAATAAGGAGCAAAAGGACCGCATTGTGATTAGCAGGCTTGAGTTTGCCACCTTTCTGCTTCCTGGGATGGAGATCTGGGCCTCGAGGAACGGTGCCCATTTGTTACCATAACAACAAGAGCCAATGCTAAGGAAGACACAGCAGCCTGTTCCTGGCATCATTTGTGAGGAGCTGGACCAGTTCTTGGTATTTTTCTTGCCTTTTTTGTTGTATGAAAAAAGAAAGCCCCCCCCCGCAAAAAATCTATACAGTATATTTTGGTCAGACTTCCCTTCCCCCAGCTCCTCCCAGATCCTAGCCAACTGCCTACCCACTCAACTTCATCCTTTTTCTCTCAAAAAACAAAAGCAAAACAAAACATAAAAAATCAAAACCAAAAAAGATTAGTAAGACAAAAAAAAAAAAAAAAAACCCACGTAAAAAAGAGTAGAGTACATTTAGGATTGGATAACTGTTCCTTGGCATGGGCCTGCCCTGGAGTGTGGCCGATATACTCAGTGACACACACTCCTTTGGAGAAAACTGGTTTTCCCTTCCCCAGCAGGTACCCATCCCCATTGTAGATAGCTTCTTGGTTAGAGGTGGAAGTCCCACCATCATGTTCACTTCCCTTCTCAGTGCTGGGATTTCATCTGCCTCAATGCATATGCAGATCCTGAGCATCCTGCCAGAGGCTCTGGGAGCTCGTATGTTCATCAGTCCTGTTATGTCTGGAAGATGCTGTTTCCTTGGAGTCACCCACCACCTCTGGTTCTGTCTCTCAGCATCTTCATCATAGATCCCTGAGCCTTGAAGGGAGGGCTTTGAAAAAAAACAAAATTCTACTTAGGGCTGAGTGTGTCAAAGTCTCTTGCTCTCTGTACATTGTCCTGTAGTGAAGGCCCCTTATTTTTTTAGGCTACTGTTAATGGACTTTTACACCACTTTCTAGGGACCTGATTCTTTACAATGTTTTGTTATTGGGGTAAGCATAGCTTTAAATGAAATGTACCATATAATTTATTTTTTCGCTATTTCCACAATGAGGCACTTGGCAATTGATAACCCAACTGAGAATGTCCTGTTAGTACTCAGCACAACTTGGACCTAGATCCAAATTTCCTAGTCTCTCTCTTTTGCCCCAGTACTCTAAACCTCATTGCTTAGGTAGGTCTCTCCACTGCAGTTTTGTTAAGAACTTCTGTGTTACAGACAGCCACCAAATCTAGAGAGTTTCACTCTCCTGTTAAGAACGTAGATGTATTTACTCAGTCCAGTGTAACTAGGTCTCCCTGCCACACCAGAGATTTGCTTAGACCCTAAAGTAATAAAGATACTGCCTTCCTTAGGGGCAGGGTTTGCGCAGGGTTCCCTGCAGCTCTTTATGGCCTTGAGTGTTCCCCTGTTCTCTAGAGTCCTCACCTGGGATCAGTGCTCTGGGTGCCAAGGGTGTATGGGCCCACATCTGTACCAGCTCCATGGGACTGACTGAGAGGCTGACGGTAGCATTATACTCACAGATGCATGAACTTTCTAGACACATTCGGGTTGGATGTCTCTTTATTGACAAAGTCTGTAGGTATGTTTCAAGTCAATTCCATAGCTTGTAGCAGCCATTGCAGCTTGCAGGTAACGTGACCACTAGATGACAGACAGGAAGTATTTATGTCACTCAGTTAAGATGCCTCTTTTTCATTGACGACGATATTGAAAGAATCAGCTACCTAACATCCAAGTGATTCATGCTATCCTTTTAAAAATTATAATTCCTCCCAAAACAATAATTTCTGACTTTTCAGAATTCATCAAACTTTCGAGTTTCAGAAATTTGGCAGCATACATGAAAGAATTAAATACCAAACTCATATCGAAGTCACAGACAGGAACATTGAAATAGTCACTATAACAGCACGTCAATAGCTTGCTATCCCTCGTAGGATGTCAACACGCTCATCTATGAGAATAGAGCTGCCTCCCGGCCTGACTGTAACCTAATTTATATCCTCATGGTGCAAAAGTTCTCATGTGTTCCAGCAAGCACGTGCCCTTTCATTAATGCCAGTCATAAAATAACCAAGCCGTATCATACTGTCCAAATATGCTGTTTGCACCACATCCCACAGAGTTCTGAGTGACAGTATCCACTACAGCGGTGACAAAATTGTCACGGTCTGATAACACCTTAGTTACAGGATATGGCCACACATCTGAGCCAACACGCTGACTCTAAAGCACACCTGGAGAGCAACAGGCAGCACATCAGCGTTCGACCAAGTGTGACAGGAAGGGCATTGAGGGTCGCCGTAGCCACCTTTCATGGCCTCTTGCGGAGCATGAAGCCTTCTTTGACCTAACACACTTGGTGAAAACTCCCCACGTACTCAGAAGTGTTTCCAAGGAACAGTGCAGAGAAGTACCTCCCACAGACCACTCACCACCCCACCTTCATCATTAGCAAGAAGATCTTGTCTCTTCCCTCTCAACTTTTGTCTTGGCTTTCACTAAATTGGTGCTTTATTAAAGAGAACAGGAGCAGCTGGCCATGAGAAGCTTGTAGCCTCAGCACCACTGTTAGTAAATGCTCAGGAAGAATAAGGAAAATGTCAGGTCCAAGAAAACTCAGAACAAATGATTCTCACAGTGCCTATTAGCGCACCCTGCCCTCTACCTAAATTTCTCCAGCTCATGGGCCCCCTTCCCCTGCTTTCCATTCCCATATAGCACTGACATTTCAGCCATGCTCTCTCTTTCGTCTTCCTTCCTTGGTCCCCTCTCCTGCCCTCTCTCTTGGTTTTCTTTGCCTGCACTGCCTTTGTCGTCCTCTCTCACTCTCCCCTGCCTCCTCTACTCATGGACCAGTTCAGTCTGCTGACCACGTTCAATCTACTGCTTTCTCTTCCTGCTATGGACTCTTCTAGATGCTTCTGGCTGGACTCTTCCCCATATCTACAATAAAAACCTTCCACTCAGCCATACCTTGCAGTGGTCACGTCTTCAGTTTATACAGAAAGGACAAAGGTAGAAACGGCCTTCTTGTTTTTTAGAGTTGTTTGTTTTGTTTAACTTTAGAAGATATATACATACATATATATATATGAATATATATACATACTATATGAATTAGATTCCATCTTTTAAAAAGTATTCTAAAACCCTTATAAAATCAAATTTTTCTTATGATAATTTTCAGTTCCCTGTTGGTGTATATATTGTATAATAGTATGAAAAGTAAAAGGTTTACTTGACAATTCAGGAACAGAGGATATTCATTCAACTTTTTGAATGAATGTTACAGCCTCTGTTGAGGATGTCAGAGCGGCTGTTGCTATCCTGTAGTCAGTTCCAGCAATTCCAACTTGTAGTTTTGAAAGAAGCAAGGGCAAGAGTGTTTAGATAACAAACCCTCAACGCTGACCCCAAGGTTGCAGACCCACAGACCACAGGAAGTTTCAGATAATGCTCAAATGAAAACAATTCTCTGATTCCCACAAAGTATACCATAAATCACTGTGGGACCCTTCCCGTGAAGTGGAGGAAAGCCGGTGAAGATT
>NW_026067903.1:9037527-9051997 GCF_014885135.2 Alexandromys fortis | reverse complement strand
CTCTCTCTCTCTCTCTCTCCTCCCTGCTTCCCTCCCTCTTTTCCTCTCTCCCTCCTACCCTCCCTCCTTTTCCCTCCCTCCTCCATCTCCCTGTCCCTCGTCTTTCCATCCATCTCCTTTCCCTCCCTTCTCCCATATGTGATTCCTTTTCACTGAATTTTTAAAACTAAGGTCTATGTAGTGTATTCTTAATATTGTATGTTCAGAAAATGAGATTTCAGAGGAATCTAGAATGTACTCTCCACTAAATGAACATTGTGAAAAGACAATGAGCTTTTCCTTCTGACAATTCATCCAAAATGAACAAAACGGCATTCATTTCCTGAGTTGTGTTTCCCTTATTCCTGATTGTAACCATTATGAAGCAGACTTCCTTTTTTTTTTCTTTTGAAGAGAGAGGCACAAAGTCTGATGGGTATTTCATGAAGGAGAAACAACAACAATTGATTCACTCGATCAAAGCCTGTCATGTAACAGCTGAGCCCTGGCATCATCAACAACAAACAACAAACGTGCCAAAGACAGCGAGATGCATTAGAGAGATAAAGCCCAGCTTCCTTCATGCCGGAGTACCCACTCTAACAGATGAAAAGTGGGTACAGATGTTACCTGAATACGGGGGATGATCAGAAGGCAGGCGTGACAAGGGACAGTCATTGAGAAAGTAGACTTCATCCCAAACCATTGGAGACAGGGAAGCTGCAATGACTCTTTTGACATCGACACTAGGAGGTAAGTCATCTTCTCATTAGGCTCTTTAATTGCCACTTGGCCGTGCTGAGAAATCTCCCACAACACAAAGAAGTATTTCCGTGCTGTCTATAGAAGGAAAGCTAAGCAGAGACTGTGTTAGCATTTGCGCATTGCAAAGCTCATACCTGCCACTGGCGGATTATCCTTCAATGTTGTGACAAATTAGAGTAGCTCTATCAAAAAGCCTAACTGCAAATTACAGAACAGTTTGGCAGTCTCTCTTACATCACTGTTGAGAGAGCATTCACGTGCTGAGGCTATGTCCACGCCCAAGCTTAGAATGTCTTCTTTACGACGAATCAAGGAGCTGATGTCCAGCCTCTCAGTTCCCAGATATAGGGCAGCCAGAAGAAGTTTCGGTCCTCCAATCTACAACCACAAAGCAAATCATCCAGAAGGCTTTATAGAAAAGATACACAGAGCAGGCATTTATGAACTTCACAGACCAGAAGTTTACTCATCATAGAAGCTTCAGTTCCAATTTCACCTCCATGGCTGCCTAGCCTGCCATTCTAGCCAAGAGAGGAGCAATACAATAATAAGACCTGTGGAAGCCTGAGGTGGAAACAATTGCTGTTGATGGACCTTCCGACAGTGACAAGCAAGGAGATGCTAATCAGCAGTCAACAGTACACTGTGCCATACTAAGGGAAAACAAGACCAACTAATTCCCTTCCTGGCTGACATGGTTTTGAACCCTGAAACACTTGGACATACCCTAATGCTGGAGACCTGCAAACACATTCCATTATCAAGGCTTCTGCAGTTCTAGGTCATCTAGAACGGCAGATCTCAAAATACTGTCTACAGATATGATAGGTCCTTTCTGGTAGTCCAATATAGTCTAAAATAGTGAGGAATTGGCCTTCCCTATGGGGTTGATATTGCACAGATAATGAAAAGCAATAGTTAAAATTCTGACCTCTTAGCGTGTTAGTAGAGGTGGTTCAGTGAAAGGCAAAGTAGGGGAGGAAGTTTCGCTGAACAGTATCCTCGATGAATCAGTAGTAAATATTAAATTTTTGCAAAACTGAGCTTAAGTTAACTTCTATTCAAATTATTTATATAACAAAATATATCAAAAGATTTTCTGCTCCGTACCAAAGTGAAGCGGCCATTTGAGGGAAAACACCTGTGGTTGTTTATGTTGTGATGTGAACTGGGCAGGTGTCAGTCATACAGAAGGCAGTAGATGAGATGTAGGCAGGTTGTAGACCATCCCACTTGACTATCTTTTCTTGACATCAGTATTCCTTTCTGGCTACACCTCAGCTCTCTTTCCAAGTTAGATGATGGCTGGTTTCCAGTCACTCTTCCTTTATAACAACAGCTTTGTCACCATGGTAACTTCACAGTCCTCAAGTTGTGTAACTTGGTAGTTTCTAATGTATTTACAGAAGTGTGCAATCACGACCAGAGTCCACGTTAGAACGTTGCCGTCACATCAGACCCCTGTACCCATCTCCTCTCCCTCTCCATCTCTTCCCAACCACCTTGGCTCTGATCATTAGTCTAATTTTTTGTCCCTACAAACTTGTCTGTTCGGAGCATTTCCTAAAATGAAATGATATAATAAGTGGGATTTGTGATTTTTCCCACTCGATATTTTTGATTTTCATTTATATATCAATATCATTTTCATTTTTATTTCCATAATATTTTGTTAGATTGCCATAATGCATTTTTCTTACTTATTCATAAGTGGTGGCCATTTGTTTGCTTCTAATTAGAGGCTGTTACTAATAACACTGATAGTAATTGTTCATGCAAATTTTTGTATGTAATGTGTTTTAATTTTTTCATAGGTACATACACAGGAGCAGAATTGTTCGGTCATGTGAAAACTAGATGCTTGAGCTTTTTATTAAGCAACTGCCAGAATGATTTCCAAAGCAGCCATACATTCACTCTGAAAATATCAGGATTCATCCATTCCCTCACTTAGCAAATATCTATTGTAAATATACCATGCTCATTTCTTGATTAGGGGCACACCAGTGGACAAATAAGGTGCAGTCTCTAACATAACTTAGGGAAAATCCAGTATACAAGACAGACAGAATCAATGTTTAGATTATGAGAGCAATGATGGCGGAGTTCAGGTGAATAGAACTAGGTATCAGTGAGACTTAGCCTATATAGATGCCTGCTAGGACCTTCTGGAGGAGGAATACTGTGGAATCCTATACGCTGTTGATATGTGTTGTTCTCATTGGTAGATAAATAAAGCTGCTTTGGCCTATGGCAAGGAAGGATAGAGCTAGGTGGGAAATCCAAGCAAGAGATACAGGTGAAGAAGGGCTGAGTCTGGGAGATGACAGGCAGCTACCAAGGGAGCTACAAGATACATGTAGAAAATGAAGTAACATCATGGCCACATGTCAATACATAGATTAATAGAAATGGGTTCATTTAAAGGTAAGAGCTAGCTAGTAATAAGCCTGAGCCATCAACCAAACATTTATAATTAATATGAAACCTCTGAGTGGTTTTCTGGAACTGCCAGGAGGGAGAGAAACCTCCAATTTACAGAGGAAATGTTTATAGTGAATGTAAAGAGAAATTCATTGAATAAATTGACCAAGAAAGAAAACAAGTACTTAATACAAAGGGGAAAAGTCATATGAAAGTCTGACGATAAGAGAAAACATTCTCTTTGATGGACCAAGAATAACTGAACACAACTGGAAGCTGTATGTAGTGCCAGGAGAGAGGGCAAAAGGTATGAATGCGAAAGTAGACGAGGATCACTGGAGGGCTAAAATGGGGCAGTGACAAGATTTGTGTTCTAATGTCTGTTTGTGTTCTTGTTTTTATTTGAACAATGAATTGGGAGAAAGCAAATCCAGACACTTAAAACCAACCTGATGTAGACAGACAAAGATAACCAAGAAGTTACAATGCCGTGGACTACACCCATGTTCTCAGATCTCAAGGCAAAAGGTGGTTTCAAAAACTAGCAAGTAAAATCAGCAAGACTTGTTGGGTGATGGGACGTGAAGAGAAAGACAAAGGAAGGTGTGTTATTTGCTTTCTGATGTGTGATAAAATGCTATGACCAAAGCAATTTATAGAAGTGTGTGTTTAGGCTGACAGTTTCAGGAGGATGAGAGTGTATCATGGTGAGAAAAGCACAGGTAGCAGGCATGGAGGCAGGAACGGGGAGCCAAGAGAACACATCTGTATTAGTAAGCATAAAGCAGAGAATGAGCTGGTATAAATTCTCAAAGCCCACCCCCAATGACACACTTCCTCCAACAAGGCTGTAATTCCTCCTCAAATCCTGCCACCAACTGAAGACCAAGTATTCAAGCATGTGACCCTAGGTGGGACATTTCTCATTCAAACCATCCACCACATTCTACCCCCTAGTCCCCATTGCTTATAACCATATCATAATGAAAAATACATGTGACCCAACTTTAAAAGTCCCCATAGTCTATCACAGTCTCAGCATTGCTTAAAAACCCAAAGCCTCTTCTGAGACTCAAAATATCTCTTAACTGTAAGCTTCCATAAAATAAAAAGTCAAGTTATCTACTTCCAAGATACAGTGGCATAGAATACAGACTGTCATCCCAAAGGAGAGAAATCGGGGAACAGTGAGGAAATACTGTGCCAAAGCAAGATTAAAAGCCAGTAGGGAAAACTTCAAATCCTATAGTTCCATATACAACAACTGAACTCTAGTGTCAAAGGCTGAATGGTTCCATTCCTCCAGCTTTTCTACCTGCAACATACATCTCTCTCTTGGACTGGTTCTATTCCCATTGTGTAGTTCCCCTTGGCAGATGTGCCACAACTCTGGCATCTCCAACATTTCAAGGTCTCTACTTCAGCTCTGGTGTCACCATCACAGCTTCATACAATGGACTGTCATGGCCTGCTGCCCTCTTACTCCCCTGCTACTTACCATCAGTTTTAGTGGCTCTCTGAAGTCATGGTGAAAGAATCCACAGCCTTCTTACTCTTTCATTGTCCATATCTCCAAAGTCAGTACTATGTAGATGAAACTGCCTGCATGGAAAGATCCTTTGTCTTGTTTAATCATATTAGCAGAAGCTTTGTTATTCAGTTGCTTTCTAAGAGCAGAAGCTTTCTTGGGTTTGGACTGTCTCTTTGCAAAGTTAGAAGCTTTGATGGGTTGGGTCTTGCCCTTAGGGTACCTTTCTTATTGTTCCAGTAGAGAGCAGAAGACATCTCCCTAATCTTAACAATTATAACCTCTCTTTCAGCACAAACCTCGGCTATAATATTAAACTTGATGGTGCCTTTTTTCCAATATCTTTTGTATTTCTTTCTGCCTCACTTATTCTTTCATTGGAGACCTGAAGAAACATTGTCTATCAGCAACAACTACATCACAGACCTGAAGATATGAAGTCTTGAAACTTCCTCCACCCAAAATTTAGTCTCTTACTTTGTAATTCAACCTCATGTAAATTCTCAGGATATAAGAAGAAAACAGACAGCCTCCTTTTCAAAACATACAAATCCTGTCTTCCAAACCCCCACCAGAGTGGCTCAATGAGTTCTGTTTCCAGTAGTCAATTGCTTGCTTCATCCAAAGATGCAAAGTCTTCACATTCCTTCAAAAACCAATATGGTCAGGTTCTTCATTGCAATACCCCTCTTCTGGTACCAACTTATGTCTTAGTTATTTTTCTGTTGTTGTGATAAGACATCGGAACCAAAGGCAACTAATGGAACGCAGAATTTGTTTTGACTTATTGTTCCAATGAATAAAAGTTCATTATGGTATGGGAGGCATAGCAGCAAGAATTGGACATGGTATAGGAGAAGGAAGTTGAGATCACATCTTTAACCAACAACCCAAAGCAAAAAGAGCTAATTAGAAGTTAGCAAGGATATTAACTCCCAAAGTCCAACCCCAGTGTGTACTTATTCCGCAAGGCTGCACCACCTCCCCAGACAGTGCCACCAACAGTTTTTTTTTTTTTTCATTTGAAACAACACAGAAAGGGTCAACTCACCAGATAACCAATCTCAATAAAAACTATGGGTACTGAGTCGCTACTAAGTCTCTCTCATCTCACTTGGGGAACTAAGTACACCCTGAATGATGCTACCAAGATATGACCAATGAAATCTTGCTTCCAATATCTTTCCAACTTCATCCATCTGCTTTCCCCTATAGTTTTTCCCTCATATGGCTATGTGCTGTGTCCTTTGAGTTTTCCAAAAGGAATATAAGTTCCAAGAGTGATTCCAAGGACCCCTCCTACACACAAAAAAAAGATTATGTAGATGTGCTTAAATTAAGAGATTTGAGATGGGGAGATTATCTTAGTCTCTCTGTGTGGGTCCAATAGGGTCAAAACAGATAACAGTAATATTACTATTGATGCAGAAATGGGCTATGAGCCAAAAAATGCAGAGGTCTTTAGAAGCTAGAAAAGGAAGGAACTGGATTCTTCCCTTAACCCTCTAGAAGAAATCTTACCAACTTCTTAACACTTTTCTGCGGAACCCACTGGAACTTCTGATCTCTGGATGTAAATTTGCAAGTGTACATGATTCAAAGCCATTAAATTTGTGATTTGGGCAGGAGAGGGAGGGTACTAAGGATTGAACCAAGGGCTTTTGTAAATATAAAGATAGTATTCTACCATCCTGTTCCACTATGGTAATTTTCATACCAAAAATAAGATACTCATATAGATGAACTCAAGGACCAGTGGGTTTGGTGAATGAAATAAACACATGATATTTCCCAGACATTTTAGCTACAAGCGTTAACTGCTGGGCATCTTCCAGCTAATAACAACTCTTCCGAATATCAAGAATAGTGGCAATTTTCAAGAAGAAGCACGAAGCAAAATTTGAAAGGATAATTTGTTCTTTTTGAGAAATGCTAAGTAAAACTGGCTTGCTGGATATTTTGCATGTTGAATCACACTGGACAACATTATATATTATATATTTGTTATTTAAGAAGCAAATCCTGAACTAAAAGTCACTATATCTCACTCTAATGATGACATTAAAATTGGGTAGAGGAAAACACTCTAGCTGGCAGTGTAGGTTATTAGAAAAGTCTGGTAGATCTTCCTGATATAAACTAGATGGTAACATGACATTAATTAATGTCGGGCATAAGTAATTAATGGACTAGTCAATAATAGATACAGAACAAGGCTTCTGCTTACAGAAGTACAGGTGTCTGCTCAATGGAAAAGCTAAGTCAGACAACACTCAACTGCCTTTAATTTCACAGTCTGTGATTCTTCATAAAACTTTTAGAGATCAATTATGCCCTATCAATGTTAGATCCAAGCAAACTAAGTGATTTATATACAAGTACTCTCACACATAGAACAGTTGTTGATTGAGCAACTTATCTTTATTAAATATGAACTCAAGAGATTACACAGGGAAGAAATTTTAAACTTACAAATTTCTTTGTTTTCTAATTCACTTCCTGGTTCTGAAAGTACATCCTTTAAGTCACTAGGAGATAGGAGACACTGCTTTTGTTTCTGAATAAATTAAACATGGTAATTTAAGGCATTGATTCAAATGTATCTAGAAGTTTTAGGTAATATTATGCTTAACGCAGCTGCCCAGAATAGAAGCTTCTAGTGGTCTGCACTGAAATGAAAAATCCTTCCCCCAAAGAGCCGGCTGCATTTAGTCATTCTACAGCTATGAAAATCCAATACTAGCAACAAAGACCAGCATTTGAGCCAGGCATGATGACACTGGCTAGAAGCTCAAACTTCTGGGAGGACTGAAGAAGAAAAATACCAGGTTCAGGGCCTACCTAGGCTATAAAACAAGTTTAAGGCCATCTGATAAATTTATCAAGGCCATTAAAAGGTCCAGGATGAAGAACACTGGCCTATTGTATGCATGACCTCATAATTGATGCCTAGTACTAAAAACTAAAGTTATCTAAAGTGCTCCTCTTCTAATAGTAGAAGCTGAAGAAAGAGCAGCTTATTCTTAAATAGAATAGAAGCAGAAAATGGGATAGAAGGACAGACACTATGGAGATAGGAGGGAAAAAAAAAGGAGCCACTCACTCAAGAATCTGGTTGAAGCCTCTTGTCTTCAGGGAAACCAGATTTCTGGTACAATTACAATTGCTTACTGCCTCTCATTTTTCCCAGCCATGAACTTGCAATTGTCTAGGAATCTCCCCACAAGACCCATTTCCAAGGAAAAGCTGTACTCACCACCACGTGCAACTCTAGGGGCTCTCAGAGGGGGGAAGGTTCCTCAGAAGCACTTTGGGATGTTTCAGCAGCACAGATACTAAAATTGGAATGACTGCAGAGACGATTAGGAAGGCCTCTGTGAAGGGGCTGTAACTCTCCAGCCACTCAAATGCTATGCTATGCATGACTAATGCTACAACATTAAAGGAACCAGCGCCTACAGCTGAGTGGGTCTCGTATCTGTTACACTTATTTGAGACATTCACACCCACCCTCTCAGGCGGGCCTTTGCCTTTTTGTCTTGAGCACCTCTCTTTCTGTCCATTAAAACATATTCAATAAAATCTCCAACTCAGTTTCACAACGGCTAGTCAAGAAATCCCTTTCTGCATCAAAGCCACAAATAAACCAGTGTGGCCAAAGTTGAGATCTCTAAAATATTAAGAGAACTCCTCGGACTGTTGAGGGTGACAGTGCAGATGTGTGGCTCTGTTCCTTCATCCCTGACATGAATTACCCAAACTACTAAAAGTAGCTTTAATGTGTGGAGTCAGTTGACCATTTTCTCCAATTCTTACTGTCATTTTTTCACTGTTCTGAGTAGTTTATATTTAAATATCCAGAAAAAAAATCCCAAGTCTTCCTTTGCTATTATTTCTCACAACCTTCGATTAAGCTCGTTGCAAAGGATAATCTTTGAATGGACGGTTAAATCTCAGGGTCTGGAAGGACGTCTGGATGCAGCCTGATCTCTGACGGCCTTTCTAAATTACCGCCCCCCAGCACTCTTGTCTTCCCAAGCTGTAATGAGTTGAAATACTTTCAAATGCGCCCCGTGGAGATGATCAGATTATCAGGAATTACCACTAAGCACTCTGTAGCAATAATAAATTTACTTCATAACACCCTACAATACCTTGAACTTAAAGGAAATCCCAAAGCTTCACATAATAACTAAAATCAATAATGCTACCGTGAAAATTATGGTAATAGATATATAACCAGTTTATGGATGAATACATAAATAAAATTAAATATAAACCTCTCCATCATTTGTATTCCTGAAAACCAGGGCAGGGGGAGTAAAACATATTATCACGCAATCTCTTCTTCATTAAAGTCCCAAGCGCACTATTAGAAACAGTGTAGGCACGGGATCTGAGGCGACATACTTTGCAAACTCCCAGAATGCTTTGTAAACTCCCAGCATGCCTACAGTTCCTTCAGCCCATTTGTTGAGACACGTGAGACACACAACCACCACGACGAATCTTCACTAATTACATGACTGGATTGAGAATTATCTAGGAAACACACCTTTGTGCTTGTCTGGGAGGGTTTTTCAAGAGAGTTTAACTGAGAAGGGACGAGTCACCCTAAACATGGACAGCTTCATTCAACAGACGTGAGCCAGCTGAACGCCAGCACTTCCAGCTTCTCTTTCATGGTCTACCTAAGTCTGGGTTTTCCCAGGCATGTGTTTCTGCAAGCACAAGCTCTACCAGGCCTTCTCTACACACAGTGATGGGCTCTACCCCCGTAGGTTTTGAGCCAAAATAAACCCTTCTATTGCTATTTTTCAGGTATTTGGTCACTGTGATGGAATGTAATTGCCATACTGCAGTATAATTTTTCCAGATGTTAAATTGTCCATCAGAATGTATGGTAAGAAAAAAAGGCCAAGAAATATGAGAAATTCGCTTTCTTTTTGTACTAAAACTCCCACCTAACGTAAAAGCATGTTAAAGTTTACATTTTGCAATTATATTTTCATCAATTAAATACAACTAATATTCACCAACCCAGGCTTTTGTAGAGGTCAAGGTAAGTTAGACTCTCAATGAGAACCTTAGATGTGAATGCTGTACTTTCTCACAGACACTGAAAAGGGAGGTAAGAAAGGAAAAGAATCCATCATCTCCTGTATACCAGCCATGGAGCAAGTTCCTGAAACATAAACCACCGTGCAGAGAGCAATGCCCCATGTTCCACTGAACATTTATTTGGGAGAAATAGAGACAGTTCCACCGAACAGTATCAATTAAGATACGGTGATTGAGATTCATCAAGACAAAACAGGAAGAAAGCAAATCCCAGGCCCAGAGATCCACAAGCTTGGAAATGCATAGGCGTGTCGGCAAATTTTGTCTAGCTCAGGGAAAAGTGTGCATTGAAAGTGGTCGGCTGAGAGACTTCTTAGGAAGACCACATTAGAATGATCATGGGCTTGCTGACTGGAACCAGGGAATGAGACAGCAAAGGGTTTGAGTAGAAAGAGCCATGCGATACCTGAGGATCAGGAACACAAGAGGCTATTATACCTGTGCTGGGGAGCCAATTGGCCCTTTTCTAAGACAGGGGAAAAGGAAGGGGCTTCATAGACCTAACAGAGGCAGAGTAAACATCATTTAGCAGCTAAGTAGATGCTTCTATGGATGGGTGCAATGTGTTATTTAATAGACAAAGAAGACATGGGGAAGAGTAGACTTAGAGGAAAAAGGTTTTGGTGTTTCTCCACACTGACCATGCAGTACTGACTGGATCTTAGTATATGATTTGAGTTTGCATCAGTAGAGGAGAAAAACTAAGTTCAACAAAGTTTTTCAGCTCTGCAGCAAGGATGTTTTTTACCTGTTACATCCTTGTTCCTCACTGCCTTACCTATTACAAGAACTCATAAACATCTGTTATTTAATTACCGTCATACAGCAATATGCATAAAGAAAAAGATAAGGCACAAAGAATAAGTCCTGCTAGATAGACTTTCAGCACAACTATATGTAAGAGACAGGCCAAAAAAAAGGCATTAAAAAATAAGAAGACTATAACAAAGAGAGAACGCAGTCATGTGTGGAGGACAAAATAAGAGATTCAACTGATAGCAAGCTGCAAAGAAAGCTTACAACCAAACGCAAGTCAATCTGCATCTAGTATCTACTTAACCTGTGTGGACAGCTCATCCACCACAGCTAACGTTGGGGCTACCGGATCTTGATGTGGCAATTACTTAACCCTGGTATTTGTAACTATCTCAAAAATATGTTTAATATTCCACACTAACATTGTGCAGAGAGAGCTCCAACTAATTGCAGTTAGCTAATATAATCAATAAGACCTAGGAAAACATAGGAGATGCTGAATTTCCCACAAACCAATCACAAAGAACTGAAAACCTCTGTTCAACAATTTGCTACATATTTCTTCATTAAACTGTTTTCGGTGGCAAGTCCTAAAGACTCCTAGCCCCCTGGCTTATCAGAATCCCCTGGAGAACTACAAATGTCCCAGGTATTTTCCTAACCCCTCCACTTCCTGCCCTGGGATGCTCCCAAAGAGACCACTCATGGCGAAGTCACCTGTCTTAGAGTTTTCCTGCTGTGACTAGGTGCCAGAACATGGCAAGTCTTACAAACAAAGCATTTAACTGGGCATGGCTTACAGTTCAGAGGCTTAGTTCATTATTGCCATGATTGGAAGCAAGGCAGCATGCAGGCAAGCATGGTACTGGAGAGATAGCTGAGAGTTCTACATCTGGATCTGAAGGCAGCAGGAAGAGAGAGTGACTCTGGGCATGGCTTGAGCCTTTGAAACCTCATAGCACAACCCCCATGACATACTTCATCCAACAAGGTCACACCTCTTAATAGTGCCACTCCCTATGAGCCTATGGGGACCATTTTCAATCAAACCACCTAAGCACCTGACCTAGAAATATGACGGGTAGTGGGCTGAGGGAAGCCATCCCGCAAACCATACTTGTAGCTCTGTGCAGTCCAAGGGTTAATTCTATGGGCCAGGATGCCAAAACACTGCTTTCTTAAAAATAAGGACTGGCTTTTGAGCAGATCCTAAGAATCAGCCTCCCAGCCTTTGTGATACCCTGCCAGACAAAGCTAGATATTGCTGAGACTGAGGGACTGCCTGGGCTCCACTTGACTTCTGGGGGTGGGGGAGCCTAAGAATCTCTAAAGTCAACCCTGCATGTGCTGTTCTAGTTAGGGCTACCATTGCTGTGATGAAACACAATGACCAAAGCAATTTTTGGAGCAATTTGAATATAACTGGCCCTGATAATCTCAGAGAGTGGTACTATTAGGAGGTGCTATGTTGGAATGGGTATGACCTCATTAGAGGAAGGCTGTGGGGGCGGGCTTTGAAGTTTCCTATGCTGGGGATACTGCCCAGTGTCTCAGTCGACTTTCTGTTACCTGTAAGATGTAGGACTCTCAGCTACTCCAGCACCACGTCTGCCTGCATTCTGCCATGCCTGCGGCCACGATGCTAATGAACTGAACCTCTGAAACTATGAGTCCCTCTCAGTGAAATCTTTCCTTTATTAAGTGGCTGTGGTCATGGTGTCTCTTCACAGCAAGCATAACCCTAACTAACACAGGAAGAAAAGGGTTTATTTGTCTTACGCTTCCACATCACTGCTCATCATCGAAAAAAGTCAGGACAGAAACTCAAACAGGGCCGAAATCTATAGGCAGGAACTGATGCAGAGGCCACAGAGGGGAGCTGTTTCCTGGCTTGCTCCTCCTGACCTGCTAAATCAACTTTCATATAGAACCTAAGACCACCAGGCTGGGGATGGCCCCACCCACAATGGACTGGACCCTCCCCTATCAATCCCCTGTAATTAAGAAAATGATTTACAGGCTCCTATACTGCCTAATCTTATGGAGGCATTTCCTCAATCACGGTTCTCTCCTCTCGGATGACTATAGCTTATGTCCAAGCAATGCCACGCCTAAACAGGTGGCTACAGTAAAAAGTCCCTGACCAGCCAAGACTTGGGGAAACACGTGGCTGGCAGCACCTGGTGCGTTATTTTCTCTCCTTGTGATGTGGAGATTAAATCCACATAGAGGGAGAACCTGGACTCTTGCATCCGGTGTCCTGTTGCCTGTCTGTTTTTATTGTTGATGTAATATGCGTCCTTTCGTAACAAACCACAAGCAGACCACTTTTCCTGCGAGCCTTCGTAGTGGAAGCGTTGGCACAGGGGCACCTGCGAAAGGCAAAGCCCGTACCTTTGTCTCACCTGTCGTCACGTTTAGAGAAGTGGCGCTGTACGAAAAGACAGACTCGCGAGAGGAAACGCTCATAGATTTACCTATCTCAAACTTAGATGACTGTGGAACCTTCCGAAACCAAGACCCAAACAGCAGACACTCTGCTTGTGTGTGTAGGCAGTACTAATATCAGAGAGTCGTGTAGAGCCTGGTTGGGCGAAGAGGGTGTGATCTAAGGGTGACACATTGTGCGGAGCTTAGGTGGGGTCTTTTTCAGCCTCTCGAGCCTCTGTGTGCCCATTTCTCTCCTCTTACACATCAGTCACTGTGAGCAGGAGGACTCTGTCACTGGCTTACCGAGGCTTTATGATCCGTACCAGGGAGGAACAGCGTGAGACGACTGCTATCTTCTTAAATGCTGTATTTGGGGGTAGCGTGTCCTCAGCCCCAGCATAAGCCTGCTCCCGGCAGAGTCTTATTACACCCACTGAGAAGCTTTCTATACATCATGGTGCTCAGAAATTGGTTTTTTTATATCTAGTAATCTTTGTATTTACACACTCCCTGGGGTTAATCTAACATGCCAGTATGGCCACTAGTTTTAGACAGGCTTTTTAGGAGCTTCTAAAGTAACCAACTATTCATCAAATGCTTAAAATAACCTTTAAAAGTAACTCCTGTCATTTCTAAAGACAGGATATTCACAGTCTTCCCAAACAGCCTTCTTAATACCTAAGTATTGTACATGGTTAGAAATTTCTCCTGTCTGTGGATGTAAATCATCTCCATGTGACTTCTAGTCTTATTGTTCTTAGTTACACATAATGAGGCCGTGTGGGGTAAACCTCATCCGCCTTCCACATAAGAGTCCAAGCAGCTTCCTCATTTCCTCTGAGCCTCCACTTGTATTTCCACACAGGCCTCTTTACTAGGTCTCAATCAGGTTGATAGAAAAGGCACCCTTCAGCAGTCTTCTATCTTTACCCCTCAAAATTAACCATGTGGAAGCTTCAGAGTGCAATAATTTATTAATCAGGGGGAAAGTGTATAATTTCTAAGTTATACAATCTTTATTCTGAATTTATATCATTTTAATACCATATCAAACAATAGATACTTTAACAGAAAAAATAATCAGATAATACACACACACACACACACACAATGTATATACATTGGCACCACACAAAACCACAGATCAAAAGAAAAATGTATGTAGTGGAAGTGGCATTTATTTGGTTTCTTGCATAAATATCAACTTACACGGAATATTAAAAATAAACTTTGTGGGAAGTGGGGAGGCAGAGAAATATATCTTCAAGAAGGCTGGGTGAGTTCTGACTGGTAGACTTTAAAAGGCTAAGCTAGCATGTCGCAGCGCCATCTGGGCTTTCTTTCCTAGGTGCCTGCCTGGAGACAGAGTGTATCCTGTTCTGTCTGCTGTGGTACAAGCAGGTCCACACTCTTCAGAGTGCCTTGTGGTTGTAGGAAGGAGAGAGCCAACTGTTGAATTAGGAGCGG
>NW_026067903.1:8979479-9035032 GCF_014885135.2 Alexandromys fortis | reverse complement strand
TGTTGCTGAATCAGGAAATCTCTCTACGGCACACCACCAACAAAGAGCAAAACTCTGTGTTAAACTCTGTTTTTTTTCTCTGTTTTAAATTAAGCTCTCCCAGGTTTTTACGTGGATTTAGCCCATCACGCCGGGCGCCACTCTGTTGAATTAGGAGCGGTGGCAGGGCTGCGTCCCCAGCACCCGGCCGCCCGCATGGCTAGGTTATACCCGAAATAATTACACGGAAACTGTATTCTTTCAAACACTGCCTGGCCCGGCTAGTTCCAGCTTCTTATTGGCTAGCTCTTACATATTGTTCTAACCCATTTCTAATATTCTGTGTAGCCCACGAGCTGGCTTACCAGGGAGGATCTTAACCTGCGTCTGTCTGGAGCGGGAGAATCATGGCGACCCCTCGACTCAGCTTCTTTCTCCCAGCATCCTGTTCTGCTTTCTCTGCCTACCTAAGGGTTGGCCTATCAAATGGGCCTAGGCAGTTTCTTTATTAGTAAGAAATCACTCCCACATCAGCCAACTCTCCGTAAGTCAACATAGCATAGCGTCACCTGCATGCTTCTGCAGCAGATAATACTGACTCGATGGAATTCAATCAATTCCTTGTCAGTTACAGTTTTAGAACCTTCAACTCTCCCCTGATCCCTTCCACATATATATCCATACTGCCAGCCAGTTCTTGGTAGTGAAGAACCTAGGCTTTCCACATCTGTTTATACTGCCTGCATTGTGCCATATGGAAAGGAAGCAGCCAACAGCCGTGAAAGGCCAAGCAATCCTTCCAAGCCGCTAGGGCGTCCACACTGCTATGGTTTGTGAGTCACGGTGATCTCACTGTTTACAAAGAACTAACTTCTGCCCTTTGCTAGTTTGATCCCAGACACAAGGCTTTTTGCTGTGAACTCCAGTCTCTGGCGGGTTGCCTTGCTACTTTAAGTGCCAGTGTGGCCTTGAAGCTTTTCTTCTGTCCCTTTCACATACAATTGCATCCCTTCACTTCACCGCACACCACGGACACTGGCATCCGTTCTCATTAAGCGTCATGGAATTGTGATAAGCTTGATGTGAACATCTAAGCATGGTCTCTCCTTCTATGCCACTTTACTAAAGACAATTCGGTGGGAATAAAGCCAGCAGGTGTGGTGATGAATAAGTTCCTACACCGAAAAGAACGTTGACTGTCAAGAGGTCTTCATGTCACAGCCAAGCAATCAATACAGAAATGTCGCTTTCCTGACCTCTGCATCCCTTGAAGGCTGAGCGCTCTTCTCTGCTATAAAATCTCTGTTAGAAATTGCCTCTTGGATACAACTGTAAAAATTAAATGTTTCAGTGCACCGTGAAGCCTAACAGGGCAATATTAAATAATCTTTTCATTCCTCTTAATAAGTTCCTTATATTCTTCTTGTTTGGTTAGGAAGAGCAATTGAGCCTGGAACCTTCCAGGTGAACTGCAAGTGTAACCAAAATAACAGGTGCACATCTTTCAGGTACAAAGACAAGCTCCACCGAGAAGTGAGCCTGGAGAGTTACAATCTACGGGAGAAAGAGGAGCATGGGAGTTACCTCCCAAAGCATTCTTCAGCATGCACTGTTAATTGTTCCAGAAGGAGAGATGGCAGGCACATTTGGGGGCATACTTAGCTCAAGGTTATGGAACGCAAGTTTGAAAGGTTAAAATTAAAGACAGGAATGTCTCTGGGCATGCTGAGGTTTCTGTAAAACGTTCAAACTGAAACAAAAGGGAAGGATGCTTGAATGTGTTAATGTGAGTTTCCTCCTAAAGGCTCCTGCTTCGCTTGACAGCAGACGCTAAGGCATCAGATGAGGTGTGGAATTCAAACCATTGAGTCAGCAGACGCTGGCAGAGACATGGAACAAATCAGATGGCTCCTAGCAGAAACATCAGGATCAAAATGCAAAGCCACGGTTGAAGATCAGAATGTAGGTCGAGGATGGTGTAGAAAACGGGTTCACAAAGTGATCATCCACTGGCCACCAAAAACTTAGACTAATCACAGCCCAGTACCAGAGAGGACAAAGTCTCTCTTACGGACTGAGAGCTTGAAAGGAAGAGGGAACTCAGCCATGGTGCCTGGACTTTATCGGTCCAGCTTCCAGGGAGGCAAGTCATGTAGCAATCCCAGGACCAGCATTTTCGTGGCAATCATACTTTTCAACTATTTAATGTCAGCAGACATCCTGCTGGAATTGATTCTGATACAGTCAAGGTCACAGCTGAGGCATCTGCACGCCCAGCACTCCTGCTCCCCGCTGCTGTTGCGGGACTACAAACTCGTCCTTGAATTACATCTTTGTGCTCTTCCCATTGCTTTATTCATCCAGTTTGCATTAGATATACTATCATTTTTTTCACCCCAGGGTATGAAAAAGTTGAAAATATGCTCAAATCCACCTACGTAATAAATGATGGAGCAGCATTTGCATCCGGGTAATCTAACGATCCACGCTCCCAGTCAGACAGCCTTCCCTCGACTATGTGACCCATACTGCTCCTCAGCCTTATGTGGGAACTGGAGCTCAGCTGGATCTGGATGGCCTGGTGGAGTCACATCCCTGCCACCACCAATGATTTAGTGTTCAGCCTCACCCCACAGCAGGAGAAGGTGGCTGCTAATATTTATTCTGCTGAATAAAAGTCTGTGTGCCGTCTACAGATTTGCCACGCAAAGCTGGTGTGCCTATGCACCAGCTCTTGTCGGCATTCATTTATTGTATCATTTCCTTCCTAAATTCATCCCCAAGCAGTGGAAATAGCAGATTAGCACAGTGAACAATGGAGGTGGATTTGTTCTCAATCTTTTTTTTTTTTTTTTCCATAAGCGAATCAGGCTCAATTTCTGCTGCCAGATTGTCTTACTGGCCTGCGTGTACAGTTTTGCCTGCCTCTGTGAAGCAGAGAACCACTGGCGTCTTCTGAGGATTAAAATAACTGTAAAAACCCCCGATTTGAAAGGGCTTTTGGGCCTGCTGCCTGGCTGCTGCAAGCGCCCAAGGATTTGAATCCTATTGAATGATAGTCTACTGCAGTTGGAGGCAGGCAGGGGTGGGGGTGCCAAGCTGGCTGCCTGCTAGCACAGCTGCCTGCAGCCTTTGCAAAGGTCGCAGCACCTCCCCAGCCTTTAATAGTAGCCTAGCAATGAGCCTCTCTGAAATGCAACCATCGTGAGGGAGGTTTGGCTGGCTTTGTGCATTCCCACAGGGACAGAAAGACTCATCCAAGTCAAGCACACGCATAGGGACAGGGACAGAGAAACAGTGACATGACCGTTTGCACTCTACCCTGGAGAGGGGGAGCAAGAGATGAATCAAATATTCCTGTACACACATAGAGAAAAGCTCAATGCCCCACCTCAGGAGACTGCGTCTTCTCTTTATTATTTATTGGATTTGTTTCTGATCAATCTCTGTCTGGGACACAAAGTATTAACATGAAGATTAAGTAGGAAGCTTATGGGTGGACAGTGGCCTGTGACTTCTGTCAGTGGCAATCACATGCAAATGTTCTGTGACTTGCCTTTGCCCTGAGATGCTGTAAATTGCATAAGGAAAGCAATTTCCCTATAATGCATATTTAAAGACATACATGCCTTTTGAAGTAAATTAAACTACTGTGTATATGTGAAGTCACCCTTGAAATATACTACGGGAGAGCTTATAGTTTTTATCTTTGCCCAATGTTAAGAGGATGCGACTTTTAACTTACTATAATTGACTGTCTTAAGCATAAGTAAATGCAAATAAATGCTTGGATTATACAAACATTTTCCAATTAACTGAGTATGAAATTCAATAAGACCTTTACATGGGTTTTGGTGATGGCTAATCTCGGGTGTCAACTTGACTGAATCTAGAATCAACTAAAAGGTAAAATGCTGGGATAATCCTTTTTGTATACTGTGTGAAGATGAGCCTGTTTAGCCTCACTTGCCTTAGGCTTGTTCTGATTGGTTTAATAAAGAGCTAAATGGCCAATAGCTAGGTTGGAGAGAGAATAGGAGGGACTTCAGAGCAGAGATAGGAACTTTGGGGGAAATCTGACAAGGGGGAAAATTCCCCAGCGAGATGTAGAGGAAATCAAATGTAGGGTAAGTAATGAGGAGACGTAATGAGTCACATGGCAGAATGCAGATTAATTTAATTAATGAGCTAATTTAAGTTTTAAGAGCTAGCTAGTTGGGCACAAGCCTAATCTAAGGCCAAGCTTTCAAACAGTCACTGTGCTGTTATTTGGGAGCTGGCAGTCTTAAGAAAGTTCTGCTACAGCAAAAGATTTTCTTGGCAGGTTTTTGAAGTGGTCAGACACACTTCAAAATAAAAATCAAAACATTAAAACTAAATGTGGGAGGCACCGTCTGGTGGCAGTCCAGATAAAAGGACACAGGAGAAGGGACGTTTGTTTTTGCCTATTTGCTTTAACTCTGCTGCTACCTCCAACTCCCCCACAGATTAGAGAGTGTGGACTGAAGGCTAGCAGCTCTCGAGAAGTCTTGCAGGTCTTCAGTACCGGTCTGAAACTCTGCTGAAGTATGCCATCTTGCAAACTGGGCAGCTACCCTGTTCTCAGCCTCTCCTGTATCAGACAGCCACTGTTAGACTACTCAGATATATCGTATAAATTCTCTTTAAATACGTACTTACTGCATCTGGTCTAGTCCTCCAGAGAACCCTAGTATAGGTTTCTTTCCAATTTTCCTTTTAGTTTACAAGTCAATTCGGATGCACAGAGAAAATGTAATTCCTTGATTTGTCTGTAACTAAGCAGCCGACCTCTGAGATGGCTACCATAAGGGAGCACTACCCAAGCTTCCAACCTGTTTATTTGAGGACTGACTGTACCCTTTAAATTGTATTCTTCAGGTATTACTCGGCTTTTAAAATGGTCTCACGGAACCCCCCCGCCTTGCTTGTTTCTCCCTGTGTTTGCCACTGGATATCTGGAGTAAATGGGGATGTGGAACCTCATGACTTTGGAGCTAGATGTCGCAGTGGGATGCACATGGCGTTTATCTGTCAGCTTATAATCGGATAACTCTGTCTTCAGGGAGCCTATTCTCATCTTCATCATCTTACGAAGCACAGTTTGTGCTGGTTTATCAGAGCTGCAGTAGGTACCGATGCACAGACTTTGAAATTCTTATTACATGTATTCCTAGTTGTTCAAAGACTTTATGCTAGTCTGTATTACGCTTTCATTCGCTCCGTTTTACAGTTCCATTTAGATAAGATAATCCTACACATAAAATAAAAATCAAAACATTAAAAATTATGGAAGTTTAAGACAGTCCATATAAGTTACCTGCTTAAACTCTAAGCAGAAATTAAGAATTTAAATTTGTCTGGATCAGTTGATTTTTAAAAGGATATTATGCCTGTATTGACATCATGGTTTCTTAGAAACTATATAATTTCATCATATGTGTACCTGTACTTCTTAACACAGCATGTATGTCATATGTCACTGTGATTGGAAATCCCCAGAAAAAAAAATCCCTGGCTTTCTGTTTATCCTGATTTTAAATCTGTTACTTAGTTCAACATAAAAACACTCTCTCTGGTATTATGATCATTAAAGACAGAATAATTTATATTTCAGCCTGTCTGATCTTAACTTGCAGAATTTGATGCAGTGAATCTGTTGTAGTAAAGGTATTTGGAGAAGAAATTTAACAGCTGAAAAGACAAAATAACATGTAATCATTTTATCAAAATTACTTTTCTTGGAATAAGTATTTTTGAAAAAAATTAAGTATTTTTTCAAAAGTCTCAATAGATTTATATAAAAAATAAAACTGCTTGAGTTGTCACAGCCTGACTGAGTGGGGTTTGGTTTTTTGTTTGTTTGTTTGTTTTCTGTTTCTTGTTTTTTTGCTTTTTTTTTCAGAGCCAGGTTTTCTCTGTGTAGCTACCGCTGTCCTGGAACTGCTTTATAGTCCAGGCTGACCTTGAACTCAGAAATCTGCCTGCCTCTACTTCCCAAGTGCTGGAAATAAAGGTGTGTACAATAATAATAATAACAATAACAATAGACTTATTTTTACTTAAAATAATAAAGAGTGCATTTTTGTCATCTCTCAATATTTTAGACGTAAGCACTGTAGCATGAGATCTATGCTTAGATAAATGTCCATGTGTCTCTATGTGACACCTACCTTTTGAGGTCTTGCTAAAGTATAAGGTTCTGTGTGTTGAGAAACATATCTCCTACCTAGAAAAATGTCCAGAGCCCAGATTCTTTAACTGTGGCTTGTAACCCTATACCAGCTCTAGAAGTGCATGTGGAAAACCATGAGAAAGTTGGCCGCCACAGTAAAAGTTTTCTGAAGTAATTAAAGATAAAACATAGGACAAGTCTGGGGTGTTCCAGCAGAGCTCCCCTGTGCTGCACAACACGGCTCCACTGCAGATTGTTTCTGAACACACAACATGCGTGTTTTCCGTGTGCTGCCACGCCCAGGCCACCAGCAAATGCTGCTCAGACACCTCGGCTCAGAGCTGAAGCTGTTACACGCTGTGAATTATGAGTTGCAAAGTTCACACTGTATGTGCAGAGTTTCCTAACTTGGTATTTTCCTACGGTCATTTCCTGCATACAAGTATCAAACTACTGCATTGTAAGAACATTTGCTTTTCAAACGACTGTTTGAGAGCAAGTTTAACTTAAAAAAAAAATGTTAGTAAATTTTGTTTTAGGGTGAAGAAAGAACTTCCAGGAAATTCTGATATGCCCATAAACACATTTCTGCCTTTTCGCGCTGTGTATTTGTGCGAAGCAGAGTTCTCAGCATTGACACGATCAGGCTACCAGATAGCTACGAAAGTTAGAGATGCTTTATGTCTTCACATGCCAAGTAATCCAGCAAAATTTAATTCTTTACATGAAAATAGACAAACCCAACCACCTCACCAGTATGCAAATTTACCTGAATATTTACTAGAAAGGAAAAACTACAAGCATACTAAAGAACTGTTTTAAAATAAAATTCTTTGTGCAAGTAGCAAACGTTTGGCTGGTATACCTGGTTTGAATACCACTATAGCTGGGGTCATATAAAAGTTTCTTGTGTGCAATGAAGTCACAGGTGGGAAAAGTTAGGGAAGCCACAGTCTAGAACATAAGCACACAGGATCCCAGGGGCAAAAGATGAATGAGTGAGGGGCTATCTGGTGATCACAGTGTCCTTCAGATTTCCTCAGCTTCTCACTGTTCGCCAAGCAATGCAAAGAGATTTGTTGAGACTATTTCTGTCTATTATGAGTTTTCTTTTGACAGTATTTTTATATGCAAAAATCATATCTAAAGAAACCCTTTAACTTAACGTTCATCAGTTTGAAATTCTTTTATAATTGAGAGAATTTTCTTCCTTTTTTTTTTTTTACTAAGTACTAAAAATAAAACGCAATCTTGCCAACGTAATAGCTGGTATTTAACACACTTTTACTGCCCATATCTCCTGTAATTATATTGAATGGCTACTCTAAATCTAAAGCGATACATGCGCACAAAGCAATCACGATACCTATGCACTTCTGTAAAGCATATGATACCCTTGAAAGCAAAACTCATCCTCATTCAGTAATCTTTGATCCTCAACCTTTCAATAAAATGCAAAAAATGTAAATGAGGTTGGAAATGAAGCAAACACAGAAAAGGAAGCTGAAGGGGAGAAGGGGAGAAAATAGCGCCTAACATTATCATGACACATAGTGCTAATAATATTTCATAAATAAATTAATTTGAGAAGAAACTGAGAAGAAAGCTGAAAGGCTGGGTACCTGAATTCTTCACTGTGAGGATTTTATTAGCCAATAAAATGCACAGCAACAACGTTAAACTATTCTCTTTTCAATGCTTTGTTTTATTTTAAGATGCGAGAATGAAACTAGTTGGCAACGAATAAAATGCTATTCCAGGAAGGAACGTCTCAGCCTTAATCTTCCGGCAGAGTAAAACTTGATGCTGTCTTAATTAAGTCTCAGTAAAAAAAGATGTTATAAAGTTTTACTTTTGTATTTCAAAGAGAAACTATAGGCTTAAAAAATTCATAAAATACTGACTCATGAGTTCTCCGAAATAGAAGAGAGTTTTTTTTTTAAAGTTAGGATTTGGAAAACATTTCACACATGCTTTTTTGAAAGGAGGTGTGTGGCTAGGTTGTAGCAGAACTTGTATATAGGATAAGCTATAATAGATTGGGGCTCTGGAAAGGTGGCTCAGAGGGTAAGAGCACTGATTGCTCTTCCAGAAGACTGAGTTCATTTCTCAGCATCCTCATGGCTGCTCACAAGCACCTGTTGATTCCAGTTTCAGGGCATCCATCACCCCCTTCTGGCTTCCTCCGGCACTACACTCCATGTATGAGCTACATATACAGACAGGTCAAATTCAAATAATAATTAAAACAAGGTGGGCTCACCAACATATGGTTGCTGTTTGTTTGAACCATACCTTTGATTAACTCAAACATATGCTAATTTGTTCTCTTTGAACAGCTGCAACACAACATCTTGACTTGGTAACCGCAATGTATTTGACACAGTCGTGGATGCCAGGAACTTCTTCATCACAAGGCTGCAGATTTGATGTCTGGTTAAAACTGATATCCTGGTACTTAAACAATACCATCTACCTACGTCTTCTGATTTACTAGTTCCTTTGGTTTCACTCACAGGGCACGAATCCCATTCCTAAGAGTTCCACTCTTAACATAGTGGCTGATAAATCTCAATTCCTGGTGCTTAAGATTTTGACGTATGAAGTTTTATGAACACAAACAATTGGTCCACAATAATTACACATCTATAGAAGACATTTAATAAAGGGCCTGAGCTCTGGGAAGCACATATTCCACTAAGAAGAAATGTTGCCTTTGGTTGTGTATCTGCCTCCACTCACGCAGACCTAATGGGAGACTGAAACTTCAGTAAGAACAAGCTTCTGCACAGAGACAGAGATATGGAGTTGTCCTGACTCTGGACACAGTCTTCTGAGTAGGAACTAAGATGGTGGTTTAGATGCAGCATCTTTAATACCAGAAGTTCAGATGGAAAAAAAAAAAGTCAAGATTAAAAGCAATCAATCTAAAACTAAGAAAAAAATCCTAATGGGTAACCCAGACTCAGAAAGAAAACATGGTATGTACTCACTTATAAGTGGATATTATCTGTAAAGTAAAAGATAATCATGCTACAATCCACAAACCCAGAGAGGCTAAGTAACAAGGAAGGCTTAAGGGGGAACACAAGGATCTCCCTGGGAAGGAGAGAAGAAGAGGTAGGAAAGATTTCAAGGGCGGACAGGGAGTGGGTGGAGTTGGGAACAGGAGGGATCCGGTTGGAAGAAAGGAGGAAGGAAACGCTGGGAGAAATGACTGAAACTGGGTGGCATTGGGGAGGAAACCTAGTGTGATGGAAACTCCATGGAATCTATGAGAGTGACCCTAAAAATGACTCCTAGTAATGGTGGACACGGAGCCTGAACCGGTCACCTTCTGTAACCAGAGAAGCCCTCAAGAGAATGGATTGGAACACCAGACTTGCCACAAAACTTTTGGCTCGTTTGTCCTTCCTGCTGAGTGTTTGGGACTGGAGTCTAGCAGTCACCTAGAGACCAGAGAGACTTCATCTAGCAATTGATGGGAGCAGATGCACTGAGCTCCAGAAGTCCAGCAGAGGAGAGGGAGGAGGAATCAGAGGAACCAGAGGGGTGAAGAACACCATGAGAACAAGGTCCACAGAATCAAATGACTGGACTCATGGGGGCTCACAGAGATCAGGGAGCCTGTGAGGGTCTGACCTAGGTCCTCTACTTATATGCCATGGCTGAGTAGTCAGGTGTTCTTGTGGGATTCCTAACACAAGGAGTGGGGTGGCTGTTTCTTTTGTGTGTTTGTGGAACCCTTTTCCTTGTACAGGGTTGCCTCACCCAGCCTTGATGGGACGGGATGTATTTGATCTTTTTTTCAGCTTGTTATGCCATGTTAGGTTCATGTCTCTGGCAGGCCTGCTCTTTTCTAAGGGTAGGGTGGATCTGGGGAAGAGGGAAAGCTGCAAGGGGTAACAATGGGAGAAGGGAGGGAAGGAAACTCGATCAGGATGTATAATATATGAGAGAAGAATTAAGAAATCACTTCTTAAGAAATAAATAAATAAATAAAAACAATCAATGAAGCAATAAAATAAAGAGCCACAGAAATCAGAAATAAAATCAGATGGGATTTTCTTCAAAAATAACCCAGCCATGCCAAGCTTCTAGCCTGGCATGCAGTCATGGGTCCCACAAGTGGAGTGGAAAGAAAGACTCTGAGCACCAGGTGCTGTGAGAGCTGAACTCAGCGTGCCCAGAGGAGAGCGGGAAATCATCCATAGACAACTGAATAATAATAATAATAATAATAATAATAATAATAATGATGATGATAATAATAATCCTAACTGAGGAGGTAAAAGGAAACTGGCAAAGATTCTAGGTGAGGAAAAGGACTCTTGTGCTCCTAGACTGTAGAATTAATATTACAATAGTGGTTTTACTACCGTCCTACTTTGCCTTTGCTTGCTTTGGTAAACAGCATGACCAAAAGCAATGTAGAGAGGAAAGGGTTTATTTACCCTACAGGTGACAGCGACATCTATCACCCAGGGAAGCCAAGACACAAACCAGGATGCAAGATCTGAGACAGAAACCAAGGAGAAGTGCTACTGTACTTATTCCGTCACTTGGCTTGCTTTCGTGACCAACCCGGGTCTGCCTGAGGGGGGCAGCACAGAGCCAATCTTTAACCATGAAAATGCCTACAGAAATGCCCTCAATTGAGGTTCCTTCTTCTCAGATGACTCCAGTGTGTTTCAAGTTGTCCAAAGTAACTAATATCATACCAAAACCAATCTATAAATTCATGGCAATCCCCATTAAAATTCCAATGATACGGAAACACAATAGACTATAGATTTTCAAAAGCAATCCTTTACAGAATAAGTCTGCTGGACTATCACCATACTTGGCCTCAAACTACACCATGGAGCCACAGTGACAAATACAGCACAATACTGATCCAAAAACAGAATGTAGGCCAGTAGAACATAGTAGAATGTCCATAAAAACCCACACAACTGTGGCAGCACCATTTTAAAAAGGCATCAAAATATACACAGTGGGAAAAAGGGCCCATTTAACAAATGGTGCTGACAAAACTGTGTGTACACTACAGAATAACAAGGTTAGATTCAAACCTCTTGTTTTCCATAAAAAATTGACTTAAAGTGCATCAAATGCCTTAATTTTAAATGGGAAATGCTGAGGCAAAACACAGAAGAAGTGCTTCAGAATATAGGTAGAGGGAAAAAAATTCTGAATATATCACAGAAAACAACCTTAAGATTGATAAATATGATTACATGAATTAAAAAGTTTTCTGCATAGCAAGGATTACTATCAACAGATTGAATAAACAGCCTCAAGAATAGGAGAAATTCTTTTCCAGGCATACTTAAGAAAGGAGTCAATGCCTATAATATATAAGGAACTAGAAAAACGGAATAACAAAAAAAAAAAACCTTTCCATCAGTAAATAGGCCAAACAACTGAACAGACAATTCCCAAGAAGAAACACAAATGGTCAATGAAAATTTTTGGAAGTGTTCAACATCATTAGCCATTGGGGAAATGCAGTTTAAAACTTCTTTGGGATTCCAGCTCACCTCAGTCAGAATGGCTAAGATCAAGACAGTAGATGACAGTAAACGCTGGTGAAGACGGGAAAGCATGGCCTTTGTCACTTTGGGTGTCACTGTCAGCTAGCAGAGTCATCATGGGAAATCATTTGACAAGATGTATTGAAGACTAGAAATAGAACTATCTTGTAACCCAGCTATACCACTCCCAGGCATTTACCCAGAGTGCTCTGTATCCTACCGTATCTAAACATCTGTGTTTAGTGTGACTCTGTTCATGGTAGCAAGGAAACGGAGCCAGCCTACATGTCCACCAGCAAACAAACTGACCGTGAAAACATGGTTCACATATTCAATTGTGTTTTAATCAGTCATAAAGAAAACTGGAATTGTGGAATTTGGAGCTACTAGGGTTGGAAGAGTGCCAACAAGGTGGGGACAGGAAGACACAGAAGAGCAGGGGGAGAAAGCAAAGAAAAGTCTATTTCAAAATGTTTTAATTAAAAAGTGAAAACACATTTATAAAAATTCAAAGTTTACCTGGTGCTTCCTTCCACACACTGTCTTCCCTAGAGCCTGTCATGGGGCCACTAGGACAGATGCTGCCTTCAAGTTCAACAACACCGCATCTGATTCTGAGAGACTGGTGTGGCCCTCTCTGCGGCACTCTGCGTTCACAGCTATTGGCATGCTGCTGAGCCAACTCAAGTATCTCAGTGACTATTTCTAGCCATAAAAAAAATCTGTGCGTAGATTCATACACACACCCACTGAGGAAGAATCTCTTCTCTTCTTGAATGTCATACAAATGCATGCTACACTTATACATGCGAACACAAGCTGCCAGAGTGTTCTGATTGAAAGCAAAATGGATTGTTACAGAGGTCTTATAAGGATCACTTTTTTAAAAGAAAATACATATTTGTAAGGGGGTTTTAAATTCCTCAAAGCAGAAAGGAAATTTCTACGTATCTTATTTTGAGAAAGGAAAAAAAATCAACTTCTATAACCACCTTAGAAGAGACGAGCTAAAAGGAAATTGGCGCACACAGCGCTGAGCACAAGTGCAGCCCTTTGAACTAAGCAGAGGCACAAACACTACCGTAGTGCGACAGAAAAAGAAAAATTCATCATTTACAACAGGGGCTGTCTTAGGACGCTGCTCCACTCTGAAAGCCTGGGAAGGTAGCTTAGAATAGCAATGAAGGCCGTGGCAATTGAGCGCAATTTACGCATTATGAATGGTATATTTTTAATAAGTTCTTACATTGATGTATCTCTTTGTTAGAAAAATCCCATTTCTCCCTGGGTCATTTTTCATGTCTGTCTCCCTGAATGTAGCCTCTTTGTCTGACAGACTAGCAGAGCCCACATTAATGGCACAAAACGGACCAGAGCAGAATGCCAATTGTGCTACACAGGTATCATAGCTTCGTCCCTGTCGGCTGAAGGGCAATTGACCTTGGAGGGAAGGTCAGGTGTTCCAGTCCTAAGGATGCTCACTCGAGTGGACAACTCTGCTTGTAGAGGTGACAACACACTAAGGGAGATAAAATGATTGGCATGTGCACATTGTATCAACACAGACACTGGATGGCTCTTGCTTTCAGCAGGAAGGGCAGCCTCCCGAGACAGCATGAGACATGGGAATATTTCTCTTCAACTACAAACCATTGTGTTCCAAACCATCTTTATTTCCGAAACTTTGCAACTAGAAATCACCGCGTCTAACACATTTACCAGCCCTATAATTTAAATATCCAAATGAGTGTGGATTTTCATGGAAGTCCACGGAGAGTTTCATCTTTGCCCTACTAGGCACCCCATGATGTGGGCCACTTTTGAATGCAATATGGCAAGGCATTCCGAGCAAAGATTGGTAACCGCAACAACCCAAGCAGAAGGTAAGTACTCAGGCCACCAACGAGCAAAGATTTGCTTTCAGTTAAAAAAGATAACATGCAAAAGTAATTTAACCAGAGGGAGATAGAATACATTTTTAAGTCACCATAGTTACTATGTAGAGAACAGGAGATCAAAGAACAAGGGTGGAGGCAGAAAGACCAATTGCCAGAGACAGGTGAGGTCATTGTCCTTCCAGTGTGGACAGTGATGGAGGGGGTGGGAAGAATGACTTGTGATTTGGATGTGGAGGTGAAGAAAAGAGAAAGTAGCCACTGAAAAAAAGAAAGTGTGCAATATAGTAAATCCTTGTTTATCCTTATACACTGAAAGCTTAGGTCAGGAGACTGACTCCTGCCTTGCTTGACAAATCTCACTTCAAGACATACGAAGTCACAAAAAAGAAAGGCAGTGTTGTTTTTTCTTTAAAGTCAGTGGTGTGTTTTAGCTCTAATTCTTCTATGACTCAGAACATCCTTAATTTTTCACAATGATGTACTTGTCCCTTGTAATATGCATAAAACTCTGCTGAGCAATTCAAAAGTCAAGGGGTCCAGCATGGTTCTACAATACTGTCAAAACTACCAAATTGTTATACAGTTCAAAATATAAATATGCATAAACTCTTAAGACACCCCAACAGAGGCATCTACCACCTCCACATCAAATTGAACCCTTCCAAATCTATCTTTCCCTGTGTGATAAATCTGTACCTACTGAAATAAGAACGCTAAATAACCATATCAGTTAGTCATTCTGGCTTAGGATCCTCCCATAACTGCGAAAGAAAGATGCAATTAGCTTTGAGTCTTTCAGTATGTTTGCTCGTTTGGAATACCCATAGAGGTGAGGAAATTGAAAAAGGGACATGAAGAGGCCTCACAAGAGAAAGGAGACAGAATAGAGGTAGAGAGGAGGATAATGGAACAGGAAGGGTCAAATTAGGATAGGGGAGGGGATCACAGGATAGAAGAGAGAATATGGTAAAGAAGAAATAACACTAAAGACTTTTCAAAAAAGTTATATGAAAACTGTCGTGGTCTGAATGAAAATGGCCCCCATAGACTTGTTGGGAGTAGCATTGTTAGGAGGCTCAGCCTTGTTGGAGTTGTTGTGGTCTTATTGGAGGGAATGTGTCACTGGGGGAGGGCTCGTGGTTTCAGACACACAAGCCAGGCCCAGTGTCATCCTTTCTTCCTGTTGCTTGCCACTGCAGATGCAGAATCTCATCCACTTCTTCAGTACCCTGTCTGCCTGGGTGGTGCCTTACTCCCTGCCATGATGCTGACTGACTAAACCTCTTGTGCTAGTTTGAAAGAAAATGGCCCCCAAAGGGAGTAGCCCTATTAGGAGGTGTGGCTTTGCTGAAGTAGTAAGGCCTTGTTGAAGGAAGTGTGTCACTGTGAAGGTGGGCTTTGAGGACTCAAGCTATACCTACTGTGACAGTTCATTTCCTGTTGCCTGCAGAACAAGATGTAGAACTCTCAGCTCCTTCTCCGGTACTGCACTTGCCTGCACAGCCCCATATCCTGCCATAATGATAATGGAATAAACCTATTAACTGTAAACTACCCCAATTAGATGTTTCCTTTATAATAGTTGTAGTCATGGTGTCTTTTCATAGCAATAGAAACCCTAAGACAGAAGTCTATGGCTGTAGAAGCCTCTATATATACATTTATAAGAGAGAGTAAGAATTAATATGGAGCTACCCTATAATAAAGCAACAATGTCCTAGATACTGGAGATTAACAAATACAAGATCTAGTGCCAGGAATAGATTCTTTTTGAAGTTGTTCGCCGCTGAGAGTCCATAGACCTCCATACACTACTGGCTATTGTCAACACTACTAATTACTATCCAGAATTGACAGTAAGAACCCTATTGCTGAAGATACCACATACTCAAGTCATAAAACATGATGAAATCAAGCTGGTATTCACCTGGAAGCTTCTTCCCTACTAACTAACTTTCATAGTGCTAAAAGATGTTATGCATACTGACAGAAGAGAAAAGTAAGCAAAAATTACACCTGGCTCTGAACTCTGTGAGTTATAGTGGTGACCTGCCCGGCGAGATATGTCCAGTGGTGCAACAAAGGCATGAACATCATGGGAGTAACCAATCACTTTCTAATTGGATTTAAGTCCTGTTCCGCAAGATGAAACCCATACCTTGCAGCATTATCAGGCCAAGAGCCTATAGCTGCTATGATTTTGCAAAATGGACAAGGCATTAAAAAAAATTCTAGTGACTCAGCATTATTCCCATAGATTAATACATCTTTTATCGGAGAAGCTTCTATTTGCAATAGATGATAATTAACACAGAGACCCACAAATGGACAAAGAATAGCAAATGAAAGGCTACAAACCCCTCCACATTAAATGGGACATATATACCTCACCACCTCCTTCAAAGGCTCATAGAACATTGAAGAAGAGGGGCCAAAAGGAATGTAAGATCTGGAAGCAATGGATGACTCAAGAAAACAGTGTCTTCCAGTGTCTTCTACATAGCAAGGTGGCTTCACATATGACCTCACAGCTACAGTGATACCATGTACAAGACCTACAAAATCTCAAGCCAGACCAAATCCCAGCATACAAGGCAAGTTGGGCACAGAGTCTCATGTTCTGTCAAGGAGCTATTAGAATTTGATAGCTTCTGGGAGGAAAGTCAGTTTTCTATAAGTAGACACTTCGAAAGTGACTATGTTCAAGTGGAAGGCTGTATATCCAAGAACGTTTGACCATGACAATTGTCCTTCATGAGGGGAAAAGGCACAGAATAATGTGGATAGAAAAGAGGGTGGATCTGGGAAGAGTTTTGGTGGTTCATTATGATTAAAATGCATTGTATGAGATTCTCAAAGCACCAATTAAAAAAAAACTTAAAGAAATGAGCGATCAAGTGTGCCAGCTTCACTCCAGGTATCAGGGAAGGTCTTTGAAGAACTCATCACTTTTCTCCCTAGACTCTTCCATCCTCATTTTTAAAACTGAGGAAACGCTTGCCCACCTACTTCAGGCGGTTGATGTACAGAGCTCCTCTTTGCCCCGCCTCTGTGTGGTCATCTGATAGTACTCTAATGATGGAGCACCACATAATTTATCTCCTCTTATTGCTCTCAATGGTTGCTCCGTCCACTAAGCCCCCATGACTTGTCTTTCCCATTGAAAGTGCTTCAAAAAAGGAAGACTGGCATTTCAGCCCAGTGCATTTCCATGCTAGCCTCCACTGCTCCCTTTCACTTCGGTTCTGTATTTGAGCTCCAACGCCATGTATTTTTCATACCATTAGATCTCAAGTTCTCCAGGCAAGAATTTGATTAATTACAGTGGAGTTATGGCATCCATGTCTTGGAGGCTGAACATATATTAAATAATAATCATGTCAATATAAGAACAAATTAAAGGATAATTCAAACTATTGCTGTTATACCTCGGGATAAGGTCTCTGTGCAAACATAAATATTGCATTCTTTCTTCACATTTTTAAACTATTACTTCATTCTTCTCTTTAAGTAAAGAATGTAGTGTTAAGAAGCTAGTACTTGGAATCCTCCACTTTGGGGAAAAGATGAAGCAATCCATTGTCTGAAGCAACTAAAAACACGAGTTAACCCAATGAAGCAAGTTTTAAAGACACTGGATTGTTGGGAGCAGTGAGACCCCAGATCTCATTGCAGGTGGTTGTGAGCCACCACGTGGTTGCTGGGAATTGAATTCAGGACCTCTGAAAGAGTAATCAGTGCTCTTAACCGCTGAGCCATCTCTCCGGCCCCCTTTATTGTATTCCCCCCTAAATTTTTTATAAAACAGATTGTGCTGTTTAGCCAAAGGAATGGTTGAATACCATAGCTCAAATGGGAGGTTGGGTCCAGTGGTGACTGGGAACCCTACTGCTGGAAATCTTAATGCCTGTTGCCATGGGCATTCATCTTTAAATCCTGTGTAAGATCAGACAACCCATGAGAATGCAGCATATGGTCACTTAGCAGAAGCAGGATCAACTGGGCTGCTAGGGAAGCCAAAGAGGTGCACGAGCAAGAAGGTGTCTTCCATGCACACAGCTGACAAGAATGAATGTGCCACAGGGGTATGACAGCTGGGGTATGTTATTTAGGGGACTGCTGAAGGAGCAGTGATTTCTGACTGCTCCTAGGGTCATGGCAAAGCCACTCCTAAAAGTCCCGAGTCTGAAATGGTCTGTTCACTTGAGGAGATGAGAGTGTGTGGGAAATAGTATGAGGAACCAACAGTCTCTGGGATACTTGAATCTACCTATCTTACAGGCTTAAGTTGCTCTCTTGTGTTCGCTAAAAGCCAGTATTCTCCTGAGGAGATGCTGTCACTCTGAGTACAGGTTCAATCAAAGTGACCAAAAGGCTGTGTGGTCCGGAGGGTCTTCTGCTTTATCAAAAATTTAGGGGGGAGATGTTGGGAGCAGTGAGACCCCAGATCCTCAATTTCTTGTAATCCCCTGATCTGAGTGCCTACAGCTGCTCTGAGCATGAGACCTTCAGGAGTTCCTGATGGCAGGAGAGTGGTTTCTGGTGGGTTTGGCTGGGGCGTGGCTAGCTCTATATAAGCTGCCCCTGAACCCAATAAAGGGGGCATTCTTGGGGAGTTCAAGGTTGACCCGTGTCGCTGTCTTCACACTGGATGTGAAGAAATGAAGGGCAGAGATCCCTGAACGACAGGGAAACGAATGTAGCAAGAATCAGTTGTTCTTGCTTGGTGTTTAGAAACTCACACAAGCTAGTGGCAATTGAAGGACTAGTGGGTCTGAACCCCAGAGGCTGGGGCACTGAGTTCCTTGGAATTTTGAATCTGTTTTTCTTATGCTTTTCCCAGACCCACCACCACCTTCTTAAAGGAAGTAGAAACCTTATTCAATGCCACCACCACCGAAGTGAGTGCAACACAAAGAGGCGATACCTGGAGCCCAGTATTTCTTCACTACTTCTGTGGCTGCCAATGAAGCAAGCGTGCCAAGTGACACCTTACTTCAGCTGCAGACCTCTGCCCTATGTTAACACAGGGCTCTTTGCTTTGCCTTTGTGTGGCCCAGCTCCACATTATGGGAAACACTGAGGCACTCCAGTGTGGTGGGTTTGGTGACCATCATGGAGTGAGTTCCTATTCTGAAGCCACCACTTTTATGTCATCTCAATGACATGTATGGAGACCACAAGGACACACAGTAGGCATGAGCCATATCCAAACTTGTCACTGGCTTTTATCTCACCATTAGCATAACATTAGTTCTTAACTTATGAAAAAGAAAAAAAAGGCAGAGGAGCAGAGACAGCAAAGATCAAGGGGGAGTATGGATGCTCATAAGAATCCAAAGAATTGAAATCTCCAGAGCAGAAAAGCACAGGAGATTCACCATCAAGGCAGCTCCAGTCTGAGAGCTGAGCCAAATGCAGTAGTTCATGGCCCAAGACATTTGGATCTGCCTGTTATCTAGGAAAAGTCTTCAATGTAGACACTTTATATTTATGTGGAAACATGCCAGTGTTAATTAATGGATCTTGGTGTTTGTTAGTCCCTACCAATGCCAGAGTTTAAACTGCTGTGTGCTTTGGAAGTCGTTAGCAATAAACACGGGGGAAAGGTAGACAGGTTTGCTGTTTCATTTTAGGCTTTTGACAGTGACATTAATTTTGCTATAGTCACATTAAGTTTAGTTTGTAATATTGTTCAGGACAAACGAGATGTCTCAGTGAGTGGAGGTACTTGTTCTCAGGCCTGATGACCTGTGTTCAATCCCTAGATCTCACACGGTGGCAAGAGAAAGTCGACCCTCAAGAGTTGCCCTGACTGCCAAATATGCCAGCACACATTCAGAAACACACACAAATAAAAACTTAATAAATATACTTTAGATACAGGTTGGGATGCATGTTAGTAGTGTTGACCAACCATGCACAAAGCCATGGGTTCAATCTCCATCAGCACACAAATGTGGTAACGCACATCTATAAATTCAGACAGGTGATCTTCAGGGCAAGCTAGCCAGCTAGACTAGCTGAATCAGAGTGCCAGGTACATTAGGAGACCTTGCCTGTGTAAATGAAGTGGATTGCAATCAAGGAAGACACACGGACATCAACTTTCTCATAACATCACAGTTGGATGAATTCAACAGAACAGCTTAAGAAGTTAAGGCTCTCGAAAGAATTTTAGATTACTTAAGTAAACGTGGTCTCACTGAGCCCAAGGTGTCCTTCAGAGATGCTACATAGCTAAGGATGACCTTGCACTATTGTTTGTGTAGGTGAGTATCTGAGTGTGTTCATGTGTGTGTATGCTTAACTCCTCTATTTCAGTGCTACATTAAAAGGAACGATAGAGGCTGACTCATTTGAAACAACTCATCCTTGTTATTTGTCATATCTTGTCAGGTATTGTTACTGCAATGTTTATGAACAAAAACATTGCCTAAAAGTTGAAGGCTTATAAAATGCTGATTAAATATTTTTCTAGTATAATAGCTGCAGATTTCGTGTGGCCACTAGTTACAGACTTGGGGGATTTAAAAACACAAACCTTCAGGAATATATTTACTGCCACTTTACAGTTGCTTATGCCTCCTGGGTACCTCTCCCAAGATGCTTATTAGAAGCCTAGGGCTAGACTTTGGTTTTCACTGAATTACTGCTCTTGCTCCTGTGTTGAGACACTGTGCACGGCTGCAGATCACTGCTCCTTTTGAAATCAACTGCAACGGTTTCTCACTGTAAAAGTTTGAATTGAAACCTGCAAAATATATGCATAATAATACACAAGTATACATCCTCACACATAGACTACTTAAACTATATTTGCTTGTGTGTATTTTAGTAAAAAGAAAAAATGTGAATTCATTCAGACAGATAATATAAGAATCAGCTGAATTGAGCTTAGGTTTTACAAAATCCTAGTTGTTACATTAGACACTTAGTCTCTCTCTCTCTCTCCCCCTCCCTCCCTTCCTCCCTTCTTCCTCTGTGTGTGTACCTATCTTCTCTGTCTTTCTCTGTGTGTGTCTCTCTGTCTCCATTTCTCTCTCTCTCTCCCTCTCCCTCCCTCCCTCCCTCCCTCCTGTGTGTGTGTACCTGTCTTCTCTGTCTTTCTCTGTGTGTGTGTCTCTCTGTCTCCATTTCTTCTCTCTCTCTCTCTCTCTCTCTCTCTCTCTCTCTCTCTCTCTGTGTGTGTGTGTGTGTGTGTGTGTGTGTGTGTGTGTGTGTGTGTACGCAAGCATGCATTTGTTGTTTGGTTTTGGCTGGATGGGCTTTTGTTTGTTGTTTGGTTAGTTAGCCTTGATAGTAAACGAAATTAAATTCAGGGCCACAAGCATAGTAAACACACTCTGAACCACTAAGCCAGCCATACCCCAGATTCCTGAAATCTTTTTTCTCCTTGGAGTTTCTTCCTTTTGATTTTGGTTGATCCACTTACATTTGCCTTCAACTTAAGTCTAGATATGCAGTCTACACAATGCATAGAGACTCTTGAGTGTGTGTGTGTGTGTGATGTGAGCATGTGTGTATGTGTATATGAGTGTACGTGTGTGTATGTATTTAACTGTGTTTATATGAGTCTACTTGTGTTACTATGTATGTGAGTGTGAGTATGTAAATGTATTTGGATGTGCATGTGACTGTGTGTTTTACTGTGTGTGTGATTGTGTATGTGAGTGTGCTTGTGAGTATATGTGTCTGCATTCTTCAGGGGTATATAAGTATTAGTATGTGTTAGTGTGGATGTGTTTGACTGTGAGCATGCAAGTGTATTTATAAGTGTGGGCTGTACATGTGTGTGAGTGTGTGTATATGTGTGAGTGTACATGTGACTGTGTTACTGTGAGTGTGATTATGTGTGTGACTGTGTATGTGTGTCTGTATGTATGAATGTGTATGAGTAGATGTACGTTAATGTGAGTGTGCAGTTTTGTTGTATTTCTACATCTTTGTAGTGTTTGCAAATGCAAAAGGGCGAGAAAAGTGAAGCTGCAAGCTACACCATAAAAACAAACTGAGAACAGGAATGGTCCATGCTTAGCTTCAGTGGGGAAATGCTGGTTTCTGTTTTGAGACATCTTAATAAAGAAATCATGCCATGTTTAGGTTTATTCTTCTGTTTAACCTTTCATTTATTGTGGGGGTGGAATATGAAAGCCATAGGTATAGACCTGGAGGTCAGAGGACAGCTTATGGGACTAATTTCTCTCCTTCCACCAGGTGGGTCCAAATAATTGAACTCAAGTTGTCAAGCTAGGTGGCTAATGCCTTCACCCCCTGTGCCATCTCCACAGACTGCCGTATCCTCTCGTAACTCTCCTCGTGAGCCTATGATCTGCGATGCTTTTGACTTTACCTGAAGTACAGAAAAGTGTACAGGCTCAACAGTTTCTTGAAGCTAGATTAACTTTTCCACGTAAAATATTTATTTTTATGAAATGAAAATATCATTCGATAATTCATGTTAGTAAAGTACATGTGAAACTTCCTCGGCTCCAAGGCTCACATTCCTCTTTAAAAACTTAGTCATTGCCTGGTTGGTCCCCCATCGTCAGGCTTTGGGAATCTGCGCTGAAATTATCCTCTATGTGAAAAGCGCGGAGGCCGAGACTCCCCGCGGATAGAATAATGAAAGTTGTTTAGTTGCTATGTTTATTTTACAAGCTTTACCACAGCATTGACCACCCCAAGTATGAAGTCTCAGCATGGAGATGTTCCTACATTACATGCCCACAACGCAGCCATCCATCGCCCGTCAGGGACACTGCGCTTCTTCCATCAGCCACTGGAGCTTTTTGTAATCATCGGGCCCTGTGGCTGCTGCTTATTAAAAAAAAAAATCTCATGCAGTCCTACCAAACAAGAATATTAGTGCAAATGCATTCTTATGCCATTCAGCATAAGGTAAAAATCTTCATTACTTCCTTTGCCCTAAATCATAGAATCTGGTTTTAGTTTGTGAATTTTAAGGGGGAAAAAGTACTTGTGATCTTTAGTCGTATTTTGATCAACATATTACTAATTTGGTTTAGATATTATATAATAAGTACATCTCTATTACTAAATAGTGACTTTCATCATTTTCCACTGAATGAAGGAGGAGTAAAGACAATAGCTACAAAGGGTGACAGATTATAGTGCACACACCATATCCAAGCTCAGAAGGCCCAAGATTAGAAGCTCAAATACATGTATTGGAATTATTAGAAGTAAGACCACTGCAAGATGGCTCAGGGAATAAAGGTACCTGCCACCAAGTCTGATGACCTGAGTTCCACTCCCAGATCCCACATGGAGGAAGAAAACCAACTCCTGAGAGTCGGTCTCTGGCCACTCTACCTGTATGGGGACATGCAAATAAACACATTTTAAGTAGCTATGTAGTGCCAGGCAGTGGTGGTGCACTCCTTTAATCCCAGCACTTGAGAGTTAGAGACAAGTAGATCTCTGAGTTTGAAGCCAGCCTGATCTTCAAAGCAAGTTCCAGGACAGCTAGGACTGTTACACAGAAAAACCTTGACTCAAAAAAACAAAAAGTTACATGACATAAGTTTGCAGGAGATGTGAAAATTATCTTGATACCTTTGTCCAATATTCTTACAATAATGCATGTCAAATATTTGAAACCTTTGCACAAGTAAATAATCACTGTACCTAAGACCCATCACATTGTGTAAGAGGAAGCAGGAAGACTGTGAAAGCCAGAGGACCAGGGAGTTGGCTCTGAATTTGTGTTCCTTAAGGATGTCAGAAACTATACTCATAAAGTCTTGCCAACATGACTGCCGAAACATGAGCCGAATAAAGAAAACAACAATAAACACATAACATGGCAAGAGGTACCCCAGGAGGCATCAACCCTACACAAAGAAGCAACTAGGACCAATAGCAAACAATCAACCCTGAAACCATATATATATATTGGTTTGATTGATAAGGTTGTATTTATGCATATAGGAATATAAGCCATCTTGCAGTGGTCTTATTTCTAACAATTCTAATACATGGTGTTTGAGCTTCTAACCTTAGACCTTCTGAATTTGTATATGGTGTGTGCACTATAATCTGTCATACTTTGTAGCTATTGTCTTTACTCCTCTTTCATTCAGTGGGAAATGATGAAAGTCACTATTTAGTACATAGAAACGATACTTAATAGTATGTATATATACAGATATAGACATATGTTTGTAACAACGATTAATGAAAAAAAGAGGACAAGAATTGACAAAAGTGAGAAAGGTATACTGGAGGGGTGGGAGGGAGGAAGTGGATACAGAGGGGGTGATGTAATTATAACAAAATCTCAAAACTAAAGGAAGTTTTACAAAGCAAATGACCCACACCTTCTCTTCTGTCTGGCGTGGAGCTCTACAGAAGTGTCAGCAAGCTAAGATTTACAGTGGCAGGAGACCCCAGCGCCGCAGCTCGTCTCGGGGAAATTATGTTCTCTTGCTGTGGGGCTCTGTGTTTTACACATTTACACTTAGTCTGACAGGCTAATCTGACAAATGCCCACAGGAAACTCCCATTTTGACGTTCAGTGAAAACACGACCATGCAAAGAAGTGAGTCTGAGATGTCCAGACATTCATGGGAGGAAATCAAAAGCACTGTTGGTCTAGGAGTCAGTAAAGAGTACAAAACACTAATTCTACTTTTTAAAATTAGGCCCAATTATGTATCAAAGCCCTGGTATTTTTTTTTTTACTTCATTGTAGTAAGATATACTATTTGATTCTGGCATTCTGGAAAGGATATACTTGATGTAGAACACTAGCCAAAGAGAAAGTCGTGTAAGTGTTGCTGCGTAGGAGACTCAAAGCCAAGAGCATCTGGCAGAATGCACCTCAATACTTGCTCCTCAGCCTGATCAACAGCGGCGGTGTGGGCCAGTGTTTCTTCTCTCAGCTCTGATTCTCTGTGGATCTCACATCACGCATGCTGATCCCATTTATCTTCCAATTCCCTCTGTCCATGCAACCGCTCCCTGCAAACAAAACAAGATTAAAAGAAAAACCAAATCCCAAACCAAAGAAAAGGGGGGAGGGGAGAAGACTATCATCATGGAAGCTGTCACATGGCCTGGTGAGTTCTCCTCCCATTTTCGGGACCCCCGGGCCAGTTCTCTCATCTGCCTCAGGTGGCAAACGGGTGAGGGTATCTCTCTTTCACCCATGACAGCACATGGCAGATGTATGTCAGCTGTGCTTCCTCAGGGCTGCCTCCCCTGTGTCCCCAACCACAGAGTCAGCTCTACTGTGCTGCCCTCATGAGTTGCACACCTGTGTTGAAGGGTAGGGAACAGAATGACCCTGGTGTCTGAGGGTCATTCTGCCACCATACTGATCAGGATTGCCAGTGTTGCCACTGGGGCCATGGTGATGGCCATGCCTGGGTTTGTGCTCCTTCTGCAGCTGAGCTCTGTCTCTGTCCAGTCTCTCTTCAAAAGAAGTGGCTGCGGTCTCCTCTTCTCTCCCTGCTCTCTCTCTCTCTCTCTCTCTCTCTCTCTCTCTCTCTCTCTCTCTCTCTCTGTCTGTCTCTCCCACTTCCCTTTTCCTCCATAACCCACTAAATAAACTCTATTTCTGCATGGCATGTCTATCTGTCTCTGTCTCACACCCACTGCGGCTCCTTGTGGGGCCGGTTGCCGTGCCAACCTGCCTGGGACCCACAGAGGCCTTGGGTTGTGGGACTTGGCTGCCCCCCGTGGCCTGCCATGGTCTCCCACCCACCACTGCCCTAAACTAGCCACAGTGGCCGCTGCCATCCCTTGGGGAACTGCACCATTTTATCTAAACCGTTACACATGGACTTCAGTGCAGACCTCAGCGGTGGAAGGACCACAGACCCAGACATGATCCCAGTCAGTGGCCAGGTTCAGATGTCACCATAGTCCCAGGTGGCAATGCAGACCACCCAGATCAGCATGGTCCTTGGATACCAACAGGGCCCCAGGTGGCAGTCCAGATCCCTGACATCAGCATGACCTTTGATGGGATCAGAAGCCATAGACATCAACACAGACACTGGCTGAAGTAGGGCCATGGACCCCGACATGGCCCTCAGCAGCAGCCCTGACCGTGACACCCTGGCTCCAGTGACAGGGCTGGCAACTCAAATTGGCATGGCCCCAGTGTCAACACAGCCCCCAGATACCACCATGGTCACAGGATGGTGTGAATGGCCTGTTTGCCACCTAAGGCCAGGGTGAGGTCCCGGCCTTGGCTGTTGCCAAAGGCTAAGTCTTGGTTCAAGGCCCTGAAGCAGCCTAGGGGTCTGTGCTGAAGTCTGGGACTCCTATTGCCACTGAGGGCTATGCAGACACTTACAGTCTGGGTTTGCCACCTAGGGCCCTGATTGTGTCCAAGGGCCACACTGCCTATGGCAATCTGAGTGGTTTGCACTGCCACCTGAAAACATAGTGATATCCAGGCCAGGGCTGCCAAGGATCATGTCTGGGTCTGTGACCCTTCCATAGCTGGGGTTTATATTGATGTCTGGTGGCCCATGTTGTCATCAAAGGCTATGCGGATGCCACGGATCTGAGAGGGCTGGAGGAGAGCTTGTGACACAGCACTGTCTAGCATATATAAGACCCTGGGTTCTTTAATCCCAGCACTAGGGAAGCAGAGATGGGCGGATAAATCTCTGTGAGTTTGAAGCCAGTCTGGTCTATAAGAACTAGTTCCAGGACAGGCTCCTAAGTACTGAGTTCAGCCCTTAGCAATAGCTGAATTAATGGATGGGTGGATGGGTGGGTGGGTGGGTGGGAGAATGAATGCACATTATGTATTTAGGATGTTTTTAATCTTTGTAAAAGGTTATATCCCTAGAGATAAGAGTATATCGCATATAAAACACGCAGAAAAGAGAGTGAGTGAGTCATTTTGAAGGCATGTTTGTTTGGTGCTGGTTCTGAGGAAGGGCTCACTTTTACTGAGCCTTCTTGGTACTTTTCACCTTATGGACACATGGGCATCTTCATATGTAAAATACCACCTACCGTGGTTAACATCAGATAAATACAACTGAGGTTCAAATACTGATCCTATTTTAAATATTTCTGAGACTTGTAGATCCTCAACAATAAGGTTCTGTGACCCAAATCACCTCAGGAAATTCATATACAAACGCATATCACATATTTACAGTAAGAATGTTTCTGTACTTTATGACAACACACATCAAGAAATTTATATAGATATAGATATCACATGCATACATGTGCAAAAAAAATGTTTTTGCACTTTCTGTTAAAGACGGGTCTTTAGCAGGAAAAATACGCACCCTTGAAAAGAGCAATTCAAATGACATATAATCATCCACGTCACTAAAACAGATGGACTCTCGCGGGTCTAAAGCATCTTGTCAAATATTTGAGAATTTGCATTGCTGCTCTCATATAAGAAAAACAGCCCCATGTGTATCTTCCTTCCAGATTTTAATGTACAACGTCATAAAGCAAAGGCTTAAAGCTAAAAACAAATTTGAGCAAAAATAAATAGCCAACAAATCAAAACATACACACCCAGCCAAACCCAGAACCAGCGTGAAAAGCAGTGCTAAATCAAACAAACCCAGGGCATTCGATTTTTATGTCTTCTCCGTGATTTTTGCAAAAATGCCTATCTATAGGAAAGCATGGATTTTCTGGAGGCAGAGAAAGAAGAGACTAGAAGAGAGATTTAGTTATAGGCAAGACTCACCACACGTGTGCCACGGAGGAAGCTTGTTCCACTGGCTTGCTCCTATTGACCCGGCACACCGTATCTGATGCCTATAGTCCCGTTCCCAGCTGCTGTTGCCAACTGCTCAGGTGTGAAGATGGCAATAGGACCAGAGAGAAGCCTGTTCTGAGGGAAGTGCCAGCAGCCACAGGAGTGGACCACGGTTGTGGCTATGTACCAATAGACTTGGATGTCAACCCGCTCCCGGAATCTCTTTCAACAATATCTGGCTCATTCTCCGCTGCTGGTAAATCCAGCATGAAGAGACTGCACTTAACCTCAGTAAATAGGTTCTCTGGGATTTCATTCATTTTACATGATGATTTTCACATCTCGTGTAAAGAATTGTAAAATACACAGAGAACATCGAAGCTAGGGGTGATGGTTTGGAAATATTTTTTCCAATGAATTTTTATTACAGTCTGAGCATCATGCCCTGTGCTGATGCTACTAGGTTGGGGCTCGGTAGACAGGCATTTGAGTGGAAGCTCAGCCCCTCCCAGCTTTACCATTTTCATACTCCTGCTACGCATCTGTTCCCTTTCCTTGGTGTTTAAGTAAACAAAACATTTCTACTGAGTCTTCCGAGTTTAACAAGACGCAGCGGCTGCTTCACATCTGCCCTTCCCTGTGACCAGCAGATATAGTTCATGTAGAGGCTTTGGAGTTCTAAAACACCCTTCTCTCCCTTCTATTTCCTCAGGTCTCACTGAGAAAAAAAAAAAAAAACCTACAGCAGACCTAGGTATCCTCTTCATCTGTGTCTGAGAGCTTAAAGTCTTAAAGAGCCATTGTATGACAGTGGTTTCTGTAGCCTGGTAACCAGGGAGTATAACCAACGGAGTGAGAATTTGGCGGAGTGAGTACAATGTTTTAATACAGATCTAATCTCAGGTCCTTTTAGTGCATCAGAAAAATTGGCAAATCAGTGTGTGTGTGGTTTGGCTATCAACTTGTATAAGCAATAAACAATATTGCACAACAGTAGTAGCTGAATTCGCTACCACATTTTTATTGTATTACTACATTAAAATAGAATAATAGGGTTTATATGTGAAGAAGGGAGGGAAAAGAAGGGCAGTGAAAGGGGGTGGGTTGCTTGGAAGCAAAGAGCTGCAGATTGAAAAGGCTCTCTAAAAGTGTCTCTCTGCAATTCTGATCTCACCGATGAAGAAGTGTGCATTGTGTTCAATGTTTTCATCCTCAAGAATTTCCCCAACCTGTACTGAACATCTGCATATCTGAAAACAAGGGCTTGGGTAAGGGAAAACCTGATCTTCCTTATTTTCTCTGAATATAAACACACACACACACACAACTTATTCTCTCTCTTCTTCTTCTTCTTCTTCTTCTTCTTCTTCTTCTTCTTCTTCTTCTTCTTCTTCTTCTTCTTTCTCTCTCTCTCTCTCTCTCTCTCTCTCTCTCTCTCTCTCTCTCTCTGGGATGGCAAGCCATGGCTTCTACAGGGTACCACAAGTGCTCAGTGTTTGGAAGCTGGTGTGATGCTGGATCTTTGTCTCCTGTACATATTTGGTACAGATGGCGAATAACAATAACCTGCATTCTGCAACACTGAAGTTGTAGCTTTTCAGACCACATTCTGCACAATTTTGTTTCCAAGGCAATTGGAGGCTTATATCTTAAAAGTCAAGAACACGCAGCAGACTCTTAGCAACAGAGATTTCATCTTGGCATAAACTTTAAGGCTCTGAATACTAGCACAGGTTACTTATCAATAAAATATTATGACAGGTTTGTTGGGCAACATTGGAATACATTTGTGGTAAGTCTTAAGTATGCCCAGATCTTTATTTTAAATTTAAAAAAAAAAACAGCATTGTGGATTGACTCGATACAGCTTAAGGCTGATAAATAACATAAAATGATGGCTTCATGTACACACACATTAATTGTTCAACTGATTAGTTACATGTACATGGGAGGGGGAATATGTACTTGTGAGTGCAGATATCCATGGAAACTAGAAGATGGCCTCAGAGCCGATAGAGCTGGAGCCAGGCAGTGGTGAGCCAATCTCGATGTGGTCATTTGTATCTGAATTCAACTCATGTTCTCTACAAGAACTACTTGTGCTTAACCACTGAGCCATCCTCAAGTCTCCCAAATTTCATCTTTCAGCATCTTTGCAACAAAAATGTAACAAAACACTAATTAAAAGTAACAAAACCAATGTCTTGTACTTACAATTACTATATATTGGGTAGTAATAGGTGATTGATATACTTGATCTCATTGAATCCTCTGAAATCTAAATTATTATCTTTTGTGACAGATGAAGAAACATCTTAAACATCACATAACTAGCCCAAGTCATATTGGGTCTAAAGAACAGGCATTTTAAACCAGGTGTGTCTCCTTGAGCCCTCTGAGTCAATGGATACAGTTGTTAGAATGCACATCAATTGACTGGTCTAGGACCTATTCTGACCACTTCGTTAAAGCCCTTTCCTCAGGGCTCAGAGTTCTGTGCAGAAGTTGAGGTGGAAGAACCAGTGTGATGGATGACTCCAAGGAAACAGTGTCTTCCAGACACAGCAGGACTGATGCACATATGAGCTCACAGAGACTGTAGTAGCACACACAAAGTCTACGGAGTTTCAAGCCAGATGGGGTGCCAGCACCGAGAGGAAGAAGCAGACATGTACTCCCATTCCTAACCAAGAAGTTATCTTCAACAGGTACTGTCTGACAAAGGAGAAATCTGTTTTCTCCAATGGAGTCTCACTGAGTATTTTAACCATACTTCAGGCCAGGGCCCAATGCCAGAAGTAGTTGGCCAACACAAAACAAACTCAATGGTATTTTTGTAGACCTTGCTTCTCTATTTTCTTCTGCGGGCATTTTTGTCTTGTTTATCTTTTCCTTGTTCATTTCAGTTTTTATTTTGGGGGAAATATCTGCATTTCTTTGGTTTTGTTATAATTTGTCTTTGGGGTTTTGCTTTTGCTTTCATTTTTAAGGAAGAAAGAGTATATATAGTGTTGGGTGGGTAGAGAGGTAGAAATGATCCGGAACTGGTGAAGAAAAAACATTACAATCAAAACACATTGTATGATCAAAGATACAATTAAATAAAGAAGAAAAGGTCCTCTTAACATCACTTATGTCGCTTGATTATTTTACATAACATAGTAGCCATTCTCACTGGGATAAGATGGACTCTCTAAGTAGTTTCACTTTGCAATTCCTTGCTGGCTAATGGTGTGAAAGATTTTTAAAGCATTTAATAGCCATTTGTGTTTCTTATTTTGAGAATTCCATGCTCAGTTTTCTTGGTGTTTGATGTTTAAGTTCTTTGTATAGTCTACATACTAATTTTCTGTCAGATGTGTAGCTGGTAATGAAATCCTTACATTCAGTAGGCTGCCTTATCATTAAATTGACAGTTTTCCTTGGCTGTTTGGACAATTTTAATTTCATCAAGTCCCACTTGTAAATGCTTGGCTGTGTTTCCTAAACAAATGGAGCCCTGTTTAGAGAACGCTTCCCTACTCACGTATCTTGCAGAGCAGCTCTGCTTTTTCCTGTACAGTTTCAGAGCCCTAACTTTACATCAAGTTTCTGATCTGTTTGGAGTTGACTTTCAGGGTGAGACATGAAGATCTTCTGTCATTCTTCTGCATGTGCATAACCAGGATTTCCAGCACCATTTGTTGAAGGTGTTGTCTTTTACTAATGCACATTATTGATCTCTTTGTCAAAAGCCAGTTGGTTGTAGTTGCACAGTCACAAATGTGAGTATTCAGTTCTATTCCATTGACCTACAAAATCTGTTTCTGTTTTGGCAATACGCTGTTTTGTTATTATGACTCTTTAGTTTAATTTAAAATCAAGTATTGTGATACCTATATCATTGTTTGTTTGTTTGTTTGTTTTTTGCCCAAGATTGCTTTTGTTATGCAGTGTCTTTTGTGTTTCCTTATGCATTTTAAGATTAATTGTTCTATTTCTATGAAGAATTGAGTTTCAATTTTGATTGGAATTCTATTGAATCTATAGCCATTTGTACAATATTAATTCTTTCAATCCAGGAATATTGGAGGTCTTTACATCTTCGAGTGTCTTCCTCAATTTCTTTCTTTGTTGTTTTATAGTTTACATTGTGAAAGCCTTTTATTTTCTTTACTATATTTATTCCAAGATGCATGCATGTGTCCTTGCATGTGTACTTGTTGTGTATATGTGTGTGTGTGTGTCCAGGTGTGTGTGTATGTGTTTGTATATGTCTATGTGTATAACTGTGTGTGTGCCTAGGTGTGGATATATATGCGTGTATAGATATATGTGTGTGTGTTTTTTTTTTTGTGTGTTTTTGTATGTGTGTGTATGTATATATGTATATGTGTCTGTGTATGTCTGTATGTTTATCTGTGTGTGTGCACCTAAGGGTGTGTGTGTCTAGGTGTGTGTATATATGTGTATGTCTATGTTTGTATCTCTGTGAGTAGGGATGTGTGTGTGTGTGTGTGTGTGTGTGCATGCGCATGCGTACATGTGATCTGAGGCTATTGCCAGTGGGATTATTTCCAAGAAAGATCTTTCTAAGAGAAAGTTAGGTACTTTCTGGAAAATCCACACTCAAGAACACCTGGAATCTATCTAGTGGTTCTCCTTATAAATGTGTTCCCACCAGAGCATTTATGAAGATAAGCATGACAACTCTATATGTCAGAGTGTAAAAATTAAGTCCCAATCTTGGGGTGGGGGGAGCAGTTGACGCAATGGACTACTCTGTAACAAAGAAAATTTTTTAAAAAAATCAATCTGAAGACCAACATTTAAAGGTTTTCAAATTAGATAAAAGTAAGATGTGCTTTTAATTTAAAAATTTAATTTAAAAATTAGAACTGTGCTTATTTGCAGAAGTTGTGGGTTGATCCAAGGGATCAGAGCCCTATGCCAGCTTCTGCCTAGACCACAGTCACTGGGCATATTCATGTGACACTTTTTCAGAATATTCAAACTTACAGTGAGTTTACCTTTTTTCTGTGTTTTATACATTAATTAAAAAATTAGAGACCATTTTTAAAATGGTCATGAAAATCAGATACATTTTTATGCCAATGATACGGTATAGGAAAACACAACTGAATATAAGAGACATGAAGCCCTTAGCGGCATAGAATTGGGACCACCAAAGAGAGAATCAGCTGCGAGACTAAAAGACGTCCATGAGGTTGGCTTCTGTGGTTTATAAAGAGCAGACGCAACAGGGCTAGTACGGCTGCTATCACCAACAATAAATCATCACATGTCTGCAAAGATTGCCGTGAAAAATAATTGTGCTGTTTTCGAACAAATCTCAGTAAATTCCAGTCAGTACCAAATGGTCTTCATTCACAGGAAGAAGTAGCAGGAGGCCACGTGAGTCAAGAATAGTACTGGAGCCTGGCACGGCACAGCTGAGACCTTTCCCAGTCACTCGGGAAATGTATCTTCTTTGGGGAGGGTAGAAAGCCTTAAGAAGACTCTCTGCTCACTGGAGGCGTGTGGGGATGCGGGAAATAGAATGAGGCAAGTCTCTCCTTATTACTATAACATTATAGAAAAACCATCAGCCTCCTCTTTAAGTTATGATATATGGCGTATGCCAAACCAAAGTGCTTTAAGGGTAATCAAAACACTAAATGCCAAGTATGTGACCATTCATCTTCTCTGAATGCAACTTTGACTTTCAAAACACAGCTTGCCTGCTGTTAAGGTATCACACAAGGCTATTGCTACTTCCCGATTTTTCTGAACAGCAGCGGAAGAAAAGCCTCTGCAGAGCAAGCTGCTCCTCATTGTTCCCCTTCACATTCTCTGGGCTCACTTTCCCATCTATTAGGTTTTCATTGATTGGTGATCCAGGGCTCCCTGGAGTTCCATGAAAGCCTGAAAATGTGACCATATGCCTCAGCTGTGCCCTTGGTCAGGAGCCACCAACACTTTGTTGTCCAGCCTTCAAGATTCTCTGGGATATTTTCTATCTTAAAGGCAGAAGTTATCTTCAGGAGTTTGACTGAAGCACGGCTTCTGGAGGGTGAGCAGGTGTGTTCTGCATACACATCTGTTTGGTCATAAAATATTGGCAACTAAAGTGGGCTATGAAGGCTTGCAGCTGCTTCCTCAAAGCTCCACACTGTGTTTGGTCCCCTTCTCAGACAGCGAGATCAGGGAATGAAATATCATTCCTCTAGAGACAACAAAAATTAAATTATCCGTGAGCTGCTTACAATTTCTTCTGTATTTCATGAACTAAGTCATCCAAATTGGTTGGTTTTACTTTGTTCCTTGTTTTTAAAATTCCTATAATATGCTTCCTGTGGCACTCATATGCGTAAAGACAAATTATTAGTAAATAATTTGAACCACACATAAATGTCCCTGTTTGATTGCACTGACCCCTCTAACTACAATCTTTCCTCTTAAGGGGAAAGACGATTTAAAGAAGAAAGCATATGTACTCCTAAAGACAATTAGGAAGCCCCGTTGATACTTGCTTCTCTTCTTCTTATAGGGCTTTTTGGATAAGGATTTGTTGATTACAGATGGAAATTTCAAATGGTTTATAGTGTATCCAGACAAACAACATTTTCTCTCATTGGCACTGTATTAATGTATATTTGGAGAAAATAAATTTTAACTCCATTTCTGTAATTTTCTTTACAAAGCTATATGGAAATACCCTTTTGAGCCAGGAAAACAAATCAACAGAAGAAAAGCCATATTGGCTTTAACACCAAGATCTAGGCTCTCTTTAGTTTCTCTCTGAACAAAGCCATTGTAGCAGAGGCCTATGGAAAGTTTCATACTCGCTAGGAAGCTGCGCTTTGGGGGTTATTTTCCTCTGTAGGCAGTTTCGAGGAAAATCAGCATACAGATGTTGACTTTCTGTAGCTTAATGCAAGTACACATACCTACACTGGCTTCCTAATCACTAAGTGTTGCATGTGGCAATTTCCTGGTAATTTTGAAAGTATGCAAAACCCTAAGTATAGCAGCACAGTACCGGGTATAAGTGAGTAACACCTGAATCACAAGGACGTCCTTTAGAAATCTGTACTCCACCAAACAGGAAAACCTAGAAGAAATGGTTGAATTTCTTGATATATGCAACCTATCAAAGTTGAATCAAGATCAAGCAAGAAATTTAAACAAACTCATAATCCCTGCCAAATAGAAATAGGGATTAAAGTTCTTCCAACCAAAAGTGCCTCAGGGGCCAATTTTATTCAGCACAGAATCCTACCAGATCTTCAGAGGAGAATTAATACCAATACTCTCAAATTATTTTCAAATCTAAACTGAAGGAACATCTCCTAGAATTGCGTTTACTGAGGAACTATTATCCTAAGACCTAAATCACACCAAGACTTAATAAGAAAAGAAAATTATATAAACTAATATTCCTATGAAAATAAATGAAAAAACTCTCAATAAAATTCTTGCAAACTCATTCCAAGAACATATCAAAAAATCTCCTAACATAACTAAGTAAGTTTTATTTCAGAGATGCAGGGATGGTCCAATGTACAGAAATAGACACATGTCACCACGTAAACAAACTAAAAGATAAAAACCAATTATCAGGGCTGGAGAGATGGCTCAGAGGTTAAGAGCACTGACTGCTCTTCCAGAGGTCCTGAGTTCAATTCCCAGCAACCACATGGTGGCTCATAGCCATCTATAATGAGATCTGGTGCCCTCTTCTGGCATACAAGCATACATGGAAGGAATGTTGTATACATAATAAATAAATAAATCTTTAAAAAAAACAATTATCATCTTTTTAGATGCAGAAATACCTTTAACAAAAATCCAACACCTCTTCATGATAAAAGTTCTAGAGAGATTGGGGATACAAGGAACACACCTCAATATAGCAAAGACGATTTATATCAAACCAGCTACCAACATCAACCTAAATAGAAACTCAAAGTATTTCCACTAAAATCAAGAACAGGATAAGTATGTCCACTTTCTTCATACCTATTCAATGTAATACTTGAAGTCTCAGCTAGAGCAACAAGACAAATGAAAGAGATGGAGGAGATATGAATAAGAATGGAAAAAGTCAAAATATCTTTATTGGCATATGATATGATTTTTATACATGAAAGACCCTAGAACCTCCACCAGCGGATAAATACTTTTAATAAAGTATCGGGACACAAGATTATCACCCATGAGTCAGTATCCTTCCTATACACAATTGACAAACACCCTGAAAAGCCCTGCTGACTTAGTGTCAGTGGTAACAATCGCCACATGACCCAAGAATATAAAAAAGTAAAATAAAATAAATGCACTTCACTAAAACAGGCATCCTTGCATTTTTCATATGAGGAAAAACTGAGAAACTACTGACACAAATCTGTCCACTCAAGCAACCAGGCCAGAAACTGGTCTGAGCATCGGAAGAGGAAGAAACCCAGGGAGAGGAAAACTGAGATAAGGAATCTTTCCCTGGTTGAGAGCAAAAAGGGGACTTCTCCAGAAAGGGCAGAACAAAGAGGCAGAGCAGCTGGGGAGGGAGGCAGGTGGGGCAGGTAGGGCAGGTGGGGGGCTTGAGTCAGCACCCCTGTCTGCAGGTATGAGGGGAGCTCTAACCCTTGGGCCTGAGAGCCTTCCATCACTGCTATGTGGGGCATTCCCCACAAAACAAAAGGTGGCTTTTTCATTACTGCTTTTGAATTAAATACATTTAGAATTATTTGTAGCAACCTAGCATTAGCCAAATTCTCATTTACTCAAATTGGTGAATGGATTGGGCTGGGTCCATCTGAGAAAAGATGACTTGGTGAGTTCTGATGAAGAATTACTCTTTGTAAGAATTACCTATTAATGGAGCGATTAAAGATAATTAGCTTGTCCTTCGGGTATTCTCTTGGGATTAGGGGTAAATTCTCGGAGATGACTGACTTGAATCGACATTTAAAATATCTTCCTGGTCCTCCTGAATTAAGTGGTGAGGTGCCCACTTGGCTTAGACAAATTCAGCCCGCGAGATTTTCAGAACCATCCTCCGAGCCGGAAGAGCAATATTGAAGCAAATGTTCGCTTCACCACTCTCTTAGAACTGAAAGCAGTTTTGCAAGGTTTATTGTCTGGATTGGCTTTAATGCGACTCTTTTATGGACCTTTTTAATGAGGAGTATTCAATTATTGCTTCCTGAAAACATCGCTATGATATCGGACTCCGTGCTGTGCCGCCTCGTTCAGTAGAAGCGGGTGTGATCGGAATGGAGCTTGAAAGAATATTAAATAGCTATTCCTCCCCCTTACTGTAGTGCATTCTCCATCTGCCAGTGTTGATAGACGGTGGATATTGACAGACTTTTCATCTTTCCAGTTTGAGACACTCACTGGATCTTAAAAAAGTGGATTTAAAGGGTAAAATCTATAGGAAGGGACAACAGAAAAGGACCTTTTCATATGAAAACTTTATTTTCTTTATTTTCAAGAGGATTGGGCAGGAGTCTTCTAAATCTATGGGAGGATTAATTATAGAGGCTGCTCCCAGGCAAAGCTCAAGAATCAAAAAAAAAAAAAAAAATACGCTGTTTAATGTCTAAAGCTCAATTTGGCCTCCGGGGTGGATTCTGCCAGTTGGAGCATGCGCTGTAAGGTGTGGCTCAACCACTCCGCCAAGGATCTCACTGGTGGCGCTGAAAGAAATTTAAATTCCTAATTCACATCTAATCAGCAATCAGGAGACCCTCTGCGGTAACTTGATAAAAGAGACCAGCCGGTGCATTGAGATGAAAGTGTTCCTTGTCTTTTGTGCATATTTCATTAGAACCATGGAAGCATCCTTGAGCTCTTACATGGAAGTAACTGACACCGTTTCAGTGTCAGGAATATAATTAGCCACCTTCCAAAACATTTAGGAGGGTCTAGAACAAAACCATACTTGATATAATGGTTGGGACAAAGGGATTACATTTGTCCTGATCAAAACTATCGTTCCCTGTCCTGATTACCAACATATCAAACGGGGAGCGTCTCCATAGATGGGGGCATCCTCACCCACCGTAGCTGTGATACTTGATACCAGACAACATCAAATGGGATGTGACGTACTCATAACTTTCATGGCGGCCTTCCTTTGACATCTCCTTTTTACATAGTTAATTCCGTCGAATGAACGAATGCCGTGAGGCAGAAGTTGAAGCACAAACGGTCCCTTCAACAGATGGTGTACCAAAAGACCCTTCCTTCAGCAGACAGTGCACAGAGATGGCGTACTCAAACACAAAGCACTGCGCTTCACCCTCAAGAAGTGGCTTGGGAGAGTGAACCAGCTTGACCCAGCTTCCCTCACCAGCACCTTCCCCTCTGCTCACCGGCCCACCCCCACACCATTATCCTAGCAACTTTCTTCTCAGCTAGAAGCAAATTGTCACTCAGTGCAACCTCAAGACAGGCCCTTGAGCCACAACTCCTTACAATCTGCATGGAGAGGTCCCATCACTCCATGGCATCATGGGAAAGTGCCTTTGGAGTTTTGCTCTTGTTGTTGTTCATTGTGGTTATTACCATAATTGTTCCCCGGGGGAGGTTGCAAGTCTCTTTTCTTCCTGAAGCTGTTCTCAGTTCTCTCCCTCCTACTGAGCTGGGGATTCCCACCTCATTATCCCAACCTTCACTCATCACCAAAGGGGTGCTTTGGGAGTGGGAACACTTTTATTAAAATATTTTTCATAACAGCCAGATGATTTGGTTAATATGATTATCTCACGTCACCGAATGGGGAAGGAAAGTCAGAAGTGATGCCATATACATCCAAAAAGTTAAAACCAAGTTAGAATATCTATGTCCCAGCTTCTGAGTAGCAGTTAAGCCAGCTATAAAATAAAGAAAAAGAAGGAAAGAAAGAAAATACTTTCACATGAGAAGTGTTTACTCTGGAGTAAGCAAATTGATATAAATAAACTTACCTTATTAGTTCACCAGTGTGCTGCTCCTGTGGCAGTCGTTTCTCTGCTATTAGACAGTTCTACTGCTGTTAAACCCTTAGCAGGGAAAGAAGTGCCTTGTCATCAAGAATGTGGCCCAATTTGGCCATCCTCTATTAAGCGCATCCCGGTAAAAAGGAAGTAAGATAAGGGGTTGTGAGGAGCAAAGTTCGCCTCCGCCCTTAAACTTTCCAGGATGGCCCTGGGCCTTTATTTTTCCAGATGTTGGCGCAATTCCCTCAAAATCTTCGGCACTCTGCCCACATCTGATCTTGGCACCCCTTAGGTGGTAGGCTATGGGGTAACAATAATCCACCCCTCCACCTCTGCAACCCTGACCTTTGTTGAATTTGGATCCCTAAATTCATTCGTCCCGCATCCGGATTTGCAATAGGGACCAAACCAGCCACCGTAGTTTCCTCTCATGTTTCTGAAATAAAATACTCTGACAAAAGCAACCCAGGAAAGAAGGGGTTCGTTGACGCCCACAGTTCAAGGTTTATGGCTGTGACACCGTCAAGGCAGCAGGGGTCTGAAGCGGTCGATCACATGACTCCCACAAACAGGAAACAGATGTGCGAATATGGGCTAGCTCACTTTCTCTTTCATGTAGTTCAAAATCCCCAGCCCAGGGAATAGCCCCACCCAAAACTAAGATGGGTCTTCTCATATGTTCTAAGACCTTCAAGATAATCCCCACAGGCATATTCAGAGGTTCCCGCCTCTCAGCTGATTCTAGATTCTGTCAAAGCTATGATATTAACCCCCACACCAGCCAATCCCATTATATATAAAGGGTTTAACAACAACAAAACATGTTAAGGTGTCTCATACGTTTAACGTCTTCTAAGTGCTTGAATGAGAGTATACAAACATTCTGCATAGTTCTATCGTTCAGTCACACTATGCACTTCATTTGTGTTAGAAATTACTAACCATTAACACTCTTAAACATGCTGAGATCATAGAATCCATTCCAAAAGCCACAGAACCAATTCAGAAAACTCTCTTCTGTTAGAACCAACCTTGTCACCAAAATCAGCACCAAAGCCATGGTGTTTCATATATACACTGAATTTAAAGCAAGCAATAATTTTGAGTTCCAGTTCGGCAAACCCAAGTACTAGGAACCAATAGCTCTCCTGTGTTGACAAACTATATATCAATGTTAAATACAGATATTTTTTACCTCTATCCTCAGATTTTGAATCCTCTCTATTCAATTGTTGAGAGTCTGTCTATCCAGCATCTAAATGGCACCAAGATGTGGCTTTCCCAAGAAACTGGCGCTGACCAGTTTAAACTAGCTGAGATTTCCCCTTTATTTGGCATTTTCTTATGATTAATTCTCCTCCTCACATGAGATCCTTAAGCTCTTACTCAATTTTAATAACCTTCACATCTTCAATACCCTATATCGAAGCAGGCAAAGACAACAGTGTTTTGTAATTTTGAAACCCAAGTGGGAAATAATGTTTCTTGGTATGGGCTTAGAGACCATTTAGAAAAGTAAGTCTATTTCTATTAGCTATAAAAACAAATCCAAGAAGTTACCAAGATTAAAGAGTTCTTGGGGAAAGAGCCTATGGGCCTTCAAATATTCCTGGGGCTACTACATCCCGAGATGGCCCAACCCTGCTCATCTTCAATACCACTTCCAGATTGCTACAGTGCTCAGTCCCAGCTGTTCTCTGGGATGTGGCACATTCCCTGGGAAATAATTTTTCATCAAAATTGCTAAAAGCCACTGCTGACATTTCGTGTGGAGCCAGCACAGTAAAGGAGCCTCCTGACATCTGACATTAGAATATCCCTCCAGACATTCTTTTGAGGTTTATTAGTACTAAGAGCAACTCTACAGCCAGAAACAAATTAATCTATATGTTTTTTTTTTCCATTTGGGGTTTGAGGCTTGGTTTTTTTATTTGTTTGTTTTTTGTTTTGCTTTTGGGGGTGTTTTTCTGCAGCACCCCAGGTTGAATTCTACTCATGGTTCCTCTGCCTCTAGGGTTACAAGTTTGTTCCACCAGATCTGGGTCAATCTAGAAAGTGGTATTTCATTTTGTCCAGAAGTTTATATAAGTCATTCACCATGTTAAAACATCATATCAATAGAAACTCAGCAATGAAACGTGAGTCGCCAACCAACACAGCTGAACCCATCTGTCTCTTGTTCATGATGATTCGATGTTCATCTATATCATTGGTTCTCAACCTTCCTAATGCTGCAGCCCTTTAACACAGTTCCTCATGTTGGGGTGACTACCAACTATAAAATTATTTTCATTGCTAGTTCATAGCTATAATTTTGCTACTGTTATGAATCATAATATAAATATTCATGTTTCCTATGGTCTTACGTGACCCCTGTGAAAGGTCATTTGACTCCCAAAGGTTCACAGTCCACAGACTGAAAAACACTGATCTAGAAGCATCTGACACCTTCATTATATACCCCATAGTACATTTAGCCAATCGTTTACATACTGAAATTCTTTCTAATTGACAATACATTTATCTCTTCTTACTTCTCTTTCTTATTCTAGCTAGGATATCATACTGATTTTTAAACGATATGTTAGATTGCTTCTCTCTTGCTGTGATAAAAGACCTTGATGAAGAGCACTTTGGGGAAAAAGCAGTTTATCTGGCTTACAGGTTACAGCCCTTCATCAAGAGAAACTAAATCAGGAAGTCAAGGCTGAAGCCTGGAATTAAGTACTGAAGTCAAGACCATGGAGGGATGCTTGCTTGCTCTTCATGGCTTGCTCTGCTTGCTTTCTTATATAACCCAAGACAACCCACCCATAGGTGGCACTGGTCACAGTGCCCCAGGCCCTCCTACATCAATCATTAGTCAAGGAAATGACTCACAGAAATGCCAAAAGGTTTTTTACCAATAGAGTTCAAAAACTTACCCACCCAAATGGCATATATAATTACATATGAATTTCACTTGAGGAGAGCTAAAGAGGTCTGAGAAGATATTTCTTCCAGAGGTCTACACTGTCCTCACTTGATGTGTTCGAGCACACCAAGCTCTTTCTCAACCCTGAGTTCCCATACAGAGATTATTGACTCAAATATTGAAACTCCTACTTCTTTGTATCTCTTTTCTCAGCCTTCCCAAACATGGTTGAAATATCAACTTCTGCCAAGCAGCCTTCCATGGCCACTTTAGTAACTGAATATCTTTCATGTTTTTATTTTATTTATTTATTTCAGAACTCTCACCCCCATCGGTAATGAGTATTCCGTTGATTATATAAATGTAATAGATAATTAGATGATAAAGTAATTCGGTAATTTAGATGAGGACAATGGTGCATATCTTACAAAATCTCGTGAAGAACTAATCATGTACTAATTTTGAGTATAGAGATCATAGATATAAATTTCTTAAAACTGTGTCTAGTTCATAGAAGATACTGCATGAGAGCAGTATCACTAGAATAGATGTTGAAATATGGTTACTGGCTAGCTCACCACTTGATGGAGGAAGGTAATTGTTTAATTATAATAAACCAACTGCTTGGCCTCATAGCTTAGAACATAGGTGGGTGGAATAAACAGAATAGGATGCTGGGCTGAAGAGGAAGTGAGGTCAGACTCTGCTCTGCTCCCGAGAGACCCGACAGCTCTGCTCTCTGGAGCAGGGACGCCATGCTCCGCTCTCCCGATAGCTCTGCTCTCTGAGGCACACGCGATGAAGCTCCGACCCAAGATGGATATAGGTTAGAATCTTCCCGGTAAGCGCACCTTAGGGTGCTTACAAACATCATTAGAAATGGGCTAGTCCAGGTGCGAGAATTAGCCTGTAAGGGCTAGAGTTCATGGGCCAAGCAGTGTTTAATTGAATACAGTTTGTGTGTTGTTATTCCGGGCATGAGCTAGCAGGCGGCCGGGGTGCTGGGGATGCAGCCCTGCCGCTCTTATTTCAACAACCACTGGCCAACTAATAAAACAAGTCTTATATTTTAAAAGGAGTGAAGACACATGTGGCTAGATAATCCATATTTGTTCATACTATGACTAGAAATTTTCCTCTCAAATCTGAATAATCTAACCTTGATATTAATCTCATATAATTTCCGGGGGGTAGATAGATGGTTCGGTCTCTTCTGTTAAGAGCACGTGGTGTTCTTGTGGAGGACCCGAGTGTGATTACCTGCACCCACATGACGGTTCACAATGATCTGTAACTCTAGTTTCAGGGGATTCAATTCCCACTTCTGATGACCGTGAGTACCAGGCATACATTCGGACAAGCATTCACATGCATAAAATAAAATAAATATTAAAAAAGAAACTGCACCATTCACACAGGGACTGAATGTTTTAGAGATGTTAAGTGATTAGGTGCCTCAGAGACAGCATAAGACACAGACTATGAAGTTTGGCTGCCAGAGCTGAACAGTAATATGACTAATGGTAGACTCTTTAGTAATTCTTTCCTCTTGTAATTATATACTTTAGGGGAGTGTGCCTTCCAAAGAGTCAAGCCAGAGATACAAAGAGCAAAGGGAAGCCTGAGTATGTGATCAGAATGTTCTTCGAGGTTCCTGGGCTGGTGGCAGAGGTCCTCTTTAAGGGAATCAGTCACTGGCAATGCCAGCCAAATATTTGATGAGATGTCAACATATTTTGCAACTGGACATATAGCTCAGCAAATTTACTTCAGACTTCAGATAACAAAACCCCTTTAGTCCAAAGGAGACACAAAACAAGCAAACAAAATATTTTGATAACGTGAGACTACATTGTAAGACCTAAGACCTGCCATCGATGTCATTGATGTCACCAAAGACCAGGACCTTTTGAGGAAACCAACTCACCAGTAACCAAGACAACTTTCTGCTGGCTTCTGCCATACTTCCTTGCTCTCTGTCTACCTACATGGTCTCATTTTTTTTTTTCAACCTCTCAAAATAGCTGCTTCATTTTTCCCTTTCTCTAATGTCACTTACAATGCCAGCTCACTGCAGCCACCTCTGCTCCAGAACTTATATCACCTCAGGCCCCAAAACAAGCACTTCTGGGAGCGTGGAATTTGTATTAAATTACTATAAAGCGAGAGAATAGGTCAAATGCGTGTTCATAGTTTCAAAGAAAATCAGGAAGACACGGTTGTGTCCAAACAAAGGAATAGTAATGTTCTTGCAGCTCCCCTTAAAAAGAGGCCACATTATAAGCTGCTGCACCAGGGGCTAAAAAGACAACAAAGGAAAGCGTGCAGCCATATTGCTTTGTTTTGCATCTACACAACTTCTCCTCATTTGGGGAAAGTGATTAAAGGAAAAGGCCACAGGCCATTCCAGCAAGTTCAGAACAATTTGGTTTTTAAGGAATAAAAATAACTCTGAACCTCTTTTTCTCCTTCTTGACTTACTTTGGTAAGTTAGTAGCTGAGTTCAGCTGGAGGAATCTGCAGTAGTCAATAAATGGAAACGGCGTCAGCAAAAAGCGTTACAAAGCAGGAGACAGCTCAGTCTCCTAAGGGTTCAGGACTCGTCAGCTGCCCATTTCCACTCTGCTTTGTGTATGGCTCCTGCCCTGACATGGACCCTGAGCAACTGGGCATGAGAAGATGAGACATTTTGTCACTGCCCTTATTCCCATAATTTAAAGTGTGTGTTCGTGTGTGTGTGCATGTGTGTGTGCTAGGGTCCCCCATAATTTCTAACAATAGAAGCAAGGTGTTCTCATTCAGTAAAACATTCAGTCGCTCTGTATCCAAGTAACTATATGCTAATAAATCGTCTAAACTGAGTCAGTCATAAACCTTTAAGGATTGTACCCAACTGTAGCACCTCCAACTCTTCTTTCCCTTCCCATCTACCTGTAGTTATTGGAACAAGGTGAAGACATTCTACAGCAAGGAGACTGCTGATGCCCCGAAATTTTACATTTCTGCTTTGATTCACCAGAGAGAGAGATGAGCCATCTTAATGAAGGATGGCCAAGCACACAAGAAACTAATGGAAAGAACATGATGGTGCCCACAGGTGCATCGCCCCGTGCTGCATTCCATTCCAAGGGAAAGCTCATCATTTTTAGTCTCTTACCAGAGGCATCCTCGAAGTGTGTCTTTCATTCCTGCCGCACAAGATTCTTTATTGACACTGAAATGGTAATTTTCCCAACTGATGGCCTTGTGTTCCTGAAAAGATAACTTTTAACATGCAAATCGGATGCATCTAAAGTCATCCTAATGCAAGATCAGAGTTTCATAGCTCATTTTACAACTTCAAACTGAGTGTGCTGCCCAGAGGAAACCATAAAACACACCAAAAGCTATCGGATGACGGGACATCTTTAAATAGCTTAGAAATTACTTCCTTCCTGATGAAAAGCTTTTATTAAAGAGTTTACTGTTTGTCCCCAAATCCAAATGGATGTTTCTAAAAATGGAACGAATCAGGTATAAAGGCAAAAGAAAAGAGACCAATGTGCTTGTAACCACAAGGGTGTATAGACTCAATCAGCAGACAAAGAATAATAAGCCAAGAGAAATGTTATTGGCATGATTATTACAGTTACAGATCTGAGTCCAGAGGGCAGCAGCGCTTTCCTGTGTCCCAGTCCAACAAACTGAACCAGGAGCATATGGATAGCGATCAAAATAGAGACAGCTTATTGAGGAAAAAAGTCACCTAGAGAATGGAAGTGGCCTAGTGATGTGGGAAGTGAGATGCTCAAAAACCATAGTGTCGCTGATTCTTTACATGTCATTACACAGCGCCAGTCTTCTTCCAGATTTGCATATCACAAACTCCTCTCAAGAATGTTTTGCAACACTGCAGCCTAGGTGGTGAAGGGTTTCCAGTCTCTCTGCCCACTGGCTTCTTGCTAATGGTCATCTTGATGTCCCCTTTCTGTCTCTACACCCCTAGTATGTTGCCATATTCAATGATACTACATGCCAGGTATTACTGGAAAGCTCTAGTATAACTCAATCTTCACAATAGGTGTAACCGTAAATCCCAGGGAAAACGGGAAAATGTAAGCTAATGGCCCAAAGGCGATGTTGAGATTTATACACAGACATCTCTGGCTCCAAACGCAAAAGACCAACCACCATACACCTGTCACAACATAGCTTACGATAACTTATTTGCTCTATAGGTTCTATAGGGCAGGAGGAAATCAAGGAATTATTTTTTCATGTTCTTCAGGACAGAGGAGGGAGGGAGAGAGGGGAGGTCAGGAAGGAAAGAGAAGGAGAGCAAGAGACTCCATCCTTCCCTGCCTCTTCAAAGGTCTTTATAGTTTCCTAAGGACAGTGAAACGCCATGGCAAACTAATGCCTAGGGAGCAACAGACAGGACAGGCAGCAGCTTAACACTCCCCAGTGTATCTGATAGCGATTCCTAAAGAGAGTGCCTTAATTGTCTGGTTTCCTTCCTCCCTTCGGCCACTTAAGAGACCAAGATGTTTTCAGGCACGTCTTTTAAGTTTTTATTGCAAAAGCAGACTTCCAGACCATTTGTCTGGGCTAAAAAGACCAAAAAAAAATGTGTATGTTTTGGTAGTAAATGTATTTTTATTGATACTGGGATTTTTTTTTTACCTCACTGTGAGTATATAAGGAACCCATGAAAGTCGTTCACATTCAACAGATCTATTGAGAGGCTGCGTGAAACTGTGACTCACCAGGAGAATCTAAATTCTGCAAGTTCTGTAAGATACTTGGGTTTTTGTCAATATGAGAAATTTAAAAGATGCCTGCCTGTATAGTCTTTTCGTCATTAGACAGGAGTTACAATTTACATAAAGAGTTACACACGTGTATCTATCTTTTTGCTCAGCCAGTGTTTTTTTCAAGGATTTCATTAACTTCAAATCCGTATTTTTCTTGGAAGGAAGAATATGAAGTTTGATAATGCACTGTTGGAATTAATGTTTAATTCATTTTACTTAAAAATTTGCAGTCATTTAGTTCCCTTCCTCAAGCCAACTTTATTACAGAATTTCAGAGACAGATGAAATTTTAAATAGGGATTATTCATCCTCCCAAAACATTTTCATTAAGCATTTATTGTGTGTCAGGTACAGTTTCAGAGAGTAGAGGAAAGACCCAGAGGAGAAATTATAAGCTTATAGTAGCAGGTTCAAGGCTAACACAAAGAGCAGAGATGTCTTCATTTTTAAGGCAGATGACTTACTCTTGTGCCATTGCCTCAAAAGACCAAGACAGCCTGATGCTAAATGGGACAGAGATACAGGACCTGGCCTCCAAAACTTGTTAAGAAAATTCTAGAAACAGAGGCATGTTGAACATGAGGTCTGTGCTAACTACCATCTGAGCTGCCCAGTGGCATTTGTTCTTGTTCTGAATCCTGTAGCCCCTGAGAAGCTTCTTGGTGGCTCCCACTCACACAAGTGGTCTCAGAGGTGGCAACTGGCACCTGGAATTCAGCTTATCCAATGCTTCTTCAATGCCATTGCCAAAGCTCTTTTGCTGCGATACTGTGAATCCCTTTGCAACATGTTATACCTACAATGCTCTTCTCCGGAGACATCAGAAAGGGCAAAGAATTCTGGGATATGGCAGCTGCTCTCTACTTCACCTGCAAACAATGGCCCCTTCACGTCGTGTCCTATAACTGCTGCTGTCAGTCTTCTCTGTGCCGGCATGGACAAAGCAAACTTAAATTCCTATACTTCTGGTAATTTGAGTCATTTTTCAGAAACATTCTGTGTGTCCCCCCTCATTTCTATAGCTCCACCCATCTTTACCTCATTAATATTCTGCTTGGTCACATGACTTACTTTTGTTAATAACTGCAACTCTCATGGCAGAGTTGTCACAATAGGAAATTTGGAATGCCCTCTTAGCATGCGATAGCCTATTTGGCCTCCATCATTACTGTAGAAAGCTGGAAGAAGGGAAACATATGAATACACCTACTATCACCCCCACATCCTACAACACTCACCCAATCAAATGACATTGCTCTGAGCTCCTGAAGCATCATGTATGTTTGTTACAAAGCTAATGAAGTCACTATTTAAGAATAACAATAATCTATTGATTTTTTCCTCTCAATAACTTCTATATCTTCAGCCATTTTATGAAACTTTGGGTTTTCCACGGCAGCTGGTACAGGCCACGTAGGCTCTGGGCTGTTATTCTCAGATGCTTACTGACCTTTCTACCTAAGCCACTCAAAATAAATAGATAGATGGATGGGTGGCTACAATAAGCATACTAATAAACTGGAAGCAGTATAGTAGTGGGATTTTGTGTGTATATTTAGGCTTTGTAACAAGAACTAGAACATCTACGGATGCAGTTTCTTGTTTCTGTGACTAATGTGCTCCGGTCATCTTAGAAGCACATTTGCTGTGCAGTATCTTGTTATGGTGACCCTGACAGGAAATGTTCAGGCTTCTTTAGACTAGAGGCTTCTTTCTTTGAAGAAACATTTGTAATACCTATTGAATATCTACAGAACCCTTCTCAGCAAAGAATTCAGGTGTATTTTAGTTCTCCTTTGGTCTTCAGAAAGATGCTACGAAGAGCAACTCACATACCAGTCACTGCACAGTTAGGGATACCCAAAAACATCTAGGATAATTATTTTCCTGTTTTGCTTCATTTTATCATGCTCTTCTAATTTGCTGTCTTCACAAGAGCTAGAGAAAATATTATTTCCTTTACATAATGATACATAGTCTGAATCCCAAGATGTGGTTTGTGTTTTTCAAAAATCCTACTAGACTTGTCTGATTTCATATTATAAATTTTAAGTCCAAATACAAAGCAGCTCAATTGGTGATTGTCCAACATGCCCAAAACAAGTGCGATTCCCCAGTATCACACACAATTGGATGTGCTGGTGCTTGCCTGTAATTCCATCAATTGGGAAGTCATTCAAATATTTCTAAAGACTTCAAAACTATGTGGAAAGTATTCTTAAGATTCTTTAAAAGATTTTTAAAATACTTTTTCTGCTACAGGCTCTTTCTAAGACATCAGTGATAAAACGGAAAGAACAGAAGGTCAAAAGGCCTTAGCTAACATCATGGGTCTACTCTGAGTATTTGTCAAGGTACTTAACTTTTCTAAATATCACGTTTGTCATTTATTATATAAAGATAATGCCAGCCACATCAACATCAAAGGTTTGTTGGAAATAACATATGGTAGAATTAAAACTGATGTTTAAATGGTATCAGAAAAAAATAAGATCAGTTTAAAAATAAAGGTGAACATGAAAAGGGACGATTAAGTTAATGTTACTAGTGCCTCATCTTGATATCTACCATTGTTTACAAAACTTGATACCCATTTAAGGGTGTCTTAAAAAACATACTGTCTCACTATAAAAACCTCTGGAGTTGTTCTGTAAAATACCTGTTTGGGTTGGTTCTACCTGCCGTTTCATGATTCTGAAACCCATAACTGAAATCATTGTTTTTGCCCACGGAATTCTTTTAACCATGTCTGTAAAAACTAAAAACCTGGTGGAGAGCATCCTTTCTCCTCTCTGCTTCTTCTCCCATAGGAATAAAGGACACGTAGAAGGCACATACATGAGTTGATTTATTTTGTTTTACCCTCAGATCCAATCAGCCAGGCTTTCAACAATAATCATTCATATTCTCTCTCTCTCTCTCTCTCTCTCTCTCTCTCTCTCTCTCTCTCTCTGTAACATGAAAGTTTCAGATAAGGAAGAACACTAAGCTGAGGAGATGGGAGAACAAAAGAGATGAGAAAGGTACACACACACACATACAAGAGATGGCTGTGGGCTATGGAGGATAACATATAGCAGAATGCATAGAGGGGTGAATAGGGACAAAGTATAACATATGTGTATATAGTAAGATCACTTTTTTTCTATGATAACCAAAACAGAATTAAAACATCATTTCTCGTCTACAACAGGAAAAACTATCACTAAAGACAAGTTCCTTAGCAGTAGATAAAACAATCTGGGCCGTATGAGACTTTGATGCAGAGTGAGAGACATGAAACAGGGGGCAACAAGCAGCTGCTCACTGGGTACACGTGTTCTCCCATTCTGCTGCAAAGTTAGAAACCAAATTCCACCCTAACAGCAAACTTCTGAGCACATTCTTTCTGATGATGATACCAAGATACCATGCCAGTTCTCCCCATCACACAGGGACAGGTAGAGCTGGACCATCTAGCCCAGACAGTATGGCACCAGGTCCCTGTTTACTCATCACAAAACACTGTCTGACATGATAGGACAGGACACAGATGTTATTTTCAAGGAAATATCATTCAAGAAGCATCAAGGTAAGAATTATGCAGAACCCCTGATTTTTGACAAAGAAGCTAAAATTATACAATGGAAAAAGGAAAGCATCTTTAACAAATGGTGCTGGCATAACTAGATGTCAATATATAGAAGAATGCAAATAGATCCATATCAATCCCCATGCACAAAACTCAAGTCCAAATGAATCAAAGACCGCAATATAAATCCCGTCACAATGAACCTCACAGGAGAGAAAGTGGGAAATAGCCTTCAATGAATTGGCACAGGAGACCACTTCCTGAATATAACACCAGTAGCACAGACACTGAGAGCAACAATTAATAAATGGGACCTCCTGAAACCAAGAAGCTTCTGTAAGGCAAAGGACACAGTTAAAAAGACAAAATGGCAACCTACAGAATGGGAAAAAAAATCTTTACCAACTTGTTTGGACAGAGGACTGATCTCCAAAATATACAAAGAACTCAAGAAATTAGAAATCAAAATATCAAATAATCCATCAAAAAGGGGTACAGATCTAAACAGACTTCTCAGTAGAAGAATCTCTAATGGAAGAAAGGCATTTAAGGAATTGCTCAACATCCTTAGCTATCAGGGGAAATGCAAATCAAAAAGACTATGAGTTACCATCTTACACCAATCAGAATGGCTAAACTCAAATACACTAATGACAGCTTATGCAGAGAAGGAGAACACTCCACCATTGCTGGTGGAGGTGTAAACTTGTACAGCTGATGGAGGAAGGTAATTGGTTAATTATAATAAACCAACTTCTTGGCCTCATAGCTTAGAACATAGGTGGGTGGAATAAACAGAATAGGATGCTGGGCGGAAGAGGAAGTGAGGTCAGACTCTGCTCTGCTTCCAGAGAGACACGACAGCTCTGCTCTTTGGAGCAGAGTCACCATGCTCCACTCTCCCAGGATGGACTTAGGCTAGAATCTTCCCCGTAAGCGCACCTTGGGGTGCTTACACGCATTATTAGAAATGGGCTAGTCCAGGTGCGAGAATTAGCCTGTAAGGGCTAGAGTTCATGGGCCAAGCAGTTCTTAAATGAATACAGTTTGTGTGTTGTTATTTCGGGCATAAGCTAGCCAAGCAGCCGGGGTGTTGGGGACGCAGCCCCGCCGCCGATCCTATTTCAACATACAGCTACTTTGGAAATCAGTATGGTGGTTTCTCAAAAAATTGGGAATCAATCTACCTCAACACCCAGCAACACCACTCTTGGGTATATACCCAGAAGATTCAGAACCGAACCACAAAGACATTTGCTCAACTACATTCATAGCAACATTGTTCGTAATAACCAGAACCTGGAAACAATCAAGATGCCCCCAACTGAAGAATGGATAAAGAAAATGTGGTACATTTATAGAATAGAGTGCTATTTGGTGGGGGAAAAAAAAACAATGATGTCTTTAAATTTGCAGGCAAATGGACAGAACTAGAAAAAAAAAACATCCTGAGTGTGGTAACCCAGACACAGAAAGGCAAACACAGTATGTTCTCACTCATAAGAGGATATTAGACATAAAGCAAAGGATAACCAGCCACCCACAACCCCAGAGAAGACAGGAAACAATGAAAACTCTAAGAGAAACATGCATGGATCCCCCCTAGGAATGGGAAGTAGACATACTAGTAGGAGCATGGAAGTCAGTGGTGCTGAAGATAATTTGAACTGTGGGGGCCCTCATCAAGAGGTTTCAGAGGAGAATAACAATAATAAATAGCCTAGAGATCATTCTTGTGATATTTTGGTAAATAATGTGATTATTTCTTCCTTGTCAAAAAAGATCTGCCTGAGGCTAAATTGAAGAGTTTTGGATTAATGACAGAGGAGATTTCAAAACAGGCTAATATTGACTATGCCGCTTGGTTATTAGTGGTCACACTTGTGCAACTCTATAATGAAAAGGATCAAGCCAAACAAGGAAAAGTATAAAATGTACACTTTGAGGGGAAACAAAACACCAGGAAGTTTATGGGAGTCAAGTCCAGTTCTCAATGAGATAAAATGTTTAAAGAAAAGCCTGATGCTAAATGAAATAAAGGAAGTGGTGACGTCAGGGAAAGATCCCACCCAGCTGAACTTCCAGCTTGTGAAAAGGAACTAAGAAAAGTTTAGAGCCAGGTGTGGTGCACACCTTTAATTCCCAGCACTCAGAAAGCAGAGACTGGTGGAGCTCTGAGTTTGAGGCCAGCCTGGTCTACAGAGCAAGTTCCAGAACAGCCAAGCTTAGGCAGTAAAGGAAACTATCAAAACCAGAAAACTAGTGGAAATGTATTTGAATGAGGGAGGCCATGTTCCCAGCCCCAATAGGCAGCAGAATTTGGTAGCTTCAGAGTCAAAGATACAAGAAAAAGGTTATAGAATCTCCCTCTGTGACCAAGAATGACCACTGAGGCCAGGAAAATGCCAGGGTGTCCCTGAATAAGTGCCTAGATAGATCATTACATGAAGCTGGAAGGGGAAGCCTAGATTGCCTTGGAGACAATGTTGGAGATGCCAGAGTCATGGGATGCCTGCTGAGAGGAGCTGCTAACAGAGTATGGAACCAGCCCAAGAGAAAGAAGTATGTTGCAGTAAACAAAGCGGAAAGGAGTTGGAGATCAGAAGAGTGCTTTGACATCAGACATGAAGATGCAGAGGGTGCAGTTTGCCCATCTGGATTTTGGCCTTGCTTTGGTCCAGTATTTCCTCATATGTTCTCTTCCCTCCTTTTTGGGCAATGTATATCCTGTGTCATTATATGTTGGAAGTATGCCGTCTGCTTTTTCATTTTGATTTTACTGGGGCTTGCAGTTAAGAGAATGCCATGAGTCTCAGAAGGGACTCTGAACTTCGTGCTTTTAAACAGTGTTGAGACTTATAGACTATGGGGACTTTTGAAGTCAGACTGGGTGCATTTTTGCATTATATGTCCACAAGTCTATGGGGGTCAGGGAGTAGAATGTGGTGGTTTGAATAAGAATAGCCCCCATAGGCTCATGGACTTGAATGCTTGGTCACCAAGGAAAGGCACTTTTTTAGGAGGTGTGGCCTTGTTGGAGGAAATGGATCACTAGGGGTGGGCTTTGAGGTTTTAAATGTTCAAGTCAGGTCCAGTCTCTCTCTCTCTCTTTTCCTGCTGCCTGTCAACCTGGAAATAGAACTCTCAGATCCTGCTCCAGCATCGTGTTTACCTCATGCTACCATTCTTCCTGCCCTATGATAATGGACTAAAACCTCTGAACCTGTAAGCCAATCCTAACTATATTTTTTCCTTTGGAAGACTTGCTGTGGTCCCGGTTTCTTCACAGCAATAGAAACCTTTCCTAATGATTGGGATAAAGGAAGGTTGGATAGGGGAGCAGGGAAGCACATATCTTAATTAAGGGAGCCATCTTAGGGTTGGCAAGAGACTTGGTGCTAGAGGGGCTCCCAGGTGCCCAGGGTGATGTCCCAGTTAGTTCCTGGGGCAGCTGAGGACAGAGAACCTGAAATGACCCTATCTTATAGCCATACTGATGAATATCTTGCATATCACCATAGAACCTTCATCTGGAGATGGATGGAGATAGAGGCAGAGACCCACACTGGAGCACCAGACTGAGCTCCCAATGTCCCTAGGAGGAGCAGAAGGAGGGAAAATATGAGCAAAGAAGTCAGGACCACGAGGGGTGCAGCCACCCACGGAGACAGTGGGGCTGATCTATTGTGAGCTCACCAAGGCCAGCTGGACTGCGACTGAAAAAGCATGGGATAAAACCGGACTCTCTGAATATGGCTGACAATGAGGGCTGCTGAGAAGTCAAGGACAATGGCACTGGGTTTTGATCCTACTTCATGTTCTGGCTTTGTGGGAGCCTAGCCAGTTTGGATGTTCACCTTCCTAGACCAGGATGGAGCGGGGAGGACTTTGGACTTTCCACAGGGCAGGGAACCCTGACTGCCCTTCAGACTGGAGAGGGAGGGGGAGAGGAGTGGGGGGAGGGGGAGAGGAGAGGGAGGAGGGGGAGGGAAAAGGGAGACGGGGAGGGAAATGGGAGGCGGGGAGGAGGCGGAATTTTTTTTTTCAATAAAAAATTATATTAAAAAAAAAGAAAAAAGAAACCTTTCCTAAGACACATAGTATGCTCAGTTTTCTGAAAAGCAAAAGCAAAAGCATTTTCCGTTTAGGAACCGAATTCAATCCGGAGTGATATACTTCTTAGCCACAATTAACTCTGCCCTCTCGGGGAGTGAAAGGCTGAGCAAGTTTTGATCGGTCCCGAACTCCAAGTGACATATGGCCCAGCCCTAATTAATGTCGCCCGAGTCTGTTCTTTGTCAATGTGGTCAGCGGTGTCTCCTTCATCTTCTCTGCCATTAATCAGTGTTACATGCACAAAGAACAGCTTGAGATTGCTATTAAAATTGCAAAGGCCGAAGATAGGTGTGTGCCTGGCTACACCATAGTGAAAATAATTTCACTAAGGACTATTTGGATGTTACTATTTTTAAGCATTGTTGAGCTTTATTTGTATCATAAAGAATTTTCCTTAGCATGTTTATAATTGTGTATTTAAATTTTTAATTTTATTTTATGTGTCTGAGTATTTTGCTTGCATTGTCTGTACATGCACCACTTGCAAGCCTGGTGCCCACAAACACCATAAGAGGCCATCAGAACTACTGGAACTGGAATTACAGATGGTTGTGAGCCACCATGGAGGAGCTGGAAGTTGGATCTGGGTCCTCTGGAAGAGCAGCCAGGACTCTTAATCACTGAGTTACCTCTCCAGTCCTTAGAATTAAAATATTTTAAGGACAGAGGTTCTAGGGCATTGTGGTCATATTTTGTATTCAGTCTTACAGGTCCTGAGCTATAAAAGTGACCCTGTGTCAATCAGAATGCATGACCTCGTATTCATGGGCCACTTAAGATCTGCACTCAGAATTCTCTTCCTCCTGAAAGAGCAGGGACATTGGGAACAACTAAAGGCACTTTCTCTAACACTACACTTCACACACACACACTTTCTAAAGGGTAAAGTTTTGAGGCTCTTGGCCATCAACAAGCTCTAGAAGCAGTGGCTTTATTTGATGGAACACTGTGACTGTCTTGGGTTTAGAGACCAGCATCCGCAGCTGTCTCTTGGATGACGTCAGAGGATATATATAGCAAGTAAATGACAAATAATGTTGTATCTAGCCACAGAAAGTAATTATGGAGCGGTAATGTCACAAAGGACACAGTCCAATGCCTTCTATAGATAATATTTCATTGTAAGATGAAAACATAAATAGTCTAAGGTTTTTCTTTAAAAGCCTCAGTGTCTAGCAGGAATGATTTTAAGTGCTTTTTGCATACTGTCTCCAATTCCCAAGACTACAGAGCTGGAGCATCATGGGCCTGTTTACAGATGAAGGTCTGGAAGGGTCACATTGCTGATGTGTTGCAGAAGTAGAACTCCATCCTACTTCTACAAAACTCTTCCTCTCTTTGAACATGATAGCTTGAAATCACATATGACTGGCAGCAAATGGGTCATAGCATAATGATGCATAAGTCTTTTCAAAGGCAATTCTAACCATTTCACAAGCTACATAAGTCAGGCTAAGAGATAATGTGTATGGAGGCAAGACCTCTCCAAAAATCAAGTTAACCAAAACATTAATATATATATTCACATATGGTCATACATATACCTGCATGCTTTTATGTATATGTTCATACATCTGTGTATATGAATGCATACACATGCATATTTATAACCCAGAATTTTCAGAAATAGACTTGCAATAATATCTAGTAGTAGAAATGACATGATATATATGCAATTAATTACAATATTTTCTTACTATGATACCAACAGATATTCATCTTAATGCAGAAATATAGACATTCTGTAGGGTAATGGTGGCACATGCCTTTAATCCCAGCACCTTGGAGGCAGGGTGATCTCTGAGCTTGAGGACAGCCTGATCTACAAAGCAAGTTCCAGAGCAGCTAGGCTACGCAGAGAAACCATGTCC